>NC_140590.1:1060546502-1060871502 GCF_964204655.1 Triturus cristatus
CAGAGATCTGAATGATCATGGCTTTTTCAATCACCTTAGCCACAAACGGGAGACTTGCAATGGGCCTGTAGTTTTTTAGCTCATTTTTATCCAGGGAAGGTCTTTTTAACAAGGGTTTTAGTAGGGTATTTTTTAAGGGGTCTGGATAAGTGCCTGTTGAATTACATACTTGGGTGAGTAGTGGAATGATGAAGTCCATTACCGGCAGAAGCACTGAGAGTGGACAAGGGTCCAGGGCCGATCCTGATTTAATGGTGGACACTATGATTTTGATTTGGTCCATTGTAACTGGTTGAAAACTGGGGAACGTGTTGGCTGGAGGTAAAATGAGGGAATTGACTGTCCTGGGGAGTGAGTTTGCCGAGAATGCCTGATAGATATCGTCAACTTTGGTAAAGAAAAAAAGAGGCTAAAGAGTCACATAAAGATTGTGACGGGGGGGGGGGGGGAGTGAGATCCGGGGAATTGCCTGACAGTGATTTTGTGATTTGGTACAATCGTCTACTGGAATTTTTGGATTTTTGGATTTGATCAGTGTAGTAGTCTTTTTTTGCCTTTGTAATCATGGCTTTGTAGAGTGCCAGAGATTCCTTATAGGTTGCTTTGCTTACTATATCGTAGGTTTTCCTCCATTGTCTCTCCTTATTCCGGTTGATTTGCTTTTGTGCCCTTAGTTCTTCGTTATACCAAGGGGCAGTGGGTTTAGATCTATTTTTAGATAATTCTTTAGTCGGGGCTGATTGGTTCGTGGCCAAACCCAGCCAGGAGTGGAATTGAAATAGTGCTGAATTGGGGTCAGCAGATAGTACTGGGCAAGTATGATCCAGTTTTGACCTTAGATCGTCCAGATTGATGTTTTTCCAATCTTTGAAAGGCTTTTGAGGGATGGGAGTGGGTTTGTTATCGCAAGGAGTTTTAATGGTGATAATAGCAAAAATAGCATGATGGTCAGTCCATGGCAGAGGTAATATATTGGTTATTTGTAGGCCTTCTAAATTGGAAAATATGGGATCCAAGATGTGGCCGGCTAGGTGAGTGGGGGAAGTGACCCGTTGTTTTAACCCTAGTATTTCCAGATCGGAAGTTAGGGTGACCGTGTCAGTTAGATGGAATTGGTCCAAGTGGAAATTCAGGTCACCTAGGACCGTAAATGCACTTTCAGTGGCAACTGATTCCATGATTGTGTTGATGCTATTGAGAAAGGCTGTTTTTGTTCCAGGGGGACGATATATCAATATTCCTTTGAAATTAAACGAAGGTGATAACTTGATGGCAAACTGCATAGCTTCACAGGATATGGATGGGATAGGAATCGTTCTGACAGGATATGAGTCTCTGGCTATTATAGCTAGCCCACCCCCTCTTTGTCTAAATCTGTCCTGTCGGTATGCTTTGTAACCATCCGGTACTGCTATGGCTAAGTCTGGCTCTGAAGATTCATCGGTCCATGTCTCAGTGACAAACAGAACATCCAATTTAAAGTCAGTAATGAGGTCTGAGATCTCTTGCCTATGCTTAACGAGTGAGCGCGCATTGATATGGGCAATTGTTCTAACAACTGTTTTTCCATTCCTTGCAGGTACCGTATTTACGACAGGTAATCGTAAAGGTATTGTGTGGTTACAATGGGGACAGTAGGTAGCAGACTGGCTATGTAATCCTGAAGGTTCTATTTTTGTACAGCGAGTGTTGGGCGCTGGCTGAAGTGCCAATAAGTCATGGCTTGTGTACGTCCTGTCGGTATCTGGCGTCGGTCGGGCAGGGGTTGTGGCCCTGGGCGCGGACGGGCGCAGACGGGCTTGCCTTAGGCGCGCCTCCGGCGCGCAAACGGCGCTCCCGCTGCGCTCGTCCGCTGCGCTTGCGTGGGAAGCACATTTAGGGAGAGGGGAGGTGGGCGTGGCCTAGCGGGTGGGCGTGGCCTCGCGCTAGCGATGGCGGCCGTGAATCAATGCAGGGGACAGCGCTGAATCCGCTGTATGTCAAATGCTTGCGGGAATTTAAAATACAGAGAGGATCTCTGTATAGGACACAAAGTTTTAAAATATGAGGTAAGCACAAAATAAACAATTCAAAAACACGAGTCACACCACCTCCGGCTTCCGCCTCAGAGGTCTTCGGTTTCTATTGTTTTTTAATTGTTCAGAAGTTGTCAGATAAAAGACTAAGTTGGAAGCAGAGCTCATAATCTGTGTCGGAAGGCACAGAAAGAAAGAAACTGATGTCAAAGTACAAGGGTGATGCTTGTATGCAGCTCTGTTCATCACCTCCAGACAATGGTGGTTCAGCACGGAGTTGCATGACACTAACTAGCAACGCGCAGGAGAACTGCTATTGAAAAGTTTCCCAGATCCAGTCTAGCACCTGGGAAGCATTCTAATCCGAGGAATTTTCAGTTAGAAGAATTGATCAGGAGTGAATGAAGGAGGCCAGCAGCCGGCTAAGAAAGCCGCAAACTGAAAGAGCTGCGCTAGCCATGTAGTGCAAGCCCTGTAAAATCCGACATTATCCGTAATTCCGAGTGCTGTTGTTGAAGAAGGAAGGACCGGGTGTTCGCCGTGTCCTCCCTAGCGAATTTCTGGCTGTTTGGAGTGCGGTGGACTGGTGGAATGAGCAGCCGCCACGGAGCCGGTGCACCTAAGATGGCGCTGGCCCGTCGGGCTTGATCTCCGGCGGGCCTCCGATCCTGGGTCCCAGCGTGCGTCGCTGCCAGAAGCAGTCAAAGCAGTTAGCTTGGTGGCGTGTGGAACAGCAGCAGGGGGGCCCCCGCCGGCGGGCACCGGTGCGGCAGACAGAGAGAGGCATGCGACAAACAGCAGCGCTGCTGCATGTGCGGTGGACCCAGAGGACTCGCCGAGGTTACGTGTGAGGCCCGCTGGGAGCCGAGGAGAGTGACCGGCTGACTAAACACGGCCGAGACAGCCGCAATTCATGAGTGGCATTCCCTTTTTTTCATCTCCCACCCAGCCTCCGATAACACGCAAGGCTGCAGAAGTTGCAGGGGCAGGGGAAGCTGTTCTGCGCCTGTGAGAACAGATTAGGCCATACTGGGAGGTATAGCCTTAAGGGCTGCAACGCAAGGATTTAGGCCCCCGAGGAAGTCAGAGGAGACAGTAGTGCGGTGCTGGCCTGATTGCCGCATGTGGAGGTACCACGAGGTGGATTCTGTTGGAATGCGCAGAGAAACCTGATAGGAGGCCACGAAAACTACTACTGCTCGCAGTCTGTGTTGCGGCCACATGAGAACTGTGGTGGGCCACAGAGGTGGATGATTGTACCCATCCAATTAAGAGTGAAAACTGGGCTGTCTCGAGGTGCCCCCAACCATAGGAGTTTCGCTGCGGGACGCCTGGAGGTGTGCCACTGAAGGACCCCATGCCCAATGATAGGAGAGTGGTGAGTGCCCCGAAGTGAATTGACCATGGCATACTGTACCCGTGGGCTGTCCGGTCCGGTGAAAGCATCAGAGGGCTGTCGGATGGAGCGCATGAAAGGAGTGGGAGTGAGCCAATCCAATCAAATTGATAAATATACTGTCAATATGGGCCGTGAAAAGAGTGCGACGAGGGGAGCCACGGGACAGAAGGGGAAGAACACACCCAAGACCCCTCATTGAAGGAAATACTGCGAGCGATAACAGAACTCCGAGGAACCTTGGAACCGAAGTTGGACTCGGTTACTGAGGAGGTCAACCTGCTCAGAGCGGACTTTTGTAAGATGGCAGACAAGATGACCTCAGCGGAATCCAGCATCGTCGGGCTACAATCTAAGACTAAACATCTTGAGGAGCAGGTCCTGAAACTGGCGAAGAACCAGACGGACATCCTGGCTTGGCTAGATGATCAGGAGCGTAGGGCCCGACGCAACAACATCCGAGTGGTTGGCGTGCCGGAAGGAATGGAGGGACCATCGGTGGACCTCTTTCTGAAGGACTTGAGTTTGAATAAACTGAAGCCTAACGGTCTCTCTAAGTTTTTTCTATCGAGCAGTCCCATCGTGCCCTGGGGCCGAGGCCTAAGCCGGGGGCTCCCCCGTACAATAATAGCGTGCCTGCTCAACTATAGAGACAGAGACGCAATCCTACGAACAGCGCTCCAACATGGGGATCTACAACATGAAAACGCCACAATCCGATTTTTTACGGACTTCACGCTCCAGGTACAGCATCAGCGACGAACATTCGATGCAGTGAAATGGGCCCTATCCGAGCAAAACATTAAATACATGATGTTGTTTCCAGCATAGTTGAAAATACTTGTGGAGGGCAAGACCTTCTTCTTCAACTCACCAGAAGAGGCGAGTGATTGACTAGAAGGATGGAGAACGATTGGTCATAAAGAGGGTAAGGCCCACTACCACATCCTCAATGAGCGAGATGGTGGCCAGGGAGGTGAAGATCAGGAATTTGACGACCCAACGCAGCGGCAACGATCAGATAAGTGACCACCTCTGGGGGACCATACTTGTAAAACAAGGAGTGTGTTTAAGGGGAAGTGGGTGGGAGCGCCATTGAGACTGCTACTGAACTGATGTTATGGAGAGCAGTCGCAGAGATGATGCCACTGGGAAAGCTGGCTGACGCATGACTAGAGACATACGCTCAGAAGTGCACTCATATAGAGAACTGGGGCATTATTTATCCGAGTGCTACACGCGGTACCATGTGGCTGGAGGCTGGCGCGTACCCCACATTTCTTGTTATCATGACACAGTTTGGGCGACAGGCACTCTGCATGTTGGGGAGGTGGGAGATTCACTACTCACCGAGCAGGGTTGCAGGGAGGGGGTTGGGATATTGTTTAATTTGTGTTCCTTCTTGTTCTGATGTTTTTAGCTCAAGGCCAACAGAAATGCAATACGCATGCACAGAGGGGAGGGATGGGGTCCGGGGGGGAAAGATACGCAACAAATTCGAGACAACATGGCTAGGATAATAGAGAGTCCCACACAACTCACAGTCTGTACCTGGAATGTAAATGGATTGGGGAATAAAATTAAGCACACTCTTGTCCTACAACATATTAAACGGCACGCCCCAGACGTCACAATGCTGCAGGAGACACACATTAAGGGGAACAAGTACAAGCCATTAGATCGCTTTGGCTACAGGCTGGTGGCTCATTCGGGGTACACATCTGATGCCAGGGGAGTTGGGATCCTGATGCGGTCTGTCTGCCCACTCATTGTGGAGAGGGTCTGGTCAGATGACATTGGCTGCTGTGTGGCAGTGGCGGGGAGGTGAGAGGGACGCAGTATAAATTTCTGCTTGTTCTATGTTCCCCCGAGACTACAGAAGAACGTCTTCCCAGCGATCAGTAAAATCCTTATAGGACTACCAATGGGCACGGTCCTAGCTGGGGGGGATGCTGATGCCAATGTGGTTTTAGATCCGGAGCTGGATCGCTTGAGTACTTCAGTGGGACGGGGGGGGGGGGGGGGGAAGAGGCTTCTCCACGGCTTCCTGGCTGCTCTGGGGTTAGTAGACATCTGGAGGGCGCTACCCCCCCCAACAGCACCAGTACACACACTACGCACCATGATTCGTTTTCTAGAATTGACTTTCTACTCACGCAGAGCGACAAAGTGTGAGAGTTTTTAGCAGCCAGGCATATGGCTCGGGGTATTTCAGACCACTCCCCGGTATGTCTCACAGTCCAGGGGCCGCATGTTAATAAAGGGGCGTTGCCGAAGATAGATCCATGGAGATTGGAAGACTGAGTATTGAGGGATAAATTACGGGAGGTAACGGAATTGTACTTCCAGGAGAATGCTGGCACGGTAGACTCACACCGTACACTATGGGAGGCCTACAAAGAAGTGGTTAGGGGCCAAGCTCAAGCACTTATAGGGGCAAAAAAAGGAAGAGGCAAGACACATAAAATCCCTAGAACAAGAAGTACTCTGGGTAGAGGAAGAAGCAACAGCAAGTGGAGACGCAAACCTGCGCATACTTTGGCCCTGCGCCAATACAAACTTAGAGCAGCAGCTGAAGGTGCGTCAAGGCCACATGCGTTGGCAGTGCAACATCGCCTTTATGATGTCGGGGATAAAGCATCCAAATTGCTTGTGTGGCTCGAGAAACGCGATAGAGAAAGGTCGTGGGTGGCATCCATCCGAGATGGAGATGGCATTCTACATGCCGCCAGCTTAGACGTTGTGGAGGTATTTGCTTCATACTATGAGTGTGTCTATTCGCCAGTCACTACAAGATCCGAAAACGACTGCAGCGAGTTCCTGAGGAACTTCTCACTGCCGGTGGTGTCAGCAGAAGACAAGGTGGTTTTAGAAGATGAATTGCTACTGGCATTGGGATCCTTAAAGGTGGGAAAGGAGATAGGCCCTAATGGCCTTCCAGTTGAGTCATTCAAGGGCTTAGCCTCCAAAATAGTGTCACCACTATGTAATATTCTGCAAGAGGCGCAAGCGAAGGCCAGCTACGAGTCGATCAATGGGTGGCCACTATCATGGTCATACATAAACCAGGGAGGCCCCCAGATCGCTGCAGCTCGTACAGGCCGATCTCCCTCCTTAATGTTGACGTCAAGGTCTTGGCTAAGACCCTAACAAATAGGTTGATACCGATTATCACCAATTTAGTTCATAGGGATCAGTCGGGCTTCTTGCCCAATAGAAGCACCCGTCACAACCTGCGCAGGTTGTACGGAGTGCTACACAAGACCGGGGACCCCTCTGGTCTGCAAACGGCGCTTGATGCATCGATGGCCTTTGATAGTATCGAATGGCCATACTTGTTTGTTGTGTTAACGAAGCTGGGCTTTGCCCCTAATTTTTTTAAGTGGGGGAGGCTATCAAGATCCAATGGCCCAAGTATGGGTCAACTTGCGGAGGGGCACGAGACAGGAATGCCCTTTATCTCCCTTGCTATTCGCTTTGGAGCCGTTGGCACATTGGATTAGGAGGGACCCTGTGATATGGGGTATTGAGGCACCGGGAGGCTGAGAAGACCGTATATCATTATATGCCAATGACATTTTGTTTTATTTTGCGAGGCCGTACCACTCTAGTGCCAGGGTGCTCCACCTTTTTGACTTATTTGGAAGCTACTCGGGATACACTATAAATTGGGACAAGTCGGTGGTGTTCCCCGCTTGTGCCCCCCCCTGTGACTGCCAGCACGGTGTATGGCACCGATAGTTGAGGAGGGATTCCAATAGTTAGGAATTCAGGTAATGAGGAATCAGCAGCTGTTTCTGGAGAGGAATCTTACCCCCCCAGTTGGAGAGACTCTATAGTGATGTGCAACATTGGCAAACCCTACCATTGTCCCTGGCTGGCAGGGTGTCCCTTTTTAATATGATGGCCCTGCTACGCCTGTTGTACATCCTGCAAAATACCCCCTATCCCGTCGATGGTTTTCAAAAAGATTGCCCAAGAAATTCGGGACTTGCTATGGCAGACGGGTGCGCCTATGATTGCATTACATAAGCTACAAAAAGGGGTATATGCTGGAGGCCTGGCAATACTGGATGTCAGATTCTACTAAAGGGCATCGCAACTACTAGTAGTAAATGACTGGAAGTTCACGGATAGGGACGAGCCACCATATAGGGTAGACTAAGACGCTATGCCTGCAGGGAACTGTGAGCCACTGCTGTATGCGCGAAAGCAAGACCCTAGCTGGCCCCCCACACACAGCGGTAGTTGTCGCATGCTGGAGGGAGGCAAATCGGGGACTGGGGTGGCAGAACAAATTGACCAGCAGAACACCGCTATGGTCTAACGCTGGACTCAAAGAGGTAGCCTCGCTTCAAGGGTTTACAGACTCATAAAATATTGGAATAGAGCGATTGGGGGGTGTTTGGAGGGAAGGGGCCCCACTGCCGTTTGAGGATCTACAGCAGGAAATCAAACTAGCTGAGACACAGAGATTTCATTACTTGAGACTCAGACATGCCCTCTTAACACAATTGAGGGGTGACACCACCCTGCCTGACTATTCTCCCCTTGAGGACAGACTATTAATTGACCCTATCCCCAAGAAGGCAATTTCAACAGTATATTGGAAGCTTATGAACAACCTGCCTGACCAGCTGACAGCCTTAAGGGCCACCTGGACGGACGACCTGGTCAATATAGATGACGAGGCGTGGCAAGAGGAACTCCAGGGCCTAAGGGAAATAGCGATATAAATACGTTTTCGATTGATTCAACTCAGGATTTTGCATCGCTCCGACTACCCTTCGACGCTTTTGCACAGGATAGATAGGGCACCATCACCACAGTGCATCCGTGGTTGCCAGAGTGAGGGCACATTCCTTCATGCTTGTGGGAATGCCCTAAGATTGTGCGGTTTTGGCGCAGGGTTACGACAATAATGGCCAGAGTGGTGGGTGCTGATGTGCCGCTGGACGCAAATTGGCATTTACTTATAATCAAGGGGGAGGTGGTTTGGCCTAAGTATGTCACCATCCGGCTTACACTGGCAGCGTGGATTGCGAAACGTAATATTGCCAAGGGGTTGGGGACGCCAATTCTCCCTTCAGTGACAGATTGGGAGAAAGACATAGATTGGTGCCAATGAGCAGACGAAATGGTATACAAGAGTAGAGGGTGTGTTAAGAAATGGGAAAAGGTGTGGGCACCTTGGCGAGCCTACCAGGGGTCACTGGAGAGCCGGGCAGAGGTCAGGGAGGCCCTAGCTGCTCAGATAATGATGCCTCTTTTATGTTGACTCTTCTTCAATTACATGATGGTTTCCGCCCCACCCTAACACTTGTCATCCTAACCTATGTAAACAGATCTCCAACGTGCATGCTGTGGTAAATGCTATTGTACAGTCTATTGAGTTGTTCAGTAGAAAGATTTATAAAAAAAAAAAATTTAAAGAATGAATGAATCAAGCAGATGTTTTGTAAGTATGGGTCCAAATTCTATGCATGAATCTGAACACCTATTAGGAATCTGATTGGGTAAACATGATCAGGCTTCAGGACATTCCAGTGTGTAAAGAAATTGTAGAGGGTTCTCATGGTCAATGTCAGCTGTAACCATAGGTTCAGTCTGTAGGTTAATTCAGGCTTTTTAGCTATGGGACACTTTACCAAACAAATCCTGGGAAATTATGAATTTTTTGATACTTTGAAGGGCTCACAGTTGGCCGCATTGAGGAAACCCAATATGAAATTGTCCATCGGATAATTCAGGGGTTAGCTCATCACCACACAGAACAATGTCCCCTATTTACTTGGGAAGCGGTTGCTGAGGAGACATTAGCTTGTTCACAAGGGCTGAACTTGCATGTCAGGTAAGGCTCTCTGGCAGACCTATCAACATGACTTATAATTAGCTAATTAAGCTCTTTGAAGAATAAATATTGTTCCATCAATGCGTGAGTGAGTCAGTACATGCTATAGTCACGGCGGGCATCATACCAGAGGAAAGCAGTCTTGCACTCTTCACCACAGACTAACCAGGAGCAGTCATTCCTTTGCTTGATAAATACCAGGACAAGGTCAAAGGAAATGTACACTTATCATATAAAGAAACCTCACACAGGAAATGAAATACAGCCACAACACCAAACTGTTGACCTTCAACTAGTAAGACCAAACAATGCTTCTCATCAGCGGCGGCTTCTCCATTAGGGCGGAGGAGCGTCACCGCCTCCCACCACCGCCCCCCCCTGCTGCCGGTGCACCAAATGTGAAAAGGTAAAGGAGCTGAGTGTGAGGGTGGTGCAGTCCTATTGCTGCGGATTGCGAGCAGGTCAGAGTAATGGTGGCTAATCCACCAGTTTAAAGTGCACGTCACTTTGGCAAGCTGTCTTGCAGCGGGCAGCCCAACATGTGCACTTCAAAACTCTCCAACCCGAGCTGTGTTAGGCAACCAGGTGGAGAGAAGGCACAGATCCCCATTTCTTAAAGGAGCATCAAGCCACCCCGCTTCAACCAATCCTGGTGCTTCTCTCATGCAGGCTAATATTATTAACAGCATGAGCGCAGCATCTGTATTGGTTAGTGGAGTTGGTTTTGGGACCTTGCACGCAGGCGACTGGAGAAGAACACCAGGACTGGAGGAATATTTCATTTTCTTTTCAGATGTTAAAGCAATAGAAACAGTAACTAAATCACTGACATGCATTACATTCATATTTTACGGTTCAAGATTTTAACTTTAAAACGTCAACGTAAAGCTTATCAGCGATTTAGTTACTGTTTATTGCATGCGTTTTATTTAATTTTGTTCGGGTCGGCACCTTTCTGACCCAACTGGTTACAAATTCGCACTGCCTTCAGCCTCATCTCCAGAGTTCTCAGTCGTGGCTCGTTTGAAATGCTGTTTATAACAAGCCACGATTGAGAGCTTAGGCCTTGAGCCTAAAGGCATTGCTGGTTTCTCACAGTGCCAGTTCACTTGCCTCACCACTTTCAATCATCGCCAGCCGCCTCAGCATCTCATACTTCTGTCATCAGACGTCGGTTAACTTAACAGGTTTGTAATGTAGTTCAGCTTTTTATTGGCATTTGCCCAATGCTCAGCTCCAAACTGGATATTCTGCTTAGGCCGAATTCTTTCATATTTACATATACACAAGGCCATCATCTAAATCTGCTCTTCATGAATGCTGCTTTCAGGTATTAAAAACAAAAACCTCTGTGAGAAACGTGTATCGTAGAAACAAAAAAACTGGAGAAATTAATGCACGTAGCTCCATTTCATTGCTTTCATAAAGTGTCTTTATGAGATCTTGACTCTTAGGAATGAAAAACAACTATTTTGTGCTGCATTCAGATTTGTTTGAACATGTTACCAACTATTTGTTATTCAGGCAATAAAACAAGTCATCGTAGGATTTTCGATGCAAACATCCCACTGCAATGGCTCTCCGATCACTACCGTAATCTGTCCTAAAACGTGGTCTCAAAAAATGTTCACACAATCTCACTCCGATTAGGCCCTATTCTGACATTCAGTGTAGAGAGTAGTATCAATTACGGATGGGTAACATTATGCAGGATGTTTTCACAGCTAGGTTCGGAGTGACATGAAATACTCAATGAATTGAGTGTAATGTCACTCAGAACCCGGAAGTGAGAAAAGGGACAAGTTGGTTTGCAGAGCGAGGAGGATGGGTGGGTCAGTAAGGAATCCGCGGCTAGTTATAGTCTCTACTAGATAAGGCATTCCCAAAGGTAAGTAACTTGTCCATCTGATAGAGACTTCTGGCCACAGATTCCTTTCCTTTTGAATAGATACAGTAGCAATACCATCCCCAGAGGAGGGTCTGTGAACTAATTTCAAATGAGAAAGTCCTGCAGTACCAAACGGGAAAAGTTCCCATCCCTGTCCAGGCAGTAGTGCGTGGTAAAAGTATGCAGGTAAGCCCAGGTTGCTTCCCAACAGGTTTACAGGACCGGAACTCCATGAGCTAACACAGTGGTCGCAGCTTTAGGTCTGGTGGAATGGGCTCGCAAGCCTTCAGGAGGGTGCTTCTTGATCACTGCGTAGCAGATTTTGATGCAGAGAATGACCCATTTGGAAGTGGGCTGCTTCTGTACCGATTGACCTTTCTTCGTACCAACATACTCCACAAAGAGTTGGTCATCCATCTGGAACTCTCGTGTGCGGTTAAGTTAGAATGACAATGAACTTTGTGGGACAAGATGGTGGACGTGCTCTTCTTCTTCTTTAGAGGGATGTGGAGGAGCATAAAAGGTAGGCAAGGTGATAGATTGGCCTACATGAAAAGGGATGATCACTTTGGGAGACAGGAAGCCCTAGTGAAAAGCTCCACTTTGTCATGATAGACTGAGAGGTAAGGCGCCTTAGATGAAAAGGCATGCAGCTCACTCACTCTATGGGCAGATGTAAACACTACAAGGAAGGCTATTTTCAGTGTGAGAAGCCTGAGGGGACAATTGTGTAGAGGCTCAAAAGAAGCGCACATCAAAAAAGTTAAAACCAAATAAAAGTCCCACTGAGGCATGATCAATGGGGAAGGAGTAAAGAGATGAGTTAGACCTTTGAGGAACCTATGTACAATAGGGGCCTTGAACAAAGAAGGTTGTTCAGGTAACCACAAGAAGGCAGAAATGGCAGATAGATAGCCTTTAAGAGTGAACAGAACAGAGCTCTTCTGGGCAAGAGAGAGAATTAAAAGCAGAACCTCAGAAAGAAGGGCGGAAAGTGGATCAATGGATTTTTCTGAGCACCATGCCACAAATGTTTCCAACAGCAGACGTACAGCGTCTTCATGGAGGGATGCCTGGCTGCCAATATGACATTACAGACTTTGGAAAGAAGGTCAAAAGCTGTCAACTGTCTCCGCTCAATCTCCAAGCAAGAAGGCGGAGAGGGGACATGTTTGGTTGGAAAACCCTCCCCTGCTGCTGCGACAGAAGGTATTCCAGAAAGGGCAGCCTGATCAGAGAAATCGATGGCCATGCTCAGAAACTCAGCATACCAGACTCTCTGTGGCCAGTCCTGAGCCACAACGATGACTTGAGCCTGGTCATTCCTGATCTTCTTAAGAACTATGGGCAGGAGTGGCATGGACAGCATACAGGAGGCCTGAACTCCACTCAAGATGAAAAGCTTCTCTGAGTGAGAGCCACCTTGGAAACTCCAGTGCTCAAAACTAACCCGGGGCGTAGTGGGGCTACGTGGAGCATCGCGTAGTGTGGCCAAATCTACGCACACTCGCGCTTTGCGTAGCCCCACTACGCGCCGCCCGCCTCCCACCCGCCCTCATTTTAAAATAAGTTAAAGTATTTTAAAAGTAAATAAAATGCCTTACCTGCAGTGCGGCATCCCGGGGCTCCCTCTTCCTGCTTGACGGCAACTTCTTCTCACCAATGCGCGAGAAATGCGCATGCGTGGGCGTCCGCGCATGCGCATTGGTGAAAAGAAGTTGCCGTCAAGCCGGAAGAGGGAGCCCCGGGACGCCGCACCGCAGGTAAGGCATTTTATTTACTTTTAAATTCTTTAATTATTTTAAAATGAGGGCGGGCGGGTGGCGGGCAGATCTGCTTCGCCGCGGCATGCGCGTAGTGCTGCCTGCTACGCCTACTTCGTAAACCGCGAAGCAGGCAGCGCTACGTACACTCCGTGGGCGGAGCGGAGCACTACGCCTGGGCTTACTCAAAACTGTTGACATTGAGCGTTTTAGGCGGAGGCGAACAGATCTAATTGAGGCTCTTGCCAGTGCTGAAAAAGACCTTGCACCACCTCCGGGTGGAGATGCCATTCATGATCCGC
Source organism: Triturus cristatus (assembly GCF_964204655.1). Classification (NCBI taxonomy): domain Eukaryota; kingdom Metazoa; phylum Chordata; class Amphibia; order Caudata; family Salamandridae; genus Triturus; species Triturus cristatus. The sequence goes on from NC_140590.1 coordinate 1,060,559,718, forward strand.
TAGGCATCTTTGGCTAAATTTGTCCGCTCTGGTGTTCAGAGAACCTGACAGGTGTTGAACCACCAGGGGTATGCCCTGCTGTTCGAGCCATGTCCAGAGATGCAGGGCCTCTTGACATAGGGTACATGACCCCTCCATGCCTGTTTGTTGTAGTACCACATGGTGGTGGTGTTGTCTGTGAACACCTGTACTGGCTGTCCCCTGATGGAGTGCAGAAGGCTTTCAATGCCAGTCGGATCGCATGGAGCTCAGGTCAATGTGAAGTCCGGAGTCTGCCAGAGACCAGAGTCCTCTGATCTCTATCTCTTCCAGATGGCCACTCCTATCCCAGGATCTGTCACTACTGTGAGATCTGGTTGGAGAAGGGAGAGGAGTCTGCCGCTCCCTCAATCGTGGTTTATTAGCCACCACTGCAGATAGTTTGCAGTTCCCTCTGAGATCTGGACCAGGTCGGAGAGATTCCCTTGATGCTGCGCCCACTGAAACTTCAGGTCCCATTGCAGAGCCTGCATATACCATCTGGAATGTGTCACCAGCAGGAAGCCATGAGGCCCAGCAACCTCAGAGTCAGTCTCACTCAAACCCCGGATAGAGGCTGAAATATTGGGGGTATAGCCTGAATATCCTGGACTCGCCACTCAGGAGGCTAAGCCTGAAACTGCAGAGTCCAGAACAGCTCAGATGAAAGGGAGCGTCTGAGAGAAAGTCAGGTGTGACTTCGGGATGTTGATAGTGAACTCCAGCGAGTGCAAAAGCTGTAGTCTGAAAGTGGGAGACAGTAGGGTGGGGCAAGCTCGCCTTTAGCAGCCAGTTGTTTAGGTAGGGGAAATACTGGCACTCCTGACCTCCGCAGATGAGCTGCAACACCACCATCACCTTAGTGAACACCAGAGGGACGCTAGTAAGGCCAAAAGGAAGAACAGTGAACTGAAAGTAATCGTAGCCTACCGTAAATAGCGCCTGTTAGAAACAGGGGTCTCTGGTTGGCAGGTTGTTACCCTGTCCAAGTAGGGACCCTTCCTAGTCAGGGTAAGGAGGGATACACTACTAAAATAACCCCTGCTCACCCCCTTGGTAGCTTGGCATAAGCAGTCATGCTTATCTCAGAGGCAGTGTGTGAAGCATTTGCACATAGCACACAGTAATACAGTGAAAACACTACAAAAGGACACCAAACCAGTTTTAGAAAAATAACCAATATTTATCTCTGTAAACAAGACCATTAAGATAAAAGTCCAACATACAATAATCAAAATCTGTACTCTGCAAACATAACCTTAAATATGCAGTTCCTTTTAGTCAGTAGCTCCGTCCGGTCCTACTGCGGTGCTGAAAAGAACCAAATCCAACCACGTCGGTGCAGACCGACGTCAGTGACAGAAGACTTGTAAACAGTACCTATTGTTCCGGCTAACCGCGGCAGTGGGTTCCGGTGCTGGTAGTTGTTAAGGCTGCATTGCAAGCCCAGCAGTTTGCGGTGCCCTCAGATCGCGGTGCATAAAGCGGCTCGGGGGCAGTTGTCCAGTGGTGTCGGTGAGACCAGGACTGCAGTGCAAAGCAGGTGTTGCTCATTGCGGTGCTGACGGTCACGCTGCAAGCTTCAGCAGCCGTCGAGGATTGGTGATCGATGGGGCTGGCATCGGTCAGCTGCATGGGCTGCAGCTGCAGTGTGGGACAGGGCAGTGCTGTGTGTAGATATGAGCGGTGCACCCAGACAACATTGCAGACCACAGCAGTGATGTCAGTTGGCCACAGTGTTGTCAGTGAGACCAGGGTGGCAGAGTGAGGCGAGGTGGTGTTGAGTGCGGTGCCGACAGGTCGCAGTGCAAGCAGTGGCTAGGTGGTGGTGGCAGTCGCCATCGTTGGTGAGACCAGGGTTGGGGTGTCAAGTGCAGCAGTGCCCTCTGTGGTGCCTTCCGGCACCAGAACTGCCAGCGGTCTTGGTGACAGCATCGGGTTGCAGTTTCCCTCTGTGCCAACAGAGACACGCAGTCCCAGAGGCGGTACCCAGAGGTAAGTGAAGTCTTTGCTGTCACAAACGTCGTGAACAGGAGGCAAGCTCTATTTCAAGCCCTTGGAGATACTAAGCAACACGTGAAGTCTATCACTACCCAAGGCAGAAGCAGCAACTGCAGGCCAACCCAGCAAAGCAAAACAGCAATGGGGCAGTACACCTCCTGGCAGTACTTCCAGATCTTCTCCATGGCATATTCCTTGATCCCAGCAAGTTCTCTGAAGTCATTTATCTCCCTGAGACTTCTAACAGGAGGCAAGATCTACTTCACGCCCTTGGAGAAAACTCCAACAGCAGGATGATGAAAGTACAATCCAGTCCTTTCCCTGTCCAAGACAGAAGCAGCAAGCAGCAGGTCCAACGCAGCAGAGCATGCAGCAAAGTTGCAGTTCCCCCTGACAGCTTTTCCAGCTCTTCTTCGTGGCAGGTTCCTTAGTTCAGCAGTGATCTAAAGGTTTGGGCCCCAATATTTATACTCAGTTTCTCTTTGTTCCTTTGGGCAGATAGTTTCTGCGTTCAGCCCAAACCAGTTCTGTCCTCTCTGGTCCAGCTTCCCGGCAAGAGGTGAAGACAGCATTGTGCAAGGGAAATCTCCTCCCACCACTCTAAATACAGACCAGGCCTATTCAGGTGCTAGTGAAACTCCTCCCACTACTCTGAATGCAGCCTAGGTCTATTCAGCCTAGCCTCGTCTCATCCAGGAAAGGTAGGACAGACCTCGACCCCCCCAGTGGCTGTTTACAGTGAATGCACATCCCCAGCCCCCGTCACTCCAAAGCCAGACAGTCAATCAACAACCCAACAGAAGCACACAGGATTGCTAAGCAAGTAAATGCCCATTTTCTAAAAGTGGTACTTTCAAACACACAACATAAAAATCATCTTTATTAAAAGATGAATATTTAAATTCTGAGTTTAGGCATACTAAACTCCAATTCTTTATATTGTCCCAATGGGAAGTTATACTTGTAAGATGTTACAAAGTATCTCCCATTCTATCATATGGGACAAATAGCCTTTCCATAGTGAAAAACTAAATACATCGCATTTCACTATCAGGTCATGTCACACACACTAGTTTATGTCCTACCTTTCACATACACTGCACCCTGCCCACAGGGGTAACTTGGGCCTACCTTAGTGGTGACTTATGTTCCCTCAAGGTTGTGCGCTTCTTTCTCCTAGCTCTCAAAATCATCTTGGGAATGCGCAGGCCGATGTAGCACCAGGAGAGAAACATTAGCATTAAAACTAGTGTTGCTCTTGCTGCGTGGCATTTCTTGGCAAAGCACTGAACTCAGCAAGAAAAGGAGACCGAGACCGGCTTGTGATTGGAGGCACTCAGGAAGATTTGCGAGGGTTAGAAGCAGGGGGTTCTTTCCAGCGCCCTCTGCTTCACACTTAGTCTCAGAAGTGTGGGGCCAATCAGGGAACTGTGCTAGGACTGGAACAGCCAGCCAATTCTCCCTACTCTGCAGTTTATTTGTAGAAAAAAAACACTAACTCTTCAGTTGATAAGAGGTGATGAGGACCATGATGACTAGCTAACTGGCTGCTTTATGGAAAAGTGGGAAATTCAATGTTGGAAACTTTACGGATCGGCAAAGAGTGTCTCTCACCTTTATTTACACAAAAATGGTAGGTGGTGACGCCAGCAGGACACATGAACCCAGGCTGAGTCTTCTGCTGACATCCTGCTGCACTGCATAAATAAGCCCATGGAGTGCAGCTATTTTATTTCTATAGACTCTATTACTGAAGTGGTAGTGAGCTTGGGCATGTGAATCCTCCCCGCCCCTTTGTTTTGCAGTTACAGTGGGGAAGGAAAGACAACATTTCATAATTAAGGTAAGGAGGAAAGAAGAATTGAGAGAAACATTAAATGAAAGGCTGAAAGTAAGTAAGGGTAAAGGAAGAGTGATAGGAAGTATGGATGCAAAAGAAGGTAGATAAATGTGGATGGATGTGTGGGTAGATGCATGGCTGGGTAAATGTCTGAGTGAATGGACCGGTGAATGGATGGCAAAGTAAACGGAAATCTGGATGAATGGACAAAAGGATCAATTGATGGATGAAAGGCTTTACTCATGGATGTGTAAGTCAAAGGATGGCTGTATGGGTAGATGTATATATGAATGGATGAATGCACAGCTGGATGTGTGAGTGGATGGATTGAATTGGCAGTGGATTGATGGAAAAGTGGAAGATTAAAAGAAGGAATGAATGGGTGACCAAATGGAATGGCGAAATGGTGGATATAAGCGGGAGGATTGATTTATCGAATTACCAGATGGATGAAATGGGTGAAATACTGAATGGCGGATGAAAGAATGAATGGATGAGGATGTAAAGGTGAAATGCTGGATATCAGCAGGTGGAGGAATGGGTGAAATGATGAAAGGATAGATGCTTGGATGGAAGAGACATAGGAGCTCTTCCAGGGAGGGTCGGTCTCACTTGCTTAACATGCTTGGTGCCATCACAGCTTCGATTCAAAGTGGTGGGTGTTTTGATTTTCTGGCTACTCCTTGGTAGTGAGTGCTATGTATTGCACCACAACCACCGACTGCAATAAAGAGCTGGATGTCAGTCAACTAGTCTTTCCTGTTTTTTCCTTGATTGTAATCTTTCTCTGATGTTTGACTATCACAAATAGATGTCAACACTGGAGGATGTAAATCTCCCACTTTGTGTTTACTTTTTTGTCTTTATGTGCAACTAATGGGACCTGCCAGCTAAAGTACACCATCCCCAGGTAAAAAAATATTGTTTGGAGTCTTTATTCCTCTTCATTTGGGTTGTGATTACAGTGATTGTAGAAGCTTTCAGTTACAATGGAAAACTGAAGGGATTAATCTGAATGTCAGAAAACTAAATTTTACGGCAACATATGCACATCCATTATTCTTCTCAAACACACAAACGCCTTTTTTTAAAAAATTCCATAGTCAACCAACATCATGTTATGAAGATGATTTTCAGCCACTCTTGCTTTTTAAGCCAACAGCAGTAAGCATCCTGCAACTTGTAGGTCAATATTATAATTGGAAAATTCTAATTGCAAGTTGAGCTATACATAGAGCTTTTTGGTGGAAAATCAGGCCTGGTTAAGAAAATGAAATGAAATGAAAAAAACATTTATATAGTGCGATAGCAACCCTGAGGCATCCCAGCACTGTGGACAGACGCAGACAGAGGAAAGGAATCAGCGGTTGTTAAAAAGTAAGGTTTTTAAGAGACCATGAAATCAGCTGTCAACCATGTTGCCTTATCCTTTCTATGTCCCTGCTTCCCAAATCGGTCTCCCTGCTAGGAAGCATTATAAAACACTTATGAGTATTTTGGATAGGAGTTGCTCAATGGTGCTTTCTTTTTGGGGGAAACGTGTGCATGGAATTCATTACCCTTAAAGCACATTATCTTATTTTAACATGAACTAAGTGCATCAGAGTAGTTCAGTCTCACATAATATTTTGAACTACACTCCCATCAATGTTTTGTGAAAGCAATACCACACTTAAAAACGTGAGTCACTGCATTGTTTTTTTTTTTAAACCTTTATTTACACATCAAATAGTCACAGTCATGGGCCTACAACCGCCTGGGCCGGCCGCTAACATAGAAAAAAGGGAGGAAAACAATAATACAGCAATCATGAGAGCAGGAGCGAACCGCACGCGTAATGGCTGCAGCCGCCCACAACTGAACCCAGCACTACAGAAAGGTTTCTTATTAACTGTTTTATAAATAAAAACAACAAAAGGAAACTTAGACCAGGCAGAAGAACTCCATTAGCAGGGACTTGCTCTCTACTGCATTGTTTTTTAAGTCTATAAATGCACATAACGTAATATAACATGGAGAAGACCGATAAAAACCTGCCTTCTGTTGTTAGGTTGTGCCTAAAGACCACTTTAGTGTTTTGCAAGTCTCATGTAATCAACAAACTTGATGAAAAAAACACATATATACATAAAATCGGTGCTCCTTTTACTGCCTTTATTGTCATTTTGGTGTCTGTGACTGCTGTTGTATGTTTTCCCCCGGTGCCTGTATTTGGTCTGTGCCCTCTTTTCCTTCTGTTCCCCTCGCTGTCCCCATGTCTCTGCCCGTTTTTGCCTTCTGTTCCCTTGTTGCTCCTGTAATTCGGTGCCCTTTTGCTTTCTGCTCCCTTCGTCACCGCTCCCACTCCAGCCGCTGCGTCCCCGCCCCCCTGACCGCCCATTCGCTGCCCCTGCCCTCCGCCTCCCAGCTGCTCCTCCCTCCCACCTCCCCATATATGGCGGCTGCTGTGCGGTGAGGAGAGCGACCCTTGACCCTGCTAGGTAGGTCGCTCCCCCTCCGCACAGCACCGCCTGTGTGTCCTTGCCCAGCTACCGCTGCTGAGGAAGTTCGAGGCCCTCCTCCACTCGCAAACTACCACCTGCGCCTCATCCCTGGAGGCCAGTGGTAGGCCATAGGTTTGGATCATCATCTGTATCTTTATTGTACTGCCTTTATTGTTATTTTGGTGTCTGTGACTGCTGTTGTCTGTTTTCCCCCGGTGCCTGCATTTGGTCTGTGCCCTCTTTTCCTTCTGTTCCCCTCGCTGTCCCCATGTCTCTACCCGTTTTTGCCTTCTGTTCTCTTCGCTGCCCCTGTAATTCTGTGCCAGTTTTTGCCTTCTGTTCCCTTGTTGCCCCCGTAATTCGGTGCCCTTTTGCCTTCTGCTCCCTTCGTCGCCCCTCACCGCTCCCACTCCAGCCACTGCGTCCCCGCCCCCTGACCGCCCATTCACTGCCCCTGCCCTGCCCTGCCTTCCGCCTCCCAGCTGCTCCTCCCTCCCGCCTCCCCATATATGGCGGCCGCGCCGCTGGTGCGCCTAAAGCAAGCCCGTCTGTGCCCGTCCGCGCCTGGACCGCACCCAGCGCCAGAACCCCTGGTCCCCGCGCCTGCCATGACAACCGCCGCCGCTACGATGCCAGCAGACTCCATGCTCTCAACCCCGGACAGACCCACACCTGCTTCAAAGCCACCCCGAAACGCACACAGGGTCCCTTCACCTGCCGGAACTGCAGCTACACCAGCCTCAGAGCCGCAGAACCACCGACCAAGAAAGGCCACAATCACCTCCGATGCATCCTACTGAACACCTGCTCCGCACCCAAACATGCCGTCAAGCTCTGGGACCTGCTCGACACTTCATCTCCGGACGTCGCCTTCCTGACAGAGACCTGGATGAACGACTCCTCCGCACCCGACATCGCCATTGCCATCCCAGACGGCTACAAGATCACCCGCAGAGACCGCACCAACGGAGTCGGAGGAGGAATCGCCATCGTCCACAAGAACAGCATCAGGGTCTCGACCAGCACCGATGACACTCTCAGCACCGCCGAACACATGCATTTCCAGATCCACACAGACTCCAACTCCACCCTCAGAGGCATCCTCGTCTACAGACCCCCCGAACCCCGACCCCAGTTCAGCGACTCCATCACCGACTTCATCAGCACGCACGCCCTGACCTCCACCGACTACATCCTCCTCGGAGACCTGAACTTTCACCTTGAGAACAACAATGGCAGCAACTCCACCACCCTGATCGATAACCTCGCCAACCTCGGACTGAGGCAACTCGTCGCAACGCCTACCCACTCCGCCCGCCACACGCTCGACCCCGTCTTCTCCTCAAGCTCCCAGGTCTCCTTCAGCCACACCACCGAACTCCTCTGGACCGACCACCGCTGCATCCACTTCACCTTCCAGAAACTCACCACACACCACGGCACCCAAAAGTTCCCCCGCCGTTGCTGGAGCAAAATCACCTTAGACCAACTACACGCAACCCTCGCCCACCCACTGAACCCTCCAACACCGACGACGCTGCCCACAGCCTCAGACGCTGGATCGACGACTGTGCCAACACCCTTGCCCAGCTGAAGAAACCCTCCCACAGAGACACCAGCAAGAGGGCCAGCTGGTTCACCCCAGAACGCCTAGTCCCCAAGCGAGCCTGCCGGAAACTAAAGAAGAAATGGCACAGTGAACAGACTTCGGACGGCCAAGCAGCCCACAAGGACGCCATCCGCAACCACCATCACCTCATCAGGACTGCCATGAGGACCTCCTTCAAAGACCGCCTCGACAACAACGCACACAATAGCAAGGAGCTCTTCAACATCGTGAAGGAACTCTCCAACCCCAGCTCCAACACCAACGACATCCCGCCGTCGCAAGCCCTGTGCGACTCCTTCGCCACTTTTTTCCACCGCAAGATAGCAGACATCCATGACAGCTTCAACACCCAGACAGCCCAAACAGACATCAACACAACAGACTCTCCGCACACCATCGACCACGACCCCCTGCTAGCCTGTGCCAACGTGAGCATCGATGACACCATCAAAACCATGAGCACAATCCACTCCGGCTCCCCGTCAGACCCATTCCTGCACCACATCTTCAACAATGCCAGCAGCTCCATTGCACCCCATCTGCACAACGTCATCAATCTCTCTCTCGAGACCGCGACCTTCCCAGAGAGCTGGAAACACGCTGAGATCAACGCACTACTCAAAAAACCCAAGGCGGACCCGAGAGACCTCAAGAACTTCTGGCCCATCTCTGCTTCCGTTCCTGGCCAACGTCATCGAGAAGATCGTCAACAGACAGCTAACCCGATACCTCGAAGAAAACAGAATCCTGGACCCTTCCCAGTCAGGGTTCCGCAGCAACCACAGCACCGAGACTGCCCTCATCGCCGCCACCGACGACATCAGGACCCTGCTGGACAACGGTGAGACCGCGGCCCTCATCCTCCTGGACCTCTCCGCCGCCTTCGACACCGTCTGCCACCGCACACTACGCGCACGCCTCCACGCTGTAAGGATACGAGACTAGGCTCTGGAATGGACCACCTCCTTCCTCTCTGGCAGAACCCAGAGCGTCCGCCTCCCCCCATTCCGATCCGAAGCCTCTGAGATCATCTGTGGCGTACCCCAGGGATCTTCCCTCAGCCCAACACTGTTCAACATCTACATGGCCCTTCTCGCACACGTTGCCCGACAGCACAACCTCAACATAATCTCCTAAGCCGACGACACTCAACTGATCCTCTCCCTCACCAAGAACCCCCATCACTGCCAAATCCAACCTCCACCAAGGAATGAAGGCCGTCGCGGACTGGATGAAGATCAGACGACTGAAGCTGAAAATGGACAAGACGGAGGTCCTGATCCTCGGCTCCAACCCTTCAGCCTGGGACGACTCCTGGTGGCCGACGGCACTGGGGGCACTGCCGACACACCGACCAAGCACGCAACCTGGGAATCATCCTCAACTCAACGCTCTCCATGACCAAGCAAGTCAACGCCGTCTCCTCCTCCTGCTTCAACACCCTCCGCATGCTCCGCAAGATCTACAGGTGGAGCCCAACAGACACAAGAAGAACAGTCACCCAGGCACTCGTCAGCAGCAGACTTGACTACGGTAACGCCCTCTTATCGGGAGCCCCGACCAAGCTAATCTAACGACTGCAACGAATCTAAAACGCCTCTGCACGACTGACCCTCAACGTACCACGCCACAGCCACATCACCCCCCACCTGACAAGAGGATATCCTTCAAGCTCCTCATCCACGCACATAAGGCACTCCACAAGACCGGCCCAGCCAACCTCAACAGACGACTTTCCTTCTACATCTCCAACCACCAGCCCGCTCCGCCGACCTCGCACTTGCCACCGTCCCTGCGCACCACTGGAGTTACCTCACAATGCTGAACCCCCTGGTGTATGTTGACTCACTCCTTGAAGCAGGACACCAAGTCTCTGTCTGTGGGTGTCCCTCATCCTCAGTACTGGACCTAACACTTTTGCTGCCACCATCTGGGCTGGACCTAGCCCTCCTGGCAACCCAGTCCAGCTCTCTCATTTTAAGCTCATAAGCTAAAATCACTTCACTTTCCTCCATCTTTAATTGCCTTTTTGCCCTTTCAAACTCGAGACTCCTGGCTCTCCGCCTATTCTCCAGCCCCTCTGGAGATATACCTGGAGAGGGACTACTGCTGCCTGACTCAGAGGGTACCTTCCCCCCCCTAACAACTCCTGAGCCCTCAGCACATCTTTCCTATCGAATTGGCTCCCTGGTCTCCACACTAACATCTTCTGGATGTTCACTGGCATTTCTGGCTGCTAACCAGGCAGTCAGCTCCTTCTGTAGTTCCTCCTTTTTGGAGAGACCTCTCAATGAGACTTTGTGGTTTTTGCAAACTGCCTTCAGTTCCTTTACAGTGTAGATTTCCAACCTATCCTCTTTAAAAAACAATTCTAGGAATGCAACTGGCGATGCTCTTGACTGGGAATAAGGGTTCCGACGTGGAGACTTACAATTGCAGCACCACAGTCACCCTCTGCACCACCATTGCGTAAGAAGCCCTTTCCTCCATAGCCACAGTAGGGGGAGAATGCGGACTAGCATCTGGAGACGTATCCAGGACACTGTCCTTACCCAGGTCCTCACACCAATCCACACTCTGTTCTTCCTCATAGGACTGGTATTCTTAAAGATCCATGACCCCTACCAGTCTTCCCCCAGGCCTAGGCAATAAAAATAAGGCTCAGGCTCCGATCTAGGAGGCCATGCTCCTGCCAAAGCCAGTGTTGGGAGACGGCCCTCTGGCTCTGATTCAGAGTTAAAGATGACAATGGGGATGGCGCCACTGGAGCAGGGAGCATCGGTACTGGTGCCAGGGAAGGCTGAATTGGCACGAACGGCATTGGTCCACATCGGGTAATGGATCCCTGGGGCCCAACTGGTGCCGATGGCACAGAAACAGAAGGGGCCCCTTCTGACCCCACGGGGCCCGAATGTGCGTCGACAGGGTCGCGCAAATATGAGGCACACAGCCTCAAAGAACTCTCAATTGGGCAGAGGTCGCTCCAGCCTTTGGAAATGAGGGGAGGTGCGAAGTGGGAATAGGTTCTGAGAAATAAGGCCTAAAGTGCCAAGGCACCCTCATCTCGTTGGCCGACAAACAAGAAGTCAAGGAGCACTTTAACTTTTGCTCTTCTTTTTGCACCTCCTACCCGAGTGTCCCGAAGACTTCGAAGGGGACGAAGACTTCAAAGGGGACGAAGACTTCAAAGGGGACGAAGGCTTCAAAGGGGACGAAGGCTTCAAAGGGGACGAAGGCTTCAAAGGGGACGAAGACTTCAAAGGGGACGAAGACTTCAAAGGGGACGAAGACTTCAAAGGGGACAAGGAGGACTTCGAGCTCCAAGAATGTTCCTGGGATCTTCCACTTGATTTCCACAGGGTCGCGTGCCATGTCGCTCACAGCTTCAGGGAATGTTACCTAGAAGTCTTCGGGTCATGGCTCAGCAATTGGAGCACAACTTGGTGTTGTGGATGTGCTCCAGACACCAAAGACAAATGAGCTGCGGGTCCGTCACCAACATCGGTCGGTGACAGGTGCCATAAGTTAAAACCCTTGTTGGCAAAAACATCATTGACACACCAGGTGGTAATCCTCAAAAATAGCCGACAAAACATTAAAAAAAAGCCAGTCAAAAAACGACAGAGGAGTAGCTCTTCTCTGGATCAGCGCTGGCTGACATGGAAAGAAGTGGTGCCTATATAGGTACCACACATCACTTCCAGCGTGGACGATGCAGACAGCAGATGTGGAGCCAATCGCCGCCACCTACCGGCGTGCAGGGGGTACTGCTCATGAAAATTCTTCCGGATCCAGACTGATGCCTGGAAAATTCAAAAGGTAAGAAATCAGCGGCTAGAAGTCTCTATCAGTTACCACTGTCATTCAAAGTCACGCTTCTTTAATTTTATGTTGCATATGCGCTACCAACCTGTTCACGACAAGCATTTCGAATTGTGGTGGCTAAAAGCACAGAAATAAACACTGACTGAAGGAAGCCGGCTCCATCTCCAGTATTGAGCACTATTACATCTCAGCGGTGGAAACCAAGCTATGTTTCTTACTGCTTTGACATAATTGCAGAGAATAAAAGCATTTTGAAAACCCTCAGATGAATAGTGTACAGGAACTACATTTAACATATAGAATTCCAGATGCGTGACAATGAATAAATAAGCTTTTCAACCATGGGTTTCCGAATGACATCAAAGAGGGCAAAGAGTTGTCTGATGTCATTCATAAATCAGTTTTTAGTGGCTTTTAGTACTGTCAGTGAGGCCTTTCTGAAAGGTTTTTCCATTTTTGGCAACACATTGCTCAACCAGGATCTCTAATTGCTGGTCGCTTAATGCTCTTTATCTTCCACCCTGCTCAGGTGCCTCATCGCTTGCCACAGATTTAGGTTTATTGTTAGCGCTGTTGCAGGCTTGGACCTCTGCTCCTGGTGGGCTTCCTGGTCAGTGATGCCTGTGGCTGCCTACCTCAGATGTGCAATTTGAGACAGCAGAATTGGATACAGCAAAGTATACTGAATCGCATTTTGAAAATGCTTTTTTGGGGTGAGTTGTACATGTTTGGGATTTGGCAATTGTAGTTAGTTAAATTTTGCAATTTCTGACTCACTAATGTATGAGTTTGTACATCAGGCTCCAGGCATCCCATCAGTTTAGAATTGTGGGAGTGTGGTGTTCCTGCTAACCTTCCCTGTAGTGCCGTAGTTACTGTTCTCTCAAAGGGCTAGGGACAGTGCTACCTCCTTAGTGAAGGAAGGTTATATCAGCTGTATGTTTGAGCACTGTGTAGTATTACTCACAGGGCCTGCAGGGAGTAGCTGTACTACTAGAGAATTTTCTAGGAGAAATACGAAGGCAGCTACCATCTGGACAGGGAGTGAAGGAACATCTACGTAGAGGTGCAGTACAGGTACGAGCACTGCTCCAAAGGGGATGAAGAAAGGTGATGTCACCTGCTGGACCATGCATGGAGAAAGCCGTCTTAGTAAAAAGGACTAAAGAGCTGCACAGTTGTATGGGCTAGCAGTAGGCTGACATGAGCCAACCAAGGGCAATTTCACCAATGCATCCTGGCACACGACCTACTCTACAGCTATGTTAGAGGTGTGGAAGAAGATGAGCAGTCAACATCTAGATGTCTTTGCGAGGCAGCAAGTGAGCAACGCATGGTGGGTCTCCAGGCCAGCACTACCAATCTCCACACTCCTGAAGATTCCGGGAGGTGTGATTTGACCTACTTATGGAGGTTGGATGCTTCAGAGCCACTGCGGCTATTGCCTGCACACACTTTTTGGAAAAAACGTTCATAGACCACAGGGTGTTCCCTGAGATAACATCAGAATGTCGCCATAATACACCAGACAGCTCCATATGACTGCTTCCTGGCTGCAGAATTGGCCACAAAACGCCGTCATTTTAAGGATTTTGCGGGTCCAATGCAAGAAATATTTTGAGTACCCCAAGTTGGCCAGCTTTGAATTCAGTTGCTCATTTTTTTGTAATTAAAGCCCTATGTTGCCTAACCATATTGAATTATACATTAAAGGTTAAGATAGAGAAATACACATAAGTGAGATCCAGAGAAACTTCACTTTCCAAGGGGGTCCTTGGAAGATAGGGGCCCGGGGCAATAAACCCACTTTCCCCATGCCTTAAAACGCATGAGGAGGCTGTAACATAGTATACGCAGTCGTGCCTGTTAGGGAGCATACATTCCCTTGAAAAGAGCAAGGTACCTAATTGGCACTTTTAATCTCCGATCGATTGGGGATGGTGGCATTAGCCAGCGCTCTTCAGTGAGCAGCTTTCGCAAACATGGAAAAAGTAGGAAGGTGGAAGCTGAGCCGCAGCGCCCCTTTTAGCGCCTGGACTACTTTGACTCTCGACCCTACCCCCTATGAGATGTGCTGCTCCGCGGCTCCAAGGTTTCTGCACTTTCTGCACTTTCGGACAGGGGGCCTCTTTTCTTGCAGCCGTGCGGCGCATTCAGATCCGCTAGCTCCATACCGCCCAGGCCAGCGCATGAATAATAAACACGTTAACGCCGCGGAAGGACCTCTCTCTCCATAAGGGAAAAATGCCAAGCAATTTCTAATTTATTTTACGTGTCTGCCCACGGAAAGTTCGGCAATTTTTCTGTGACTGTCAGCCGTAATGGTAAAACGTATAACATAGCAGGGTACTCATAACGTCTATTGTACCTTGAGGAGTTGAACATAATTTACATAACTCTGCTCAGGAGTTAAATTAGGCATCAGCCTTTAAATAAAAAAAAAAAGCTAAACTTTCAAGCTGGTTGATACAAAACATTATTTCAAATTATATTTTAATATCGTCTTACGAGTCTGCCGAGAATTCATATCACCAGCCAAGAGAACCCAGCCAAATTACAAATTCATATGGAGGATTTATGAGAGGTAGAGAAATGAAACCGCGATAGCCGTCCAAAGCCATTCCTGTGCTTTCAAAAACGAGCATTACGGCTTCGAAGCAGTATGTGAAGCAAATGTGCTGTAAGGCTTTACAGAAAAGGTTCATTGCATGTTATAATAATCTATTTATTCTTCGGGAATGATAACCTAAAGGACACGAGTCACACTGATGTCCAAAGGAATGATAACTCGTAGACTGCGTCGTACAATCTGCGTAGTTTTCCTAAATTTTTAGGAAATCTGAGACTCTCATGAACTACTATTTGGAAATCGACGCAAGTCATACTTATTCCTACAGGAGAGGAAAAAATGGGCCAATGTGCTTTTGCACACTGCACCTCACTCCCCCTTTTCACATGTTGACAAAAGACACATGAGAAATGAGACTGTGGAAGCCCTTGGGACACTCCCACACCCAATGTTCACACTCACTCCAGCGTTCTTTATCATTCTAACTATTTGGATATTCTGACCCCAGATCCTATTTCTGGCGAATGTAAGTTTGCCATGGTGTGTACTCCTCAGCTTTTGAGGACGATGAGTGGTGAATGCGCACTTCATCAATGCCCTCCTGCAAGTGACTCCTTAGAGACGTGCAGCAAATGTGCCTGCTGGTCCATTTCCGGTACACTCCAGCAGGAGGGGTGAAGGATGCCCAACACTGCTGTTGAGGGTCCTTGGGCTCCCACAGCACACCTGGACATCACCATCACGTATAGCAAATACTGTACTGATTATCTTTCCCGTCTACCTAATGTCCTTAGCTGCCTCCAAACAACTTGCCGAACGGGCAGTCCAGCTAGATGTACCCTAGATACTTGAGAATGCAATATCCCGAATACAACGTGTGGGATGGAGTTATCAGGCCATAAGCAGGCAATGTGACGACCATAGAGAATATACCTCTTCCCATCCCAAAGAAAAGACTTCAGGAAACCTTTGGGGTCATTGACTATTACAGGAGGCTCACAATCCATCACAGAAAGTGTGTTCAGGTGGGGTCTGGGACCTTCTGGTAGTATTTATTAGGACAACACTTGACAGCCTATTCTACTTATGCCCCTCGTACAGGGCTGCTCCACGGTAAAGACTGCAAGTCTCCTGTTCTTGGATGGGTCTTGGTTCGTCAACACTACTACTGCAAGGCCCTTCAGGAAGCAGGATCTTTTCAAGGCAATGCAGAGTTCCTGTCGCGCTTCCCTTGTCTGGACCTGACTAAGCATCTGTGCATATGGGGCATTTATCAGGGTATACTCGCCACTGTTGCACACTGTGCAGTGCTCTGATGGTCCATGCGTTTATGCTGCCCTTCTGCCGCACGCATCCTGACGAGCATGGTGGGAATGGGCCTGGAGTCCTATTAGTACAGTTTATAGCTTCTGAGGGCTGTACTTGGCCATACTGGCAAAGGTTTCCGGTGTGTAAGGGAGGGAAAAGAGTCTGACCTCATCCTCTACAGGATGTCCATAATCCGGAGGGTTGTACAGAAACCTGACAGCAATGGGGTAGCATGAAGTTCCACAAAGGACTGCCATATCAATGAACAGAAGCGGAAAGAGGATGAGACCTCTGTTCATAGGGGGTGGAGTGAGAAACAGTCCAGAAAGAAGCCACTCAACCAACCCTTGCAGGGGAGGCTTTACCTACCAGAGTTCTAGAATGGAACAGGCCAGAATAGGAAATGGGGTGGGGCCATAATACATCAAACCTCTTTCCAGTATCTAAGTAAACCTTGGAAAGGAAGGAGGCAGCATGGTGCTCCAGGGGTCTAGAGCTGTGTGGTTGGCTACCTTCTCTCTTCCATAGACAAGTTAAGGGACAAAGCTAGGGTTTGGGGTCAGCGCATTAGTGACTACAGTTCCCTACTCTCTTCCGCAAGACAAAGACAACTCATTTATGGGGGGTGACAAACTACTTTCAACCTTTTTTTCATAAATCTTATTATGCATTTTGCCAATTAAATCAAGACAGAATATTTGTAAAATTGTATCTATCTTTAATCCACATCACAATGCAGATCATAAGATGTCACTCGCATGGGTCACAACAATGGCCACACATGATTAACATCCACCTCAATCAGTTCAGAGGGATACTATCTCCTTCTAGAACAAGTAGTCAAAAACATTCTAGAGTGCAGAAAAACACACCCCAAAGACCAGAGACTGTAAAAGGTAGTGCGCACATCTAAAGGCTTTGCGACAATATAAAACAACCCGAGAAACGACTTAGGTTTCCAGGGAAGTGTAACTCACGAGCGAAAATAGTTTTTGAATAAGTTTTAATGACACTAGTTGGCATTTCAGTTCATATCGGATTTGAAGTTTCATTACAAAGCTTGGAGATACAAAGTACTGAGCATGGAACTGACTACGTAATAAGTAGAGTTACAGCCATGTAACAGAATGTCCTCACAGACTAAACACTACCACTTGATAAGTGTTAACAAGTATTTGTATCCGAACCGGTCTGCATAAATATCTTGAACCAGACCATTAAGTACTGGAGTGCTTTACATGATCACTAGTTACATTGAAAAAAGGACAATTTCATTTTCATAAGGCACAGGGAGGTGAAATGATTTGCCCAGAATCGCAGGATGTTTACTCGACACCGAGACTCAAACCTGGTTCCCCACCATCAAAGTCGGCAGCTCTGGCCTTTACGCCACATACTCTACCCCAAACTGTGGCAGCTCCTCTGCAATGGCGTAGGAGCGGCGTCCTCCTGACACAGCCAGCAGCTGAAAATAAAACAATATAGTTTTATTTTTCAGCTACTGGCTGAGCCAGCTAGTGTGGAGATGGGCGGGACCGGGCCATGGGAGGGGGGCAGAGTGATGTGCACTGCTAACGGTGCATGTCTGTTTGGCCGGCCATCTTAGGCCGGCCATACAGACATGCGCAGTTAGGTTTCTCCAACCCAGCTGTATTGCACAGCCAGATTGGAGAAACAGCACAGAATCCCTGTGCCAGAGTGAGCATTAAACAAGCCCGCTGAGGCCAATATCCGTGCTGCTCTCATGCAGCTTGCGAGTAGCGCGGGGACTGTAGAGGGAGTCTCTGATGCTTTCCCAGGGGCTGGAAGCAGAGGAGCTCCGAAGCACGAGGCCGCAAAAGCAGCATCAGTTAAGTTTATTTAAAAAAAAAAATATTCCACCTCCATGCCCCCTCCCTCCATGCCCCCACCACCCGCTCCACCACTGTTGAAATGCATCGGCTGCCACTGCGTTCAACTTCTTTCCTTAGCGTGGTGGCATGTGCTTCCTTCAGATACATTTTACTAGGAATACCTTTTCTGTGCATGGATGCCATACATGTTGGCTACAGAGAACAATCAAGGCCCAGTGATGTGATGCATTTACTGAGGGTGCTATCATCACATAATAATGCATGACTCGAGGTGAACAGAAACTGTGTCACTGTTGAAGGCAGTTACCTGCTGACATGTGCTGTTGCATAGCAACTAGAGAAGGGGTCTTCAACCTTTTCTGTAATTATGTTCAATAGCAACCATCCTGAGCTACCAATTTTACTAGGGTTATAATAGTGACCACATCAGACACAATTACATTAATGGCCATCCTATGCAGGATTACCAGCAGTACTCACCTCAGTGCATTAGGCAAAGTTGCCAACAATGATGGCAATAGGTCGTGCTTTAAAGGAATGCAGGAAGGTTGCATGGTAATGTGAAGCATTACGAGTAGATAACATAGGAATGGATATGGATTTGTGTGGAAGCAAAGACCTGTACAATAATATTAATGTAGGTCAAAAGATCAGGTCACAGATGAACTGTCAAGCCAAATCTAAAAATCCATGTAGGTTAAGGCTTCCTTTCTCCCATCTGTGCTGCTGCCACAGAAAAACACCATCAATTATCTAGCTATCGAAAGACACTTTAACAGCATTACGTCATGTGTCTGCCCCTGAATGTTCAAGCCCAGACAGCTGGATAAATAAACATTGTGATCACAGCTGTGTGAAGGGCAAAACCATTTTTTGTGGAAGCACACAACTACTGCCCAATAAAAACATGTGCTCTCGGCTCCCAACATGAGGGCAAGGCCAAAGACCATCTCTTGGTGATTTTCACATAATTGTCTGTCGACAGCTGCCAATGTGGAATAACTACATGGGTAATACATGTCAGTCATAGCTTCAATGCCCCTGACACCACGGTAATCATATTAGCAATACGTCTCCCCAATGCCCCATGACTTATCACTCAAATATCATCATTAAATATATTTTTAAAATGCAATCATTTTTCTCCAAACATCAGCTACCGAGTTCTGAAAAATATACGCTTTTCAAGTTTGGTGCACATATATTAATTCAGCCAAGCGGACGCTTCTAATTTAGTAGGCTGGGCTGCACAGAGGAGAGCTACTTACAGGTAGCTGGAGAGCTACCAGTAGCTTTTGACGTACTTGTTGGAGAAGCCTGAACTACAGCCTCCATTGGATTATTTGGATGTTGCGTTTGTACATTTCTTGGCAAGTGAAGGACCTTGCATGATATGCACATTTAGAAGGGCTCAGATAACAGCTTTGTAATACAGCTTTAGAAAGAGTGAGTCTTTCACACTTGGAGTGTAATCCGCATTCCTGCAAATAAGGCAGATACAGGTAAACAGAAAAATAGGTGCGTCACCTGCCTGACTCACAGCACAGCAATTCCCGAGGAGTGAGAATTGAAAACGACACTTTTCTATGAAGGGGCAGCGGTAAGCCTCAGCTTGAAAGGCACTGTAGTCATTCACGTGCGGGTTGTTTTTTATGCTTTATTTTCAACTTACTAAATTATTTTTTGTGTGACTTCTCCTAGCTTGTCATTTAGATTATCTGTTTAGGTGGAACTTGTGAGCCACAGCCTTTCTTAAAACATCAGTGCAGATGTAACTTCCAACAAGTGGTGAGGAATGTGCTGTGTGGGTGATGGTAGTATGTGAGATTTCTACGACCTGTGTGTCATGCTTGAGCATCACAATACATTTGTGCGAGTGGAGGAAGCCAATGAGAAGATTATGAGGAGGTACTGAAGGACTAGGCTGCAAATGAGATTTGATGAATTTACAGGTGCAGGGTGAAATAGTGACGTGCATCATTAGCAATAAAATTCAGGAAAATTGTTGGCTTGCGAATTGCATGTGGGACATCAATTGACCATATGCCTGAAAGAGTGAGAGGTGAATATGAAGGTTGGAGAACCCATCCTCATCAGCAATCTTCTCATTCTGTAAGGTTGTCAGCTCCCCCTGTACTCTAATTCAGTAACCTTGTCTTTCACAACATCAGCCATTTAAGTCTTTAGTGGAAGAATAGTTTGCTTCCCTAAAAACCCTCAGTAGCATCAATTACACGCAATGGACTTCCGGATATGTATAACGATTATTAAATACCTTCCCAATGTCCTAAATAGCTTTATACAAGAAATAACTTTATACAATTAGTTGCAAACAGATAAAAAAAAGATATGCAAGAAAATGCTTCCCTAATCGTGGAAAGCATTGTTATTAAAATTATGAATCTGTTCCAATGTCTGTTCCTATTCTAAGTGGTCCAGGCATGTTGGCCAAGACAAAGTTCAATCAACTCAACCACATGATGGTCAACTTTGGACTGGTAAAATTTGCTGAATTATCAAGATGATCATCCAGGCTACAGATCTTACGGGGTGGGTGGGTTGGCACCCTCCGCTGATAAAATTATTAAAAATTGCTGTGAAGTATTTGTGAAGTTCACCAATGTCAGAAATGCCGCACATGATTTGGTAGATGTATATAAAGTTTTAGATGCTTGGGATTGTTTTTAAAATCCAGCGGCAAAGGTTTCCCATTTGTTATTTATTTATGGCATATATGATGGAGGTTGCCAAAAAGATTTTGGAACAGCATGGGGGTAATGCCCTCTTTTGAATACCCCAGATATGGACCCCAAACACTCAAAAATGTAAAATGATCTTTGGATCAAGGCTGAGGTCAAAGAAGCAGAGTATTTTTTGAGGAGGGATGAGGTAAAGTAATTTGGTTAACTACAAGAAGAACAAGCTTTGCCGTATAGATATTACTTTTTGTTTAAGTACGTACTGTTTAGTCTTTTTTTTTTTTTTTTTTTTTTTTTTTTTGAAAACCTTTATTGACATTTCAATCAATTACACATATGGGCCTACAACCCCCGGGGCCGGCCGCTAAACACTCAGAATAACAGAAAGCAGGTCTATCACAGTCAGTACCTCGGGGAGCAGAATCTCGACGCTAGCATTCTCTCAGTCTCTGAACAGCCCAAGTAGGAAGGATAATAAAGGTTTACATTTTATAATAGAAAAGGATGGAAGGATCAGGTGCCAAACAGTTTCCCAGCAGCGAAAAATGGCAGGCAGAACGATGAACGTAAACAATACACAGCAGTCTATCTAAGCAATGGCGCTGAAACAGGAAGTTCAGGATGTAGAGGAATGACACGGCCATTTGCGCCTGCAACCCCCTGCCCCAAGACCCAGGAAACTCCACGGAAATTATGGCACTCCGGAAACAGCAGTGATTAACAACAAAGGAGTACTACCATGCTGATCCCAGAAAAAGACAAAGAAGAATAAGAGAAGAAAAGGAGGCCATAGAAAAAGGAGATGAAAGACTAGAGGATCCCCCCCCCAACCCCCCACCCTGCACCTCTGCAGATGAGTACGGCCCCCCCCCCAGCAGTGTGCCTGTCGCCCCGGAACCAGACCCGAAATATAGAAGAAACAGAGAAAGAAGTGGGAAAAGAGCCCCCACCAGACGGGGGGGTAGAGAGAGTATTAATAAACTGGAGGAGGGCCTGCAAAACACGCCCCTGGCTTCTCCCTCCCGCACCACACGGTTTCCCATAAAGCACACAATAAAGAACACAAAATCGACCCTGTCAAAGAGGAGTAAGGAGCATTACGCACTTGGTACACTAACAGTTATGCCGTGAGAGCACACAACTCCCGAGCCCGCCCGCCTAGGAGGTGACCACCTCGGAAGGGTCAGCATCATCCTTGGCCACTCTTTGCAAACCCACCCATGCATACCCCCCGTCCCAGTGCCATGTCCAATGTTACCAGGAAGAGAAGTGTCCAATAAAACTCAGGAAGCGACACACACAGGTAGGGTAGAGGGCTCTGAAGATCGACACAGTCAGCTCTAGGGAGGATCGTCTTTCCCGATGCCGAGCCAGGATTTACACTGTACACCAGGCCCAGGAAGGCGGAATCAGCCAGGGCGGGCGACCGTTGCTTGGACGTTGCCTGGGTCGTCGGAGACCGCGCACGGGACAAGGCCACCACCCCCCACTCAGGTCCGAAACCTCCGGGACAGACCAAATCCACAGCCAGCTGATCGCACGTTAATATACTGTCCGGAGAGTCCAGGCGTGCACTATTCACAGGGGCGGCCACGACACTGTCCCCCCGTGCGCGGCGTGAGAAGTCCCAGTGTACCTGGGGATAGGCAGGCGGCAACTGTTCCGACGCTGATGTCACTCCATCGAGCTTGCTCCCCAACACCCAGGCTCCGTAAATCAGGGTGGAGTGAAGGGCACCGAGAGCCTCGAGAAGGTCACCGTACCCCAGTACAGCTCCCGGCGCTCGCTCCGCTACGCTCCTCAGAGTCGCACCCTCCCAATCCTGCTGCAACCCGGTGTACAGGATGGTGGACTCAGGCATACCAAAATGGCCGCTGGGTAGGTCCATCCCAGATCGGGGCCGGGGCTCAGACACAAGCGCCTCGGGTTCCATGGCACTGGTAACTGGGTTCCGAGGGCAGGCAAACAATGTGTCCGGTGTGTGGTCACGGGCCACGGTCGTCCCCACCACGGACCAGCGCCCGCGAAAATCCGGGAGCAGCCCACAAGAATCGGGACAAGTTACGGGTGGCGTCCGGGCAGCTCACCGGCGAAGGCTGAAGCAATCACCGGAGAGTCTTGGAGTTGCCACCACGGGCACGCACTCGTTCAGCTACGCTTAGTGGTAGGAGCGACCACGGCGAAGCGCAGTCCGACATTCGCACCACTCCGGCGGTCCGACCACACCCAGTCACCAAAGGCCGTTGTTGTTGCACTGCCGCCCGGCCACGGCATTCACTCGAGGTCCCGGCTCCGGGGCAGCACAGGCCGCAAACTTCAGACGGACATTTCTCCGGCGGTACCGCTGCCAGAAACTTCGGGGTCACACGGCCGGTTGCCGCTCGCGTTCACCAACACGGGTAGATGGCGCAGGATAAGGATCTCGTGCAGGATATCTGTGCGGGGTGCGGAGGTTCACGGAGCCGGGAGCCTACGCTGCCGTCCCGGTCGCCATCTTGGCTCCTCCCCCCCTGTTTAGTCTTTTTAAAGATTATTTCAGAGCAGATATTACAATTTTAATATTAAAATGTTTTATGTGAAACAGAAATTTAGTACTCCACTGCTTTTTTGCCTAGGGTTGCGCTATACAAATATCACATACATAAAATACATCTTCAATTTATGGTGCCTGTATTGAATATTTTGGGGGAAACCAATCTGACATTCTGTTGAAGTACAGGTCAACTGCATGCAGAAAGGAGTGTTGCTGTTTACACTTGGCCATAGTTGGACCAAACCTTACAAGGATGCAATATCATGGGATATGTTGGCTAGATTTCACATGAACCTATTTGCCGTTTATCAATAGAAATTGTCCATGCGATAAGATAGGGATGTGCATGCAAGGACATGCAGTTTTTTTATTAGCTACAAATAACAGAGAGAAAATATTTAGAGCAATCAGTTAAGAAACTAGTTTATTCTCTCTTCGAACATTGTAATACTATACTTGGCGACTGTGGACTTGTTAACGCTAATCAAATTTCAACACTTATTGCAATATTGCTTGGTAGATTATTAATGACCAAAAAAACATTTGATTTACCTCTGTGTTAACGGAAATAGGGTCATATAATGTTAAAGGTCAGAAGGATCGAAGACGTTATTTATTCAAGTAATAGTTGAAGCAACAATTTCAAAATATTCTAAGGTACTTTCGGGGGATTTCCAGAGACACTCTAAAGATATTTAATTATTTGGCTCTCTGTATTTTGATGGCTTTACAACAAATAATGTAGTCATGGTAATATTTTGGCAATGAAATCATTAATTATGGTTGCCTTGGAGGGGGAGGAGTCAAGATGTCCGACTATGCAGATATTCCTCGCAACAGCTCCGAGAGACGACGGTGTTGGGAACCCCATCTTCCCCCACTGTAGGTGCACATCGCAGTAGAACCCCCTCGATGAGAATGTAGTCGGGGAGACACCGGGGCTCCCCCTAATTAAAAGTACGGCACACCGACAAGATCTGCACTTGGACCAGACAGCCTGTAGCGAGGCCGGGGACGACATCGGCCTAACTGGGGCTCGGTGGTCAAGAACGCGTGGAGAACAAAGCTCAAAGCTGCAGTGAATCCAGGCTGTGAGAGGTGAGTGGCACACATCGCGGCACCTCTACGGGGTCCAGGTATGGCCTCCTGTACTGCAGGCCTGAGGAGGCACCGCTTGGCAGATATAACTTGGTCCACTTGGGGGCAATAGACAACCGGCACCGCCCATCATCCATGCTCTCTCATCCCATACTACGAAGAGCACTGTGAGCAGTGCGGGGAGCCCCTCCTTGCAGAGTCTATATTTGGAGGCCCACTGAGACCACTAAGATAAGGTTACTCCCAACTGGGCTGATGGAGGGGACACGAGGCCTGTACATGGTGAACATTCCAGCTGAATGAACCTGTGAAACCAACAACAAGACAACAGCACACAAACTGTGGGTTGCTTTGAAGCATCTGGAGGGTTAGATTTCCCACACCTGAATGCTGGACAGGTTTGCAGTATTAAGATACATGCATATGTGTATTGCACCCATTAATGATTAAACACCCTGAAGGCAGCAGATTGCCCTCACCAGGTTGCGAGGGGGGCAGGGAATATATTTTGCTTGTTTTCGCTCTGAACAGATTCTTCAGCAGCTGAAAAACCAGGGACGGAATAAATCTAGCGGTGTCCTCCCTCGATGAACCTAATGAGGTGCTTATTACAGGCTGCATAGCTTTGCATGGACTTGTATTTTGCTTCACCAACTACACTAACTTGCACAGCCCCCTGTACGCACTTTATAGAGTGGCCCAAGCAACTACTGAGCCGGGGATCACTGCAAGAATTAACGATATACATAAGACCTCCACCCATGCCTTGCGAGAGCGCAGGGGGCCGACCTGACACTCCCTAGGCCCCGAACCAAGCAGCGTTCCGCCAATGGATACAGATGCTGCAGAAACCCAGAGGGGGGCCCAGGAGCAGCCCCTAAGCCCCACCACCCCATTGAACAGGGACTGGCCCAAATGAGACAGAGAGTTGTCCCCGCTGAGAAAACTGACATGGGAAACCCCTCACCTCCATCGAACCAAGAGATCAAAAATCGAATCCTTAAGGGCAACAAAGCTATTGCAGATAAAATTGACAGGGTGGCCATTACGGTGGTGCTATTACGCCAGGACATGGATAAAATAAGGGATCACATGAGGGACCTGGGAACAAGAGGGGATAATGTGGAGAGATGCTGGGGGCCCATACCAGTCAACCAGGTAATCAGGACAAGCGATTACAGGCACAGGAGGATAACCTAGCAGATTTTAGGGACAGATTGAGATGCAACAATGTCTGCATACTTGGCTTGCCTGAGGGGACAGAAACCACCCCAGTGAAACAATTACTTGAATCTTGGCTTGTCTTACCCGGGTTGAGGGATGGAGGGGAGCTGCCGGTGGACAGGGCCCACAGAATGCCGGGCTTGTAGACCCAAACCAGGAGCCCCACCGTGAATGCTGACAGCAGGGATGCTACGATACAAGTAAAAGATAAACATTCGAGTGGCAGCCCGACATGAGGGTAATGTGGAATACAATGGGAACAAAATATCTTTTTATGCTGACTATGGCGTGGCTACCCAGCAGAGGCGAAGGTTGTTTATGGAAGTGAAGCGAAAACTTAGAGACCGAGGTCTAAACTATGCACTTCTTTGATAACTCGGAGGACACTCTTCAGTTTGTTGAAAGCCACTGATCAGAGGCCACACAGCGATTGCCTATCAGCATGAGACTGTGTTTTCAGGGGGGGGGGGGGGGCGTTGCTGATATGTTTGAGCCCAGGGGAGCAAACATATCCCCCTGAAATTTTACAGAGGAATTTCACAAGTGGATTAAAAATGCTGTATGAGTCGGATGTGATCAGGTCGACATACATGTGCACTGTCACTCTACAACGTGTGTGGGGGACCTAGGGATGAGACCACCAGGGCAACCCCAGACGGGGACCCTGGGGCATCGCCCCAGGAGAGGGAAGAATGATTGGTGTTTCCGGGGGACTGGGAAAAGATTGTGTGTGTCATGTGTGAAGGCAGAGTTGTGGGGGGCCGCACAGGAGGGGGCGGAGGGATGTCACAGTTTGTTAGTTTTTTAGGGAGAATCAGTATCAGAGAACTAGATGGAGATGCTTGATGGTTGAATCCAATCAGAGAAAAGGAACTTTACGCTGCCGGGAGTTTTATTTATCCTATTGACGCATACAGAGATGTCATGAAGCATCTTTAAACAGCATTCAATTAGAGGAGGAAAGTTTTCTCCCATCCTTATAAGGCAAGCTACTCCTTATTTGAGAGTCTCCCCTGAACACGAACCAAAATATTCAATATTGAATTCCTGACTGGCTATCAAAGTTAACCACAATGAGCGGATTCGCGACGAGGGCCTAGCCGAAACGCGTTGCTTGTCACCCAACCGCCAATAGTTTGTCAACAAGCCGCTAAGATTTCTATGTCTAGCATCGATTACTGCAGATCTAAATAATAGAACGTATTATATTAAGTGATGTGTGATGTATTTAAGTCATATCATGTGCATTCATTCAAATTCAATGTAATGAAAATATCAGATTTATGTATTTTGCATTGGTCTATGGATATGACCAATTGTGGTTATTAATTCTGTTTCATGTATTCTTGTACATTTTTTATATATCAAAAAATTCAATCATGTGTATTTAAAATAAAATAAAAAAAATAAATAAGAATAAATTCTAAAAAAGTATTTCACAAATAACTTTATTGTTTTATTAATGATTGTATCTTCAATTGAGATGAATTACTCTTTCCTAGAGTTGACGTGTTTTACAGATCATATACACCTTGCCCGGTGTCCTTTCACATTTCCAATGAAGCTTGGATTACATGCACTGCAAATTCGGGCCAGTGCGACCACACATGGTTGCACGTGAGGTTCACACACTGCGTGCACAACGTGACAGCGCTGTCTTGGAATGTTAAAGGGATACAGAACATTATCAAAAGGCAGAGAATTTGGTTGTATGCGATAGAACACCAGGCAAAGATAGTATTGTTACAGGAGACACACTTGCTACATGAGAAACTACCAACCAAATGGGGGGCAAGCTATGTTATTCTAGTTTTACACCCTCAGCACGAGGGGTGCTGTTATGGATGAACGCTATGCATCTCCTTTAGGGTGACGATTGAAATAAAGGCGACAGGTGGCTGCTATGTGGGCGAGATGGGAGGTAGACCTACAGTGTTACTAAATAATTTTGCTCCCAATATCGATACACGCATAGCTAAGTGGAAGGCATATTTGTCTTCCGTGGCAGATGGCCTTGGATCCCCCATGTCACACATTACTAGCAGGCTGCACAACTCCGATGCCTATTAAAATGGACCAGGCCCTCCACAGACAAACATTGGTGTTTCATTGATCAGGCAATTGCTGGCATTCATTTTGGAAGGTGCCCTGGCTGCCCAAACCTCACAGTTCACCTGGGATGTAGGATAGAGTGCAATTGCCGAAGAAGCTGTCCATCCGCATTTCTCCCCAAACCCTGATTATTGGGAAGCCCAACTTTCCCCCAGGTTATCAGGGCTCCGAAAATATACAATGGCAACAGCCTAACTGCAAAGGAATAGGAGAGCTCTGCGATCATACAGGGCTAGTGGATTTCCCCCAGGTATAACATAACTACGTCATATCCTCAACAGCATGTTGACAATACACTACGATTTGTCACTGGGTCACGCAGCCTTACATACCCCAACAGGCTAGCAGACCATTACTACTGTTTGAAAAGTGGCTTCCCATCCGACACACAGATAAACACTTGCTCTCTGACTTATGTGCTTTTCTCAATGCACCACAAGCTTCTAACAAACCAGAGGCGCAACTGCATTGGGAAGTGGAATGCAAACGCCTTTTTAACCCTAAAGAGTGGTTTGACATCCAGAAACTAGCAAATTCCTTGGCTCTGAGCACTTACGCCAAAGAGACACTTCTCAAACTGGTGCATTACTGGTATTACACCCTAGCATGTACAGCCCAATGGAAACGGGAGGGGGATGCACAGTGTTGGAGACGCTATAGTCAGGTGTGGACCCTGACGCATCTTCTTTGGTACTGCCCCAAGATCCACCAATACTGGACTGAAGTTCTAGCTGCTATTAAGCAAATGTATGATACTGCTCTCCCCAGGTTCCCAAGCTAAATTTTACTGGGTCTCCCAAAGGCCCTGACCTATTCCCTCGAATATGCACGGGGCATGCTATCACTTTAACTTTATGTGCCGGCAAAAAAGCCTTATTAGCTCGCTGGGGCACGCCCAAAATATCCAACCAATTATATTGGCCTAATAAAATCTGGGACCTTCTGGGCATGGAAAAACTGACAGCAGTCACTGACCAAAGACTGCCCCAATTTGACAAAACATGGGGTCCATGCTTTCAGTTCCTCTCAAATGAATTCAGGGGACAGCCCTGCGTACCTGTGTGTACTTCACCTCTTGCCTGCAGAACACATCACAGCTTGTCCACTTATAGGGCAGACAATGCCCACATCCCTACACAAAGAGATAGGCAACGTCACAGGTTTACTAAATGGAGAATGCCTTCATGATCTGATGAGTTAACTGCCCCTCTTCCCTTTCTCCCTTCTCTATTTACTGTTACCCCTATACTCGCTTGCTCTTGGCCCTCAGCAGCCAGTGGATGTAGGTGAGATGTTCTGTACTGTTTTCTTTTATCACCAAAATCAATAAAACAGATTTAAGCCTAAAAAGTATCATAGTGATACCAAAAAGGACTGTGCTCCCAGAAAAAAGAATGTCTCACGATGTCATATCCCTACCAAGATTCTAAACATAAAGAATATTTCTGAGTTTAGACAAGATAATAGGCAACACAAATTATGTAGCTGTGTTTTGTAAATAAAATGTGAGAAAGTTTTGTAGCTCGCTAAATGTTTTAAGGTGTTTCCGTGCGCTCGAAATATTGACCTGCAAGAACATCACATCTACAATATTGACTATGCCAAGGTAAGTAGATGTTAAAAACATACTAAATCTGTACTTCCCTATGCATAATTACCTTGATGATATAATGTTAATTGATGCTATGGATACATTTTGCAGTTCAATCTAGAAGTAGAAATCCTGATCAGTGCTGATCCCTAGACTCTGATTGATGATATACTACTGTTCAAGTATATCTTCTGATGCGAGGGATTAAAAGAAGCAATAAGCGAAAAGAACTGAATAGAGAGAAATAAGTCAACTACTACCAACATATTCAAGAGCAGAGCACAGATACAGCCTAACAGTTACATTTGTACAGGGCCGTTTCAGCTTTGAGTTTATATGAAAGAACAAATACTGCTGCGGTGCATTAATATGATGGGTTCTTCTCAAAGCAACATCATCTTAGAAGTCATAGATAAAACTGGCAATTTTGTAGAAAGTTTGAACAAAATGTAACTGTTAAGTTCAGAAAGCTAATACTGGATTGCAGGAAAACCCAGAACCTCCCAAGATCCTGTATCCACTACAGCCTTTGATAAAGACTGGCAGTGAAATGCAGGTGAGTGGGGGACAGGAGAATGAGGAGAGGGTAGGAAGAGGCATGGGCACCATGGCACCAGCTCAGGAGCACCGCAGGGAAAAGCAGGTTACCAGGCACGCACACCAAAGGAGGCACACTACGGGAGAAGTACAAGATAATTTAATTAGCAGGAGTTGGCTGAGCTAGTGATCATGCTGCAGAAATCCAGGGGAGGTAGGCACCAATGAGTTCTGACCAGGACTTTCCAATCGTAACCAGGAGAAGCATAGTATTTGAGAGTGCTACTTGTACGCTGCTCTACTAATAAATTAGATAAAGCAATTTTGGTGTAGAGTGGAGAAGAGGGCTCTAGGTGCAAACTTCACATAGTGGAGAAACTGTTAAAGGTGCAATGTTTTCAGTCAAAGGTGGATTCACACAATTACATTTATGCTACCCAAACCTACACTGACTTGGAAGGGAAGTGTGGAATGCTTTCATGTATGACGTGTTCACTGCAGATTCCTTCTTGCATTCGGTTATTCATTTCTGAACAGTACTGACGCTCCTGAGCCAAGCTCCTATCTTGGCATGTTTGGTGGATATCCCTGAACCAATGCATCGAAGCCCTAGCAACAAAGAAGCAACATTATTCATGCTGTGCCCAGCTGCCACAACCACCAACCCCAAATATATAGACCTATGACAATGGGGTAAACGCCGTCTTTGTCAATCTATAGGTCAATTCTGACAGCACAAAAGGAACATGCAGAACTAAAATAAAATATTCTTTAGGCAGCATAATAACTATTCAATAGAGAATACACCTAGGCATCTAAATGGTGGCGGCTGGTGACATTTGAAAGTGGTGTGGCGTAAAGGTTTGCAATGAGTGCCCAGTTGTGAGCAAGCGCAGCGAGCGAGACAGACTGTCATAAGGTGAGTCTGGGGGGTGCTCTCCCCGAGAAAACTTTGAAAAAAAGAGTGGGTAGGTGGTGCATTTTGAAGCATATTTGAGAACGCAAGGTTAATAAAGCACTTGTGAAAATGTAGTTATGAGATCAATAAAGAGATTTCAGCAAGATTCAAGTGATTCCATCAATTAAAGCCAATACAGGCTTCTAAGAACCCTTTACACATTTGCAGATTGACCAGTTCCTCACAATTGCATTTCTTTCTGGGAAACAGACATACTGGCAAGAAGGCTTGTTGAGAGGTCTTCCCCTCCCTCAGTTTCACAGCACAGAAGACTCGTGCCTTACACTTCAGCTGAAGCATTTCAGCTGTCGGGACGGTTCTCCTTTCATGTCGTGCCCTACAGACCCCCCCATTTGACGACTGGATAATATAACATGACAACAAGGCTCGGCTTCGGAGTCAGGACATATGATACTCAAGCCTGGCCACAACACGTCATGAAGTGTGGGCTCCATCTTGTCTCATTCTCTCCTTTGTTCGCACCATTGTGCAAATAACGTTTGACAGCCATTCAGCATACGAAGATGGGAGGGGGAGACAAGACTGCTGCACTTTATTGCTCGCAGAGTCCTAACTTGCATTCGGCCTGTACAAAATATCACGGTATGAAGCAAAAGTAGTAACAAAGTAATCAAGAAGAACTGGCTCACACTTTGAAGTTGTTACACATGTCAGCGGGATTGTCATGTCTGTTCGTTGGTTCTATTCCAGCAGGGCTTCCCTTTCTGGTTCAGTGCTCTTTGTTTGAAAGTGCATATTATTTTTGTGGTAACCTCTGCTGCTTAATTTCTCAGCTAGATTTACTGATTGTTCTTGGTAGGCCTCAATGTTGCTACAATTCCTTCTGATCCACATGAAATGGCCGTATGGTAGGTTCTCCCTGGGTAAGCGTTGGTGGAAACTATAAAATTTGAGAAGCACGTTTCTGGCTGTGGGTTTGTAGAAGGTGGTAGTTTTCAAAAAAACTTCTTTTGCCTCAATTGTTGCAGCACACTCAGCCAACAGATGGGCTGGGTGCTGGACCATGTAGACCTACCCTTCGGATATTAGAGTCTCATTGTAAAACTCTATACATATCTGCACCTTCTTATTTTAACCCGGTCATAGGGCCCACTAATAAAATTATTTCACATAAGGGATCCTATAGATAGTTTTAACATCACATACCCGCTCCGCTTTAGTTCAGGCGTCGCAGAACACCCAAGGGACCCGATGATGAAGCATGCCACCAACTAGGCTGGTGGGTGAGGGTTTTCTTAAGAAACCTACTGATTTCCCACAGACAAAAACTAGAGGCTTCAAAGCGTGAGCCAGTTCTTCTTGATTACATTGATACTTACAGGGGAAATGAACTAGCTCTCCTCGATTCTTCCTCGCTCTCTTTTTGATTTGCACATAAGCAAAAGTAGTAACACCAACAGTGCGACCAAAATGTCCATTTAGATTGTGCAGAAGACACAGAGTATTGCACATACAGAGGTACTTTGCTTGACTTTAATTCATATCCTTGTATCACCATTATTTACAAAATGCCATCCCTACCTTTAGCAGCCTGCTCAGAGCAATAGTTAAACTTTCAAAGGGTACCTCCTATCAGATAAACAAATAATGACAGACATACTTGCATCTGGTCGACAGTGTGCCATATTTCAATTCGATAAGATGCAAAATGATGGCATTAAATCAATCTGAATAGCACAGAATGCATTTTGTTTGGCTGCTATTTTTTTGAAGGGAGCATAATGAAAAAGAAACGAACTCTGGAATTTGCATGTGTTCCTTCATGCATAGCATTCATCAACAACAACATTTCCTTCACATTTATCATGGAAGGGGATTGAAATGTCTATAGCTCTGCCACGAAACAGGCAAGGGCATGATACATTTAATTCTGTGATTTGGTTTTCTTGCACAAGAACTAATTAAGCAATGGCACGCATTTCCATATCCATCACAGTACCTTCAGAATGCCCTTTTCTGCATGGCCATTTTTCAGCTAATTAAGGCTCTAGTCTATCACCTTGAATATATTTTAAGTTATTTACGGCTCTATCAATCTCTACCTGTCTAGTGAGTTTGAACATTTATAACACAATTTTCAAAAGAGTGAGTCTCCTCTTGGTGACCTAAACCCTCAGACCTCCGACAAGAAACCTAGAATATAATGACAGGCCCTCATAATAGATGAGCCATGCTCAGCCAGCACCCCTAATGATGAAGGAGCGGCCCTTCGTTGTGTTTATGATGCAAGCAATCATTACATTTGCCGCACAGTAACACAGAAAAATACTAGCACTTGCTGATCTCCAAGCTTTCTCCACAACAGACATGCTCATTCTATACCATTACATGAATAAATAATCTGCCTTGTCTGACAGTGGGAGAATTATTGCTGGTGCACAAATGAGAGAATAAGTCCCTCCGATAATGATTGCAGCCCTGTTCCACCCGTGCATAACCCCTCCACTCTCACCGGCAACATAAATGTGTTTTTTTTCATTCAACTTAAGGATAGTCCTTACCTTTAGATCAAAATTTGGGCAAAACTTGACCTCCCGGTGATACAGCTCGACTCATTACTTTTAGATGAATTCAAAGATATTTTAATAACCACAGCCATATCCCAGGACCAGAATGGAGCAGGCACACAACGCACTTTAACAACCGGACTCACGCCACTATTTATTACTGGATTAAACTTGCCGGCAGCCAAAATGCAACGCACTTTGCAAGACTCCAAACATTAAGCACGCCTGTGACAACGCACGGGGTCTCTCGCAACTAAGCAAGAAGAATATCTCAAAATGCATACTGCCAGAACTTGTACGCCCACTGTTTACCATTGGTTGGCTTTCCTGTCACTCTCATTTGCCTACTTCTTATTCGTGTCCCAGCTTGTCAATCTAGTGTTTGTGCCGCCCATTAAGCAGTGCTTCGTTTCCGTCCCTTACACTAGCATCTCTGCTTCCACTGCTTTCTTTTCGAGCACTGTTTGTTTTTTGTATTAAGCACTCCATGAGAGTTCATGAGATTTCGAGCTGTCTCTTTCATGTACTCTTCTCCTCCAGCAATCATGTTGCACGCTCAGTGGCGTAACGAAACTTGAGGGGGCCCCCCTGCAAAGTACATGGAGGGGGCCCCCCATTCTCCTCGCCAGTCAAGAGCCCTCAGGCCAGCGACCCGCCATACTGCAGGGGCTCACCCCAGCCATAAAAAAAGGATTCTGGTTCCTCTATTGGTCACATCCGCCCTCTCATCGAGCGATTTACATACATCAGTAAATGCTGCTGCGCCCTCCAGCAAAGTTACATAACACTGCCTCCAGCCGGCCCACCAAACACATCCTCCTACTTGATGACCCACCTTCAAGCGGAGCCCGCTCAGTTAACCACCTCCAAACGCAGGTCACTTCCGTCGTGCCTGCTACTAACTCATCCATTACACTCTACCCTCACCCCTATGAAACCCGCAATTATGCTTTTCTGCCCGCCTTTAAAACCACCCCTCGGATGTCACTGCAAACCTGTGACCGCCGCCTACTGCTCCCCTGTCCATCACCCACAGAAAGACTGATGACCGGTCACCATCTAACCACTGCCTACCAGTAAAGACAGAGCCTTTCAGCTGCTGGCCTCCCCAATGCCACTATGGAAGTTTTAAAAATGTTGAACAATCTCTGCAACTGACCACCTCAAAACATTTCTTCCTGCTAGCCTATACGGCATCACAGCCGTTCCTGCTACTTTTCATCCTCTGCATGATGCACACAATAATATCAAATGTACAAAGGGTCAGATTTTTGTTTCCTCACGCCAACATTAATTTACACTATGTACCCCACTAAACCATACCTGCTGTCAAAGGCAAACCAGATCCCATATGTAGCACCAGTCAACAAGAACCCCAAGGACAAACACCAGAGAGAATGAGCGATTCATGAATTAAACCTACAATGACAACGTAGCATTTCCCCACCAACTGTCAGCCCAGTGAAGTCTGCAACCGCACAGTAGCCATCAACACCAGCAACGTCTAAAGCACATTTCCACTTCCTTTCTTTGGCAGCTCCTGATACATATACTTATGCCTTCTGGGCGCCATCTACCACAGACCACAGCATTCTTTGTCTCCCTAAGACTAACCGAATGCTGTCGGTGAACGCTTCTCTTCCCCCTTAACGAAAATAATATATAGTATTTTCTTATGCAAATAGCGTATCAAGCACTTGCTGCCCGCAGTCCTCACCAGATCCACACAAATCAATATTCTGCTATCGCACCATCCATCCCTTCCTTGAACTGGGAAAAGCAATACTTTGCACAAAAACAAGTCCCTTTAAAACCTTTGCTACTTACACAGGCTCGCAAAGCACTTACTTGTTTTACTAACTGTTGTTGTAAAGCAAACGGGTAACTCATTCAAGGATTGGGATTACTGTTAGAGCTGTGGAAGTTAATACTGAGTCATGGGATGATTTTTTGCATACACTCGTTCTTCCCTGCATGCGCACACAAAGCAACATTACAATTTAGCTAAACAAATTGTTCAGAAATGTACCCGAAGGTAAAGAAACAGCCCAAATTATTTTTACAAAGAAAAATAGACAATCGTCAACTTTATACCCCATGACATAAAAGCCTTAGCGTGCACAGCTTGCTCAAATCCACGCTACCTAATTCTACCAAACTCAGCACATTTGAACATCTCATAATTCCATGCCACACAATTCAACTATAAATAATTTAACCCTACATTCCATACCACATAATTACATACAATCCTAAAAATGAAAAAACATATATTTCTACTTCACTCCATACCGCATAAGTCCACATCACATAATAACATTCCACACAACTTAATAGCACTCCAAACCACATAATTACACTCCACACAACAAAATTTAAGTATACATAATTCCACTTCAACCTATATAATTATACGTCACACAACATATTTACACTCAACTTTAAAACACAGAATTACCCTCCACAAAATACAACTCTGCAACATGCTACATAATTCCACTCCGCACAATTATACACCACACCATGCCACATAATTTCACACGTCTCACAATTCCACAATTCATCCCCACACAATTCATCACACATAATTACTCCACATAATACCACTCAGCACCACATAATTAACCTCCACATAATTATGCTCTCATCCATATTGCATAAATACACTCCACATAAATCTAGTCTATGCCACGTAGCAACATTCCACATACACTCGTTCTTTCCTGCATACGCACAAAAAGAAACATCACAATTTAGCTTAACAAATTGTTCAAAAATGTACCGGAAGGTAAAGAAACAGCCCAAATTATTTTTACAAAGAAAAATAGACAATCGTCAACTTTATACCCCATGACATAAAAGCCTTAGCGTGCACAGCTTGCTCAAATCCACGCTACCTAATTCTACCAAACTCAGCACATTTGAACCTCTCATAATTCCATGCCACACTATTCAACTATAAATAATTTAACCCTACATTCCATACCACATAATTACAATCCTAAATATGAAAAAACATATATTTCTACTTCACTCCATACCTCATAATTCCACATCACATAATAACATTCCACACAACTTAATAGCACTCCAAACCACATAATTACACTCCACACTACACAATTCAAGTACACATAATTCCACTTCAACCTATATAATTATACGTCACACAACATATTTACACGCAACTCCAAAACACAGAATTACCCTCCACAAAATACAACTCTGCAAAATGCTACATAATTCCACTCCGCACAATTATACCCCACACCATGCCACATAATTCCACACGTCACAATTCCACAATTCATCCCCACACAATTAATCACACATAATACCACTCAGCACCACATAATTAACCTCCACATAATTATGCTCTCATCCATATTGCATAAATACACTCCACATAAATCCAGTCTGTCATGTAGCAACATTCCACATAACTACACTTCACACCATGCCTCATAATACCACTCAACATAATTTTCACCCAGCAGCGAACACTTCCACGTCACACATTTCAACTCTACACATTTCCATTCCACACCACATAATTCAACAACAAACTACATAATTCAAACCAACAACAGAATTAATAACACACCACATACATCCAATCTACACCACAAAATTCCACATCATGCTATAATATTTAACAGCACACCACATAAGTAAACTCCACTACATACCACTCCACAACGCAAAATACCATTCCAGATAATCTCACTCCAAGACACACAATCCCACTCCATGACACACAATCCCACTCCACATAATTCCAGTACACTCAATACCACACAATTACTATCCACATAATTACATGATTTCACTACACAGATCCAATCCACACAATACAATTCCACAACTAACAATTCCAATCCAAACCACATATGTCCAATTGACACCACACACATTCACTCCACTCCAAGCAGAAAACACATAGGTAAAATACACTGTCCTTTACAATGTCAATAGCTCTAACTCTCACAAATGCGAGACCAATTGCATTGCAAATGCTTGTTTACCTTCCAATGCGACCGAGCAGATCCTGTTCATTTTTTTTATTTTTATTTATTTTATGGAGTTTTATATAGCTCGAACTTGACCCGTATCGGGTATCATAGCGCTTTTCATGAGCACCAGTTGCGTTACATGAGGACACATTCATATTTGTTAGGCACAGGGAGATTAAGTGATTTGCCCAGAATCACAGGATGTTCAGCGTCATTGTTGAAACTCGAACCCAGTTCCCCAGATTCGAGGTCGACCGCCCTAGCCGTTAGGCCAACTCCTCTCCCAAGTATGAGTAAGAATAGGCATAAGAAGGGCTAAGCAGAAGAGCTGAAGTATTTAGATGTAAAAGTAGTGGAAGGTAGGTTCAAGTAGGAGTATGCAGGAGTAAGAGTGCAAGTAGGAGTAGGTAGGACTAAGTTAATGGTAATAAGGGCATTGGTAAATACAGTAGCAAAAGTAAGAATAGCCGTTAGAAGACGTAATAGGAGTAAGAGGAGAAATGAGTAAGAGCAGGAGGAAATAGGCGTAATAAATTGTAAGTGGAAGCAAGAGTATGTTGGAATAATAAAACTTAAGAGTGGGAACAAATATGAGGTGTAAGAGAAAGGTAAAATTAAGAGGTTACGTAGCACAGTAAGAGGAAGTATGCAACATATGAGTAGAAACAAAAATCAGCAGTAGGCATAAGTAGGAAAAGTTAGTAAATTAAGTGCAAGATTAATGAGAGTAAGATTGAAAGAGACCAAGATGAGAAAAGAAAGACGAAGACAGCAAATCCTTCCATATTCTTCTACGACTCCAGTGCTAACAAAGCGTGACATGCTTTTCAATTTATGCACACATCAGATGAAGAGCAAGGTCCTTCCTTTAAGCGCTATTGTAACACGCTTCAGTTGGTAACTTGCGTGCAGCTGAAATAGGTACAATTTATGTGTTTTATAGCGCTCACAAACAGCATAAGCGTGTTTCTTGGCACTATTTCAACAAAAGTTAACACTATGCCACTGGCAGAGGTACAATTTGTTTTATTAATGGGTTGCACACAGACCGGTCTCTGTGACGTGCTGTTCGACGAAAAAGTGCAAGAAAAGACTTCTTAATACCATGTGAGCAGCACTTCAGAACTGTTTGGATAAAGCTTAGCCGATGCCCGGGAGCCGAATAGTGATTTTTGTGTGTCTCTGGCGCCCAGTAGCAGTGCGTTTACCCCGAGGGCCACATTTGGGATGTTATGATTTGAACTCACCATTATAGAGAGAATGTAATACTAGGTCATTTATTGTCACATGCAACAAGGGTTGTCAATCCCGGCCCCCTTTCTCTGTAGTCCCCGGCACCTGTTTAGAGGTGGACAGGAAGGAGCCCTCTCTCCTTCCAGCACAGCAAGCAATACCACAGAACAGCGCCAAGACCAACACAAACGGCTCCCGGTAGCTCAGCTCATGTGCCCCGGTAGATGTGAGGCTGTGAGCTGATGAGTAAGAGGTTTAGGAGCAGGGTGAGGAGCTGGCAGCCTACACCAGGGTGGAGCAACAGCACCGAGGCGTCTACAGCAACAGGGGACGGGTCTCCTCAGCTCCGAAGTGTGAGGCCAGCACGTGGGAGCCATGCAGCGGCAGCCAATGCTTGTGAAGCAAGTAATCAAGCATTGGCAAAGGTAAAATAAAACCAAGCTAGTGCCAACTAACACGAAGGGTGGGACGGAGAATGGTAAAATTGGGGGCAGGAGGTAGGCCCGGCTCCAGGAATTTTTATTTGGGTGGGCCAAGGGGACATTCGGGTGGGCCACTGCTGGCCCGATTTATCGCTTATATATCTAGCCAGGCCTGCTTCTGGGCCCTCCTTTATCTCCCCTTACTCTTACAAGGCCCAGTAAAACGCACTCTTTTCAAAGTCTCTTTCTAAATGTTATCACTCTCAAAAAGTGCTTTTCTTCCATGCAATGTCCCTTTGATGGGAAGAGGAAGTTTCTAAGGTGGGAGTATCAAGCAAGTGACACTACCCGGGCTTCCTCTGTGCGAGCCTTCAGGGAGAAACCCTCTTCATTACTACCTTCACCTGACCTCTGACTCTGCAGCGCACTCTCTTACAGGCTTGATTATCCACTTTTCTACCCCCCTTCTCCATCACACCTTATCTCACACCTGACCTTGGGCCCTAGCCCCATATCAGCCACCATTCAGTTCCACTTTCACTATTCCCAGTAAAAAACAATAGTAAAATCACCTTCAAACTTGAAATATTGAATATAGCAGTAAAAATAATTAGCATGCATGATAAAGTATGCTCCACAGTTGTCCTAATCACCTGACTGTTAATTAAATAAATGAAAACAGAAAGGCCATGACAGGGCCGGCTTTATTGCTGGTGCAAACGTCTTTTTGACCTCTTTTTTGACCTCTTTCTCTGTAGATAGCTTAACTACCACCCTCCAACAGTACCCTTCATCTCGCCATAGCCACTCCCCCTCATGGCCTCCTCCTCAGACTCCCTAACTACCACCCTCCACCAGTGTCCCCCATCTTTCTGTAGCTCCCCCACACCCCATGACCTCCTCCTCAGATTCCCTCACTGCCACCCTCCACCAGCGCCCCTCATAGCTTTGTATTTCCCCCCACTCCATAACCTCCTCCTCGGATTCCCT
Source organism: Triturus cristatus (assembly GCF_964204655.1). Classification (NCBI taxonomy): domain Eukaryota; kingdom Metazoa; phylum Chordata; class Amphibia; order Caudata; family Salamandridae; genus Triturus; species Triturus cristatus. The sequence continues at coordinate 1,060,599,162 of NC_140590.1, forward strand.
GCCACCCTCCACCAGTGCCCCTCATCTCTCTGTAGTCCCCCCCCCCCCATGACCCCCTCATCAGATTCCTTCACTGCCACCCTCCACTAGTGCCCCTCATCTCTCTATAGTTCCCCCACCCCATGACCTCCTCCTTGGCATCCCTCACTGCCATCCTTCACTAGTGCCTCTCATTTCTCTGTAGCCCCCCCCCACCCCATGACCTCCTCCTCAGATTCCCTCACTGCTCCCTCAACCAGCGCCCCTCATCTCTCTGTAATTCCCCCCGAGCCCCATGACCTCCTCCTCGGATTGCCTCACTGCCACCCTCCACCAGTGCCCCTCATCTCTCGTTAGTTCCCCCCCACCCCTGACCTCCTCCTCAGATTCCCTCACTGCCACCCTCCACCAGTGCCCCTCATTTCTCCATAATTCCCCCCACCCCCATAACCTCCTCCTCAGATTCCTTCACTGCCACCCTCCACCAGCACCCCTCATCTCTCCGTAGATCCCCCCACCCGTGACCTCTTTGGATTCCCTCACTGCCACCCCCCACTAGTGCCCCTCAGCTCTCTGTAGTTCCCCCACCTCATGACCTCCTCCTCCGCTTCCCTCACTGCCAACCTCCACTAGTGCCCCTCATTTCTACATAGCCCCCCCACCCCATGACCTCCTCCTCAGATTCCCTCACTGCTCCCTCCACCAGCACCCCTCATCTCTCTGTAGTTCCACCCCACCCCATGACCTCCTCCTCAGATTTCTTCACTGCCGCCCTCCACCAGTACCCCTCATCTCTCTGTAGTTCCCCTCCACCCTGTGACCTCCTCCTCGGATTCCCTCACTGCCACCCTCCACTAGTGCCCCTCATCTCTCTGCTGTTCCCCCCACCCCGTGACCACCTCCTCTGACTCCCTCACTGCCACCCTCCACCAGTGCTCCTCATCTCACTGTAGCTCCCCACCCCATTCATTACCTCTTCCTCGTTTTCCCTCAATGGCACCCTCCACTAGTGCCCCTCATCTTTCCGCAGCTCCACCCCCACTCCAGGACCTCCTCCTCGGCTTCCCTCACTGCCACTCTCCACTAGTGCCCCTCATCTCTCTGTAGTTCCACCCACCCCGTTGATCTCCTCCTCTGACTCCCTCACTGCCACTCTCCACTAGTGCCCCTCATTTCTACATAGCCCCCCACCCCATGACCTCCTCCTCTGACTCCCTCACTGCCACCCTCCACCAGCGCCACTCATCTCTCCGTAGCTCCCCACCCCATGACCTCTTCCTCGGATTCCCTCACTGCTACCCTCCACTTGTGCCCCTCATCTCTCCGTTGCCCCTCTCTCATATCCATTCCATTTGTTGTACAGCGCTACTCATAGCGTCACAGTACTTTACATAACAGCACGCATTATACAGAGACAATAAATCAGTCTATGGGGAATGTCACATAAGCCAATGAGGATTACAACACCCTCTAGAACCGGGCCTGGCAGGAGGTAACTACATATCCTGCACTTGTTAGTGGTGTGAGACAAAGAAAAGGGTCAGCGACAGGAGGATATTTACAGCTGGGACTAATTAAAGACCCAGATAACCTATCTGTAGAAATGTAAATGCTGCATTTTAAAACATATGAGGCATTTGTTATCAACCCACAACATAGCATGTTTTTTGAAGGAGCTCACAATGAAAACTCACAATTAAAACTGCTCGACTTACCGACAACGCTGCAGAATGTTATCTGTCCTGCTCTTTACAAGTCTAACCTCTCTCCCTGAAAGCCCCGGTGTTTCTGAAGAGTGCGGGCCCCATCCTTTTTCCGGCCGGGCTCTGACTGAAGAGAAACAATGTAACTTGTTACTTTGTTTCTCTTCAGTCCTGCTTTGGGTCTACCGGAGGAGCGCAGAGCAGGCTGCAGGCTGCACCTGCTTTCTAGAGGAAGCCTTTCACTCACAGCTCTTTACTGAAGAGCTGAGGGGGCCCCCTTCACCTACCGAAGACTGGGGGCCCCCCCGCACCGCGGGGGCTGCGGGGGCGTTTGTTACGCCCCTGTGCACGCTGTCGCAGGAGTGCTTCTGAACGCCCATGTGCTTCTCCTTCACCCTCCTATCATTCTTTTGCTGTGTCCCCTTCACCCACACCAACTGCGTTGCTTCCCTCTTCCTCCTGCCTTCCTTGCTTATGCCTCCCCCTCACACACTCTGTTTTGGTTCTGTTTTTCCCCTGTCCTCCCCTGTGTTGCTTCTGCCCTTCCATTGTTTCCATCCCCCTGCATGCTTTGAAAAAAAAGCCTCTGCATGTTTTCTTTTCTTTTTGTCACTGATCCAAATGGGCATGGTAACAAAAAGAAAACACGCCTTCATAATAAGGGGGTGGTAGCATGGCTAGAAATCATTGCCAAATGCAATAGGTCACAAAGGCAAAACCTTTTGGCTTTGCCAGTGCATGTTTTAACTACTGACAAGCAATCGCCTAACCATACAGTGGAATAGTCTGTTTATCAACAATAGTTTCTTAAATACCTTTCAAATGTTCACTTCTGCAAAAACTCAAATCATCAAAACAGTCACACAAATGTCAATGTGATTTTTTTTAAATCCTGCTGGCACCAGATAGATACTTGAAAACACCTACCTGAATATTGGGACGGAGGACTCGGGACGGAGGACTCTGGACAACTTCCTTCACGCGGTACCTGAAAGAGGAAATAGACACAATGAAAAGGAAGAAAGACTCCCAGAGAAAAGAACAGCAAGGGAATAATGACGACAGAAAAAAACAGGAAGAGAAACAAAAGTGGTAAAAGAGAGAGGAAGCACATGGGTGTATCGGGAAAAAAGGAATAGCAGGTTGTGACAATAAATACCTATCAATGTTCATACTGATTTTGTTATATGTGATTAATTAACCGGGTTGTTTTTTGGTAGGCCTTCAAAGTTTTCTTTTTTTGTTGAATAATTCTAATAAAGTAGAGGGATATTAATCATGAGACATAGGATGAACTACAGAACAATTTAGATAGGGCTTGAAAATGAACACAGACAGATGGATTGGAAAAGGAAAAAGAATTCATGATTAAAACAGTAGTCCGGAGATGTAAGAAAGAAAGGAGGAAACTGAGGGACAGAAGTCCAAAAACTTGTGAAGAGAGGGGAGGACACAAACAATCAATCAATCAAGTAGTACTTGTATAGCACGGCTAATCACCACAGATGGTATCCAAGAGCTGTGCTGCAGGTATCAGTTGAACAGCCAGGTCTTGAGTCCCTTCCTGAAGTGGGTCAGCAAGGGTGCGGTGCAAAGGTGGAGGGGGTGGGGGTGGCTGTTCAAGGCTTTGGTGGCGAGGTGGGAGAAAGAGCGTCCTCCGGAGAGGCAGTGGCAGATATGTGGTGTCTGTGCTAGGGTGAGGTGTGCAGAGTGGAGATTCCTGGTTGGTCAGTGGTCCATGTAGACTGGTCCTTGGTCATGGAGGGCTTTGAAGGTATGGGTCAGAAGCTTGAAATGGCATCTCTTCTGGACAGGGAGCCAGTGGAGGTCCTTCAGGTGCCGGGTGATATATGTCCTCCTGGGCAGGTTGAGGATCAGTCTGGCTGCTGCGTTCTGAAATGTCTGGAGTCTTTGCATGAGTTCGGTGGTGGTGCCTGCATAGAGTGCGTTGCCATAGTCCAGTTGGCTAGTGATGAGAGCCTGTGTCACAGTTCCTGGTGCTGATGGGGAGCCATCTGAAGACTTTGCGGAGCATGCGGATCATGTGGAAGCAGGCTGTTGAAAGGGCGTTGACCTGACGTTTCATGGAGAGTTCGCTGTCCAGGATGATGCTTAGGCTGCGGGTGTTGGTCTTTAGGCATTGGGGTTGGTCCGAGCTCCGCCGACTGCCAGGAGTCGTTCCAGAGGGCAGTGTGTCTGCCTAAGATCAGAATTTCAGTTTTTCCCGTGTTGAGTTTTAGGTAGTTGTCTTTCATCCATGTAGCGACGTTCTTCACACAGTGATAGAAGTTGGTCTTCGTCGAGGTGGGGTCCGCTAAGAGAGGGAGGACGAGCTGCGTATCGTCGACGTAGGTGATGATGTGGGTGTAGCGTGATCTGATCATGTCTGCATGGGGTGTCATATCGATGTTGAGCACATTTGCTTAAGCCTTTCATTTTTCTTTCTTATTTTCATGCGCCCCCATAAGAACTGACCTGCAATTTGTTTTTGAAGGATTATTTCTGGCAAGGTGTGTCCTGGATCAATCTCTGCTCATCGACGACCTGAGGGCGAAAAAACCAGTCAGTGAGATTTGTATTTTTTTTCTTACGAATTCCCCCTGGTCTGAGTAATCTGAATTCAAAATAAAACCAAAATAAATGAATGAAGTAAACACATTGTTCATACAAACATTGGCGTATTATACTATTATTTGCAAACCACAAATTGTGCTTTGAAATTTGTCTTTTGCCTAATTAGTGATTCCTGAATATGGGAGATAAAGTCCAAGTTTGGTATTAACCCCTGTGTGCCCATGACGAGCTGGACTCGTCATGGGCCGCGGTTGCGCTGTGCCCATGACGAGTCCAGCTCGTCATGAACCCCGCCCGCTAATGCAACGCCCGGCACAGGGCGGGGAAAGGGCGTGGCACACAAGGGGTTAAACTATGCCTGTGAGACAGCTATTGGACACAGGGCTCCACCTTTTGAAATCACCAAGAGGAAGGACATCTCAAACTTGGAAGGTTGCCCGCAACTGTAACTGTAACCCTATAACTGAACCAAAGAGCTTGTTCACCTTGAGTTTTCTTTTATAAGCAGCAGGAACATTAGGCTTTTACAGCTTATGGTTCAAAGGTGGCCAGCACAAGAACTGTCATGGTGTCTGCTGGATGTGTAACGTTAAGTACTCATTCTTCAAAATTAGGCAATAGGGCAAAGATGAGATATGTTCACAATAATGATTACACTTTTTGAAGAACATACAAGTAACAAATCACTGGGATGTTGTACAAATTTTAAAACACAGTTGGAAATGGCAAAATATGTAACAAAAAAAAACCTCATTTTACAATGGAAAATGTTTGCCACGTCTGTCTGCGTAGTTAAGCACAGCTTAAAATGGACCGGATCCTGACCGGTCTTATACTCAGCAGTGTTTACAAATTGACTTTGAAAAGGCGTGCCTATCAGGCCCTCTATTCGTGGCCTTATCTTTACAAACAAAAACAATGTTCAGCAATGACTTTAAACACTTTCTGCATTCCCTGTTTCTGTTTCACACCTTTTAACCCTCTGGAATTCCCTAAGATTATCTGCTTTTTCCGAATGCTGTGTCTCTAGTTTTTTTTTAACCAACATATGGCTGTTGTATAGTGCATACTGTGAAATGAGTTGCCTCCAACTGTGTCTGGGTGGGTTCAGGTTGTGGGGTTTTGGCGAGGTTCAACTGAGAGCTCTGGAGCTGAGACGGAAGGCAGTGAGAGCTTCTCACCGTGCCGGTTAGTGGGTCTTAAAGGTGGACAGACTACAAGCGCATCCAATCCTTGGTCTCTGTACCGAGTGCACACGGTGATGGTCACATATGTGCCAAATGAAATTGTGGGAGAGTGATTGAAGGAGGACCACAGCTATCCAAATATAGAAAGCACCAAAGGACGAGATGTTGTAGTGCTTGCAGGGGAGCGGGTAGGTTGTCTGTGGGATGGTGCAATGTATGAGATGCAAGGATGTATGTGCAGAAGGAGGGAGTGCAAAGACATGCTAAAGAGGAAAGAGATGATATGTGAGATATGTCGTTTGCGGAGAACTATATGAGGAAAAAAGGGCTCACAATGTCTAACAGAGTGAGGGACTGCAGAGGAAAGCAGTGTGAGGAGGAAAGGAGGAATTAATGAGACACTCTAAAGACCACTATCCCTTCCACAGGCCTTAGTAATGTCTAATTCACAGTCTCATATTTTCAGAATTGAAAATGTTCAACTCTAACCATTCACAATAAAAGGATTGGTTTTACTTGATTCTGCTAACAAACATTGGTAAAGTCAATATGTCTGGCTTGTTTTAGGTATATGTTTGTTGTTGTATAATACCACCCAAATACTGTTCAGGTGGCATGCTGTGTGAAGTACAGGATTTTAATTTGCGTGTTTTAAGCCACACCCTAAATTACATAGGTCGTGCATAGGGAGAGGATTCCTAGTTAAGCTACTTTTGCCACACCCCTTTAATAGAACCCCCATCCACCTTTTTCATCCCACTTAAAACCCTGTAGTCTCATCATTCACTTAGCAATGCAGGAACAAGGCAAGGAAGGAAAGAGCGCAAAAGTGAAAGCAAGAGTCAAGTAAAACAGGGCGAGATGGGAAATAAGAAAAGAATGGACAGAACGAGCGAAATTATGGAAAGAACATTGATGGTCTGAGATAGAACGGCTGAAAACATATAAACGATTTCAAAGTGTGGTATATTATTATGTGTATGCGGCAGTGTGGCGAGACAGTATCATGAAGATCTGGAGACAGGGATCAAATTAACAGAGCCTGAAAGTCGTTCACGCTTGAAAAGTTGTCTTGAATCATTCTATAGTACAGTTTAAAATTAACGATTTCTCAAAATATTTGTTAAAGGACATTATATATTAAGACTGCTTTTTATACTTTTCAACAAGTTAGTTACACAGGCTCTAATATCCATTTTTATCTATGTCTATAAAAATGAAAATGCATAAAGTAAATTCGATTTATTTTTCTATGTGCAGGCTAACACTCGTCTCACTGTAAATATTTCTGGATATATTGAAATTTAGAGATTCAATATTTTTGCACAACTAGACTGCATGCAGGGCTGGCTTTTGCAGTGTGATGCCTGGTCAAGAGTCGTTTTTGCCCCCCCCCCATGACCTACTTCTCCACGAATTCTCTCACTACTACTCTTACAGTGCCCCTCAATGCTCCAATGCCCCTCCGACTTTTTTTATAGCGCTACTCCTAGTTCTCTCACACTCAGATCTGTGATCTGTATGGTACACTTTCTTTGTAGCAGACACATTAACCCTTAGTGCTCCATTATTATGAGTCAAAACAGCGGGGTAACAATAGCTCACACAGCCCGTGCGGTGCAGCCGAGTTCCAGGGGGCCCCGTCCAGCACTGTGCACAGGGGTGGGGCTTCGATGGGTCCGGAGCATGTGGGGACCGCTCCTTGTAACTTGCAGGGGCCCCCTAAAGTTTTGTTATGCCACCGAGTGAAAACTGACTAGACAAAATTCTGATCTCTCACCACAAGGAACATTAATCACCCGTGTTATCTTGACATTTTTATAGTTGCCTGAAAATTGCTGGATGCACAAAGAAGTTCAACTGCTTTTAAACCCATAAGTTATTTTTTAACACAGCACTCGCCATCAAAGTCGGTACAAGGTGCGGCTGCACCAGTCACACTGCCCTAGAGACGGTCCTGACTGTATGGCAAAGTAAGTTTCAATTTCTCTGCACTTTGGTTGTGTTGCTGCAAAGCAAAATGCTTCTTTGCAGAGGCTTCTGCTAAATCCGCATGAAAATCAAATGAAGATAAATATCAACATTGCCCAACAATAACCTACTAAAGAACACCACAACAAAAATCCTACACAGACTACTTCTAGAATTTTAGGGGTAGTTGCATACACCGTAGTTATAAAACAGTGTTTCTAATCCTATTGAAAATTAGTAATGACTTTTTTTTTAAAAAACGTTTGCCATTTATCTCTGGGTTCCTGCATCCCCAGAAAGATAAACAGACATAAACCCTTCCACCCCAGTCTATTAAATATAGGAATCCACTGCCACAAAATCATGAATCATGCGATCATCTTTAATTTCAACCTCGTGTGTACTACCCAATAGTATGCATGAACACAGTGAAGGACCCAAGATCTACCAGTCACTAACAAAAGGACACAAAATATAGGAGGAACCTAGCAGTATGGAGGGTACTTAAAGGCTCCAGGCTAAGGGATTAAAAACGTTCTCAAATAGTAAATAAACATTGCATTAGTTCCTGGAAAGCCTCATTGGTGTCCCTGATACAAGACAGGGGCGAGTGTGCTGATAGAGGGTCCTGCCACAATCTATTGTGTTTCAGTGGAGATGGAGCTACTAAACATAGCTCAATTTTCAACAGATTACCAAAATCCAGAAATCTTAAGTACTTTCTTTACCTACACTTTAACTTTAACTGCAGAGTCATATTGCCTGTTACCATCAGCATACCTCCATAGGCAGCTTTAGCAGTCAGTAAATGTCACATGGCTCAGCTGTCGTTGCTGCATAATATTTCTTGCAGCAGGTACTGGGGATGCAGGAGTCACAATTGCTGGATAAGGTTGATGCAGAAATAATTTAAACTTCACATGGAGGTCTATGAACCCTTATTAGATTCAAATAAATCAATGGTAGCTACTTAGTCCAGTTGTCTTGGTAAACATAAATATTAATTTATTATTATTTGTGAAGTGCCGTAACACCCAAGAGAGCTTCTTGGCACTAAGAACCACAAAGAGGGAAAAGAAAACATGATGATAAAAGCAGACAAAGATCAACACAACCATTGTGTTTTCAGGGGCTGCCCGAAGCAAAGATGGTTTTGAGTGTGGCAAATGTGCATTGGGAGCTCTTTTTATGAAGACTGACACAGATACCTGAATGAATGGCACCCCCTCTCCACAACGCCGGGCCAATCTTCTCCATAAGGCATGCAGGAGGAAAAGAACATTGAACTGAAGTGTACTAGAAGAATAGTGCCTGGAAAAGCGGCCTCTAAATTCTAACTAATCCCACATTAAATCCTGTGCGTTATGCACATCACCTGGCTTAATGCAAGCCTTTTCCTGACAGGAAGCCAATGCAAATGTTTTCTAGCCTCAAAGGCATGGCACGAGTTCAGCCGAGACTCTTAACCGACAGCAAAGTTCTGAATGCTGCTTGGAGAACGAGGATTCTTCTGGGATATAAGGAAAGACTTTTACATTAGCTAATGTGTGATAATACGCCATAAGGGAGAGAATTTCCAACCTAGAGCAATGTATGAAAACAGGATGAAGAAATTTGATTAATCTGATTGATAAATTCACAATCAGCAGGCTAGACAGCAGGTATAAGTCGTGCTTCTAGGTGGAAGGGCAAAATGGAGTTGACAGTGACGCTTCTTATTGACCAGTAGCAGTTCTATGATGTCACCACTGAGCCTCAGAAAGTTCTAACTCACCCAATCTTGAATGCAGAAAAGGCAGATCTAGGAACAGAAGTCTTTAATGGCACAATGAGCCAGGCGTCATCATCATAAATCAGAGCTGAACATGTGTGGGATCTGCTGAGCTGGACTGATGGAGATCAATATAAGCCTCCGTGGCCAAGTCAAGAGCTGTTTTTCTGCGTCTACCAGGACAAACGTCTAGCTGCCAGGAGTTTATGTTGGCTGAATCTCCATGGTATCTGGATAGTTGCCTGACAACAATCCTCCTCAGCATCTTACTCAACATGGGCAAAACAGTGATAGGCCTGTTGTTCTCTGTGGCCCGATTGTTAAGGTCGGCTCTTCTGAGTAACAGGGTCACTAATCCAGCTTTCCGTAGGGCTGGCAGAGCAGCAGCAGGCATTGAGATAAAAAAAAATGTCCATAAGCCCAGGTACAATGTGTAAAGGGATCAACTGAAAATGTCATTAAGAAAGGCAGACTTGATACAATTTAAGAGCAAAATTACTTTCTCCGAATTTGTTTAGAAAAACAATATTCAACTAATAGCAGCCAGATGTGAGGGCGAATTGTAAAGGCCATGCAGCTGTTAAAGATTTGGAGTATTTAATGTCTTCTTAAATATTCTTAGCTTCAGAAACAAAAAAAGTCTGGCTAAGTTGTCACACATCACATGAGCTGAGGAAGCATTATTATTACAAGATAGTTGTGTGGAGGATTGAACTGTCTAGAATATCTGGCACTCAGAGTTCTTGGAAGATAAAATGAGACTGCCCAGATAGGCTGATTTAAGAAAACAAAAATGGCCGCTCTTAAAGACACGCCAGGCAGTCTCCTCGAAAGATGCTTTAAGTAATCTGCTGTCCTCAAAATGGCATGCTGGGAGCTGCATTCTTTTTTAAAGCTTTGGTAAACCACAGATTTTTTAAGGTTGCTTAGATTTGAACGCTTTTCAATAGAACTTCTTGGGACAATGTAACCCAAAATAATCACAGTAAAAATGCACACAGCCTCATCGATGTTATTGGCCTGCAGATTGAATTTAAACCAAAGAGAGCCTAAGCGAAAACCAAAGCATCTAAAGCTAGAATGCTTAACTACAACAGGGAACAACAAAATCAGCTTGATTCATTGATAAAATAAGTATTTCAATCAAGTATAGATCGTCACAGCATTCTCCTCAACACCAATGCACACAAGAAGCGAGAGAAAGGGGGCGGTTTGTGTGTTCTTTCTGTTTGCCCATCAGACATCAAGTAGAATGGCGATTTTCAGAATAACATGAATAGAGAATTAGGATTTCATTAAAGACACGGAGGCTAACATTATGCATATTCTTTTATTTGCCACGCCTGAGATGCTCCTTTAAAAAACGTCCACTACAATAATCCAGAACTAGAACAACAAAACCAATCAATGTTTCCTGCATAGAACCTTCATCCTCTTTTAGATGCAATCCTGCAAAGAAAACCTTCCATTGTTTCTTTCTATTCCACATCAATGTGACTTCCATATGAACATTATTCTGAAAATAAAGATATACTATTAAAGTAACATATAAAATCTCGTATTCTTTATAACATGCATATTTACTTTATTAAACTTTAAGAATCAACTTAATATACCTTATCTTTATTATATAAATATATCTTTTAAAACACTCCAAAATACCAACAAGGGTGAGCTGGGAGGGATAATGTTAGCCTCTGTGTATTTAACGAAATCCTGATTCTCTATTCATGTTAATCTGAGAATCGCCACTTCATTACAAGACCGGAACCTACCATTATGCATGTTGAAAGCCTTTTAACACCACATCAGACATATGCTCAATTGGTCTAAAAAAATGTCTTGCAAATGTATACACATTTGACCAATCTGCTGCTTTCAAAATACACTCCAGGCTTCAACCATTTAAACAACACTTACTTGCCATTGCACCCCTAATAGAATGAGCTTTGAATTTTTCCATATGCACACCTGCCTGATTCATCACGCATCTCACCCACCTAGATATTGTTGCAGTACTTACTGCTCTATATAGCTTAACAAATGAAATCAACAATTGATGTTCACCGCAACTCTGCACTCATACTCTCTAAACAATCTACCATACACAACTTCTTGCACTCTTCATACCTAGGGTTAAACAAATAAGACATAGTCTTTGTCCTCTTATGTATCTCAAAAAACACACCGTCTGGAATGAAATATCTATTATTTATTTCAAAACACTTCACATCAGATACTCTTCTACATAAAATCAAGCATAACAATGTTGCTAGTTTAATAGAAATATTCTTATTACTTACAAATCTATTCAAAGGCCAATCAATGAACAATCTTAAAACTAAATTCACATCCCACATTGCATCATAACGAGCCTTATGAGGTCTCTTTAACTTCATGCTTTTTAAAACTCAACATACCAATACATTGCTTCCAACAAATTTACCTCCTACCAATGCATGACCTGCCGAAACAGCTAATCGATAGCAAATAATGGTGCGATAACTCTGTTCCAAGCACAAATGCATCCAAATTCTCCATACTCATTTGTACCTTTTCCTAGTTCCCGGTGCCGAAGACTCTTCGAGTAATTCTGCAGCCTCATACGAAAGTCCCTCGACAGAACTAGATCCCATGATACTATCCAAACAAGAAGGTCCAGCTCACCGCTCAGAATTAAAGGATACATTTCCCCTTGTTCGTTTACCAGCAAATCCTCTTTTGCTTTCATTAAAAAGGGAACCTCGCAAGCCAATTCCAACACCGCTGGAAACCAAGCTTGTGACATCCAAAAAGGTGTAATCAGAACTATCTGACAACCTTCGCTCCTCACCTTCAGTAATACCCTTTGTATCATTGCAAATGAAGGAAATGCATACCCTTTCACATTCATCCAAGTTTGAAGAAATGCATCCATTGCTAATGCCTCTGGGTCCGGCATCCAGCTGTAAAACCTTTCCAACTGGCATGTCACACTCGTTGCAAACAGATCCACTTCCAATGGATCCCAAACCATCTGAATTCTCCTGAAATACTCCTTCCCCAACATCGAATTGCTGAAGTCCTTCACATGCCTGGAATTTTAATCCACTACCACATTACTCATTCCAGGAAGATACTCTGCTCTCAAAGCTATTTTGTTCTGTAGACAAAACATCCACAACTCCTTTGCCACATCCGATAAAACATTAGATTTGCAACCTCCCAAACGGTTTATGTATGCCACTGCTGAAATGCTGTCCATCTTCAAAAGCATTATCTGGCCCTGTAACTTCTCCTTGAAGCTCTTCAAAGCATATAACCCTGCTATCAGTTCGAGACAGTTTATATGCTGATTATTCTCTTCCCTGGTCCAAGCACCACCTGTTTCCTGATGATCCAATCGAGCCCCCCATCCTAAAAGGCTCACATCCATCTCTAGAATAACATCAGGAAGGCAACCAAAAATTGCCCTCCCATTCCAAACCTCCAAATTGTGTAACCACCACTCCAGTTCCTCCTTTGCTTTCATATCCAAAACTACTCAGTCCAAATACCATAAACCTGCTCTCAATGTATTTGCTTTCACCCTTTGTAAAGTTCGATAATGCAGGGGAACTGGGAAAATTGCTTGAATCAAAGATGAAAAGAAACCCAGAATCCTTGCCAAATCTAATGTCAATGTCATTTTCCGTAGAACCTTCAACACCTCTTTCCCTATCATTTTCACCTTCTTCTCTGGTAACTTTAATACCTCTCTAACTGTATCTATTGTAAACCCAAGGAAATCCAACCTCTGAGCTGGTTGAAATATTGACTTTGTTTGGTTTATCAAAAAACCTAAACTCTCTAACATATCTACTATAAACCTGAGTTGACTCCTCAACTCCTCTGCGTCCTGCGACATCAATAGATTATTGTCTAAATACACAATTAAACGGAATCCTCTCATTATGAAATAAGCCACTACAACTCGCATCAACTTTGTGAAATACCATGGTGCTGAATACAGGGCAAAAGGAAGACAAAGGAATTGGTACAATAGGCCTTTCCACCTGAATTTAAGAAATTCCTGACTGCTCTCCTTCATTGGTACCATGAGGTATGCGTCTTTTAAATCTAACTTCACAAACCAATCTTTTGATTGTAACATGTCCCTCAGAAGGTGAATCCCTTCCATTTTGAAATGCCTGTAAGTTAACGAAAGATTCAGGTTTCTCAAATGTATTACCGGTCTCCAACCCTTGTCTTTCTTGTCCACCAAAAACAACGTACTTACAAAAACTTGTACATGATCTTCTATCATACAAATTGCTTCTTTTTTTAGCATTTCCTTCACTTCTAAATCCGCAATCTCTATTTGTTCTTGACTCAGCACTAATTCTTTGGGTTCCACACTCTGATATGGCCTTTTTACTAAATCTATCTCAAATCCTTGTACTACGTTTAAAACCCAAGGATCCCTTGTAATCTTCTGCCATGCTTCTACAAAGCACCTTAAACGTCCTCCTAAATTTCCATGGGAAAAACCAGAAATTGTCTGCATACTCATCTCTTGTATCTTGACTCGACTGACTTCTTCCTCTCCCTCCTCTTATTCTTTGGTACCTTCCTCTTTGAGGGCAAAAACCTTGAGGATCCCTGAAAACCTCTTCTTGTTCCTCTATTGGTAAAATTGTATTGGGACCTCTCAAAGCCTCGGCCAGCATACAGTCCCCATCTGCCGGCCCAGCCAAAAACACCTCCAAATACTTTCCTCATGTTTGTTTGCGCTTTTTCCAGCGCAGTGAATGTGGAGACATTTTTTTAAAATACTTTTAACAAAGCCATCTCCAAATAATAAGCCTTTTGCTTCTTCACAGGGCTCTTTAATTGCTATTGCTCCTAATTTAGGATTGATCTTCATCAAATACTGTCTTTCGTCTTTCAGCCAGTAATCCAGAATTAGCGTTTCCTAAGAACACCATAGCCCTCTGGCTCCTTTGCACGTCAACTTGATCACCATTAATGTATGCATCCTCTGTCATTTCTAATATTTTTCATAATGAACCCAACACATTTAGCAAACGGTCCTGACATTGTTTCAATGACTGTTCTAATCCTTTCCTCGGATTCTTTCCTAATTTAAACAAATATGAAATTAAATCTGAATCCAGATTTGGTGTTTGGCAGACCTTGTTGTCAATTTGAGGTCTTGAGCATTCAGCCTTCAAAACACTCCTCACCTCTCTTCCTAAAGGTTTCCTTATCCAATGTTTTATAAATGTAGCCACATGATCCTGCAGCCACCAATCCGCACTTTGGGGATGCCTTAATTCATATGGGCTAAACATTTCCTCACCTAAAGGGTCCTTTAGAATAGTCTTAGAGAAAAAGGCTTGGTTGATCTTTAAACCATCATTAAGATCATCACCATGATCTACATCAAAAACATACTTGTCGTACATTTTATCACCTCTCTCTTCATTCCTCTCATCCATATTATACTCCTCATCGGAGTTATCCTGCGTGCTGCCAAGGACACCTTTCCTTGTTGTGTCGCCAAGGGTACCACTCTTTTTCATGGAGTTCAATCCACATTTCCCTTTCTTATCCATTTGCTTAGTCTTTCTAGCCCTTTTTGTTGCTCCTTTCTCTCTTCTATCCTCTTCCTCCTCTGAAAAAGACCAAAAGTCCTCTTCAGATTATTATCTTTCCTTTTCTTATCCATGACAATTTTAATTACCCCTCTCAGAGTTTTTCATCTCACACTGAATTAACTTCCTAAGACACTCTTCACTCACTCTTCCTTTAACTACTTGTTGGCTAACACCAGCTTCCTCTGAACTCATTCTTGTAATTCAACCTTTTCAAAATATGCTTTTAATCTTTTAAAACTATAATATTCCTCTTTGTCCTCACAGTTCCTAATCTCCAATCCTAAGATTCTCTGTCTCGCTATGTAAAAACAGCAGTTTTTGTTTGTTTTCAAACCTTGTCACGATCGCGCTCTCTTATTTGCCTTCACTTTAATCTAAAATAACCCAAACCAAGATGGCCACCGTTCTCTCACAAGATCTCAGCGGCCAATGCTTTCCATTACCAATTCTGTTACCTCACAACCTGTCACGATAATTCCTGATGAGGCAACTGGTTCATACAACCGCTATTCTCTTTGGCCCCACGTGATCCCCATCCACGAAGCTTGAAGATACCACGTGCCCCCTACGCCTCCAGCACATGTGCAAGACCCATCTTCTTCAACTATTCGCACGTGACCTACGAATCAGATAAAATAGGACACGGTAAGGTCGCGTGCAGCCTATGCATCTAAATACGCCGCATTTTCAATAATAAATACATCACAAACTCTACTCAAAAAAATGTATCTCTCCCAAAACAGTTCTAAATTTAAAATTCTAAACAATATAAAAATTCCTTAATTATCCACGCATTCCGCTTCTGAAAATTAGAAGCTTATCAAAAACCCATACTTAAACATATTTTCTCATAATTATAAAGAAACAGACAAGTCAACAGACAATTCAAAATAACTTGCACTTATCTGTTCAGGAGCAGCATTTAAAAGAGGATGAAGGGAGGCGTGGCCAAGATGGCAGTTCGGTAGGACGCAAAATTCCGTTTCTCCGGACCCGCCGATTCTTAGCTTTGTATATGCCCCATCCCCCGGTCTGCAAATAGCGGAACATTGACTGGTACCGGCATGTGCTCCCTCCAATACTGTGTGTGGACTCCCGACGGTCGAACAAGCGCTCCTGATGGGGCTCCTGCTGAGACCGCGGTAGAGCTACCGCAAGTGAGTCTGTGGCCGCGGCATTTCAACCGATGAGGCCTGGGTGTGACCGAGTGAGCCCCGGAACACCCGACCCTCGCAAGCGCAGCCTTGAACGCCAAACAGAGGTCCCAGAAGGCGAGCTAAAGATGAGCTGCCTGCCGGGCGCCCGCCATTTTGCCGCCTCCTCTGCTCCAGCCGAGCGGGCGCGTTGGAGACGGCTGAGCCGACAGCCCCATGCCCAGGCTCCGCAGCTGAGAGGACACAGAGGCTGAAAGGACTTGG
Organism: Triturus cristatus; assembly: GCF_964204655.1. Classification (NCBI taxonomy): domain Eukaryota; kingdom Metazoa; phylum Chordata; class Amphibia; order Caudata; family Salamandridae; genus Triturus; species Triturus cristatus. The sequence continues at coordinate 1,060,615,383 of NC_140590.1, forward strand.
CCCACAATCGGTCAGAGGAGGGGGATGGCATAGACGTTGTTGCCGGCCCACACCGACACCCAATCCAGCGTAAGCATTAGCACCCTTTGACGCAGTGCTGGGAGACTCTGCGCCGGACAGAGACTGGGAATATACCACTGCCTTCTGTGAAAGTAGTATAGGCCAGCTGTCCCCCACAGACACACCGCTGCCTCCGTTACACAGCCCAGCCAGGTCGCCAGGGACACCCTGGGGTACAGACAGCTGCGGGACTACTGAACTGCGGGTCTTCCCTAATCACTTTCTCCGCCTCAACGCGCAAAGATGGCCTCTGCCCGAGCGGAAAGGGAGAAGTCCCTCAAAGAACTGCTAATGAAACAATCCAGCGGCCCAGATGCATCCCAGGGAGTGTCCATAGACCAAGGGCACTCAGACTCAGTGGACGGCACGGATGGCCCGGCCATGAAGGCCTTCATGATGGAACTGTTCTCCGCCATTAAAGAGGACATCCTCGACCTGAAGGGTCAGCTCTCGACAAATCTTAAGGAAGTGTGTCACGACGTGGATGAAGTGGGCGAAAGGGTGGCCATCCTGAAAGAACATGAATTGGCGAGAGAGTAAGATCTGCATCAGCTACAGCAGGAAGTCCTCCGGCTGCGGGACCAAAATAAGAATCTCCAGGCCCACGTGGAAGATCTGGAGAACCGTTCACGGAGGAACAACATTTGCATCCGTGTGGTGCCCTGGAAAGCAGAAGTTGATAACCTTTGAGAGTATGTCCTGTCCCTCTTCCGTCATGTACTGGGGGAAGATGGCCCGCAGGAAATCCAGATGGATCGGGTGCATCGGGTTGGTCTGCCCAGATGTGGAAAGGTCCCCCCGCCTGATGTACTTGTTTGTGTACACAACTTCCAGCTCAAAGAACAGATCTTGCGCAAAGCTCGAACAGTTCAGCCAATCCAGTTCCAGGGGCACACACCGGCCCTCTTCCAGGACCTAGCAGCGTCTACCCTAGCTAAAAGACGGGAATTTCGAGTGGTCACTTCCTACCTCAGCGATAAAGGAATTCCATACTCATGGGGCCATCCCTTTCGCATCATCTTTAAACATCAAGGGAAACTGCGACAACTGCGCTCTCTCGCTGAGACTCTAGATCTGCTGGGGCTGGACGCCGACACAAACCCGGAGCAGAGGGACGGTCCCACAGACCAGTCCACGCGAAAGCCTCCCAAATGGCAAACTGTCGGTAGGCCGGTGGCCTCAGCAAAGCCAGACCCGGAGGAAATGGCGAAGGAACGTGAGGCGGTGCTCTCCTCCCTGTCTCAGCCCCACAACCATCCGTGTTCCCCTTGAAGCACTCCAACTTAGATCGAGGGGATGGAGGTAATGACACGAGGCCGGTGGGGCACAGGAGACAACTACGTTTGCTGACTCAACGGACTACCCTCTGCAGCCCATGGTTCGCCAGGTACTCTGTTTTGCAGTATTCCGCCAAGGTCATGTTCCCTTTTGATCTTTCAAACCAGACAGACTAACGTCTCTTGTTCTTTTATTGTTCTGAGTTCTTGACAATAGTTTTCTGTTCTCCCTACAGGCGGACTCATGGCTACTGTTCTCTTGTGGGACTATGTTATTCTGAGATGTATTCTTTTTATTGCATTATTGCTGGGTTTTCTTTTGGGGATTTCCCGTATCAGACACTGCGATTATTGCTCCTCCTTGCTGGCCCTCGCTCGCTCCAGCCCACCATTTGCGCTGCGCACCTTATGTCCCGGGAGCCCGTCTCGCATACTCACTGTCACTGGCCATGCCTGGAGACCTGAAAATTGTGAGCCTCAATGTCCGAGGCCTGAACCACCACACGAAACGCGCTGCGATCCTTTCCCTCCAACAGCGATATCCGTCTGCTTCAGGAGACTCATTTGCTTGCTAAAGATACTCCCCACATGCGCTCCCGGTGCTTTCCACACCAATACTGGTCTTCCGGGGTGGCGAAAAAGAATGGGGTGGCCATTCTATTGGGGGCTAAATTGGAGGGCAAGGTGTTGTCTACCTTCTATGAGTCCATGGGAAGGGTTTTGGCCCTTAGGATCCAGTGGGGATCCACTGTCTTTACTCTACTCAATATATATGCACCCAATGCACATCAAGAGGCCTTTCTTCGCAGACATGTGACGGAGGGTCTGGCTTCACCAGACTCTGCACTAATAGTGGGCGGGGACCTCAACATAGTTATGGATAACGACTGGGACCGGTCTGGGCAGCGCTACACTCAAGTAGGAGCCCTCTCTACCGAATTACAGCAATGGCTAGCAGAGAGTGGCCTTCACGATGTTTGGCGCCTTCAGCATGCGGACACTCACGATTATACCCACTACTCAGCAGCACACAAAACATACGCACGCCTGAACATGTTCCTAGTCTCCAATGCGCTTCTCCCTAGGGTACACAACGCCTCAATAGCCACACGCTCCATCTCTGACCACGCACACATCTCTCTTTCCCTGTGTCCTGACTGAGTCGGACATGCCCCTGGCTAGGTGGCGACTGCACGTAGGTCTCTTACACTCCCCCAACATTGTGAAAGATGTACGTACCAAGATATCGAACTACCTCCAATATAATGATACCGGTGAGACATCCCTGGCTACTGTTTGGGACACACTCAAAGCGGCGCTACCTGGGGAATTTATGGCTATTTCCTCTGCTGAGGCCCGTAGACGTAGGGAAGTCCGCTCGGATCTTGAGCAGGAGGTGGCAGAAATAGAGGCGATACATAAGTGCACGAGAGCCCTGCGGGTATGGCGGGTGATGGAGAAGAAGTGGATGCTCCTCAAACGCCTAGACCTCGATAGGGCCGAATATGCCTTACTCCGCCTCAAGTTCTACTTGGGGGGGGGTGACAGATGCGGAAAAAATGTTAGCGCAGAAGTTGCGTGCCAGAGCAGTAGCAGGGAGCATCCCCTTCCTCAAGCGCTCCACAGAAGACGAACTCCATCTGGACTCCCAGATTGTTGAGGAGTTCCCATGCTTCTACGGCTCCTTATATAGTTTAGACGCTCCGGACACCCCTGATGCCCGGAGCTACCTGGACTCTAGCAACTTCACCCGTCTCCCGGAGGCAGATCCTCTGGAGGACCCCATCCGCTTAGAAGGGGTTATCTTAGCCATCTCTAGGCTGAAGCTGGATAAGTCGCCAGGCCCCGACGGCTACCCTGCCCTATTTTACAAAACATTTTGTCATGAATTGGCTCCCCTTTTCATCCGCCTGTACAACTCCTTCCAAGACAAAGGGGCGCTGATGGAATCAATGGGGGAGGCGGCGATCTCTGTCATCCTTAAGCCCAATAAGGACCCAGGACTATATGGTTCGTACCGCCCGATTTTGTTGCTCAACATCGATGCAAAACTCTTCACGGGCATTCTTGCGTCTCGGCTGAACCCACTTAATGGCTGGTCTCATCGATCCGGATCAGGCGGGGTTCATCCCCACTCGTCAGGGAGGTGACAACACCAAGCGCCTTCTCCGCCTCATCGATAGTGTTCACTGCTCTCAGGTAGGCGCTATGCTGTTCTCTGTCGACGCTGAGATGGCATTCGACAGAGTGTGCTGGGCATACCTCTTTGACGTCCTTCGGAGCTTCGGCTTTGGCTCCCGTTTCATCAAATGGGTACAGTGCAAATATCATGCCCCACGGGCGTTTGTTAGAGTTAAAGGGGTCTCCTCATCCCCCTCTGAGATTACCAGGGGCACGAGACAAGGGTGCCCCCTTTCGCCCCTTTTATTTGCCCTTTACATGGAACCCCTTGCGCAGAAAATCTGTGATCATCCGGGCATTCAGGGCCTCAAATTTGGAAGTGACGTCCACAAGATAAGCCTATACGCAGATGATGTCATCTTGTCCCTTGCGCAGCCTCTTACCTCCCTCCCCGCGTTGATTGAAGAACTCGAGTCCTTTGGCCGTCTCTCTTGCTTCAAGGTGAATCTTGGCAAGTCCCAAGTCCTCAATTTGTCCTTACCACAAATGCAGGTCGAGGCACTTAAACAGTCTCTTCCCCTGCATTGGTCCTGCGACCCTGTACCCTATCTTAGAAATCCTTCTGACTCCCTCGCTCCCACGCACGTTGGAGCTGAACTACACGACTCTAGTAGCGCAGACACGGAAGGCACTGGATGGATGGGCCAAACACAAGTTATCATGGTTTGGGCGCATCGCGGTGGTCAAGATGACGATTTTGCCGCGCATGCTGTACCTATTCCAAACCCTCCAGTTAACTCCGCCACCTAAAGCCTTGCGGACGTAGCAGCTTGCTCTGAACAAATTTGTTTGGGGCAATAAGAAGGCACGCCTTTCGGTGGCACAACTGTCGCGCACCAGGGACGATGGAGGGGTGAAGCTGCCGCTAGTTCACAGATATCTACAGGCCGCACACCTGCGGTACGTGCTAGAATGGAACCGTCCACTTTCGGAGAAGCACTGGACCTTTATGTACCAGGCAGTAGCTGGCGCAAATGTCTGGCGCGAAATCTGGCTTCCCCGCCGCCTGCGCTCTTGGGGCCTTTACTCTTCCCCGGTCACGGCAGCCACCATGAAAGTGTGGGACAAGGTGGCACTTCCAAAGGGCCTCACTACCTTCCCCTCCCAGATGACTCCACTGGTGGACAACCCGGATTTCCCTCTGGGTATCAAGACTGCGGCTGCCCAGAGATGGAGGGAAGCGGGCTGCAAGCGATTGGACCATCTCTTTGATCTCAACGGCATCATCCCGTTTGACCGCGTGCGCCACGACCTTGACCTTCCTCGCTCAGATGAATTTTATTATTTACAACTACGACACTGGGCTACCTCTAAGGCCTACCTTCCACATGTCTCTCGTAAGCTTACCCCTTTCGAGCAATGGATAGCGAATAAAAAAGATGACAAACACCTCATAGCGGAACTCTATGTTTTCCTTACTCAGAGCCAGAGAGGGATTCGCTCTCGCGGCCAACTCCAGTGGGAGGCACAGCTCGGAAGGGCCCTCACGGATAAGGAGTGGGACAACATTCACTACAGAGCACATCACACAGCATGTCAGGGACTGAATCCGCGTATAAGGTTGCATCTTATTGGTATCTTACACCGGCTAGGATTCATCAATGGAACAAAAACCACACTGAAGAATGCTGGCGAGGCTGCGGTCTGTCAGGCTCCCTTGCACATCTTTTGTGGCATTGCCCCAGGCTGGAGCGATTCTGGGAGCGGGTTCTAAATGACATTGATGAGGCATTTGACACCGACATACCTCGCTTCCCGGCCTACACCCTGCTGGGGTTATCGAACTCCCTCACCTTCCCATTGCAGTCATTGCACGGCAGACAGATGGCATTAGCTCTCCTCGCAGCGCGGCAGGCAATATTAGTACATTGGTGCACTGATACGGTTCCAGATCACTTGGCGTGGCTCCACAGGCTCTGGATGACCCTGGCCATGGAGCGGCTCTCGTTGATTCAAAACCAGAAAGGCGAGAAATACGCCGAACTTTGGGCTCCTTTCATAGCATTATCATCAAAAGATCTTCGTGAGGTCACTTGCCCCAAACTCCTACAAGTGCTACGTTTGATACCTCCTAACACGGATTGAGTTGGGCCCCAGCTAGGCGAGCAGGAGGGAGTAGGAGCGGGGGGGATGGGTTCTCAGGGTCACTATGCAGCTTTTGACATCTTGGTATGAGTTTTTCTATTTGTTGTTCCCCTTAAAAGCTCCATCCCAGAATGTTACCACTAAAGGGCATTGCAAGGCATCAATGACACTGCTCCCTCTTGCATTCGTATTGTGGAAACAAATCGTCAAAAATCTGGTATGCCTTTTTAACACAATGTGTACTTTGAACGATTTTTTTTCATTACATGACTTCGATTATTATAAGTTTAATGCCTTAAGAATTCTGAACATTAATATTGCTATTGGTGAACCCAATTACTAATAAAAGGAGGTGGGCAAGGTGATTTTATTTGAAAATCTTTCGTTTTGCCCCAAATATGATTTTTCAGTGCGTCATTTAATATCAGAGGAGTGTTTTGTGTGTATGTTTCTGTGCTTTGTTTGTACTTGTGTTATGTCTGGGGAATGGTGATTGGTATATGTTTTTTGTTTAATATGTGGGGAACATTGTTTAGTATTTGCTAATTATCCAGCAAAAACTTCTCAGCAGATTTACACCAAATCGCAAAAAGGGCACAGGGTAAACATCAAGGCTTTCTAACAAATCTGGTTTATTACGTTCAGCTGTTTGGACAGTAGTGCTGCTAAAATAAGTCCCTATGGAAATTGCGTGAGAAAGTTGTGTTTTGGGATCCCTTCATCCCCCCTTTTTCTCCACCCCCTGGTTGACGGACTCCCCCAAAACTTTCAAGGAAGGAGAAGGGGTGGATGAATTTATTTCGGACAGTTTTGTGAAGATTTATAAAACAGCTAGAAGTTATTGGCAAACCCCAAAACTCTCTTTCTATGGTAATTAGGTCCTAACTGGCGACAACCACAGTGATATATATATATATATATATATATATATATATATTTTTTTTTTTTATTTTTTTATTTTTTTATTTTACCTAGGTAGTTATAGTTAGGACCTAGTTTCCATGGACAAAGCGTTTTTTGTTTTGCTGAGAACGTTGGCGCCGTTTGAAAAATCTTCACAAAATTTTCAAAACTAGTACAACAATCACTTCAGCTACCGTCTGGAAAGTTTCAGGGTGGTTTGTCAGGCGGGGGATGAGAAAAAGGGGGTTCCCAAATCGCTTTTTCCCCATGCAATTTCCCATAGGGATTTTAAAAAGGACTGCAGCCTGAACCACCTAAAGGAATTACACCAGATTTGGCAGAAAGCTAGCTCTTAGTCCAGAAAGAGCACTGTTTGTAATATGGTGTAAATCCATTCAGTAGTTTCAGGGATTTTAAAGAAATAAAATGTATAGATATCTAGGGACGTGAATCCTCTGCGGATCCAGCAGATCTTATGATGAGATCTTATTGGATGCCAACACTTCAACCAGGAAGTGTTGACAGCCATCTTGGGATTAAGGACTGAGCCTGAGTCCCAAAATAAACTAAAAAAAACTGCAAAAGGGGACAGGGTAGGAACACCACAGGGACCCTGCTGGGGGCCAAGAAGTATTTTTTAAATCACCACAAATTTGCTGTGGATCTACAAATCTGGGACAGAAATTAAAACAAGCATTTACAATGCGATGGTCTCGGCATTGGTAAAGTTAGAGCTATTGGCATTGCTCATGACATTATTTTTGTTTGTTTATGGAGTGGGTGTGGACCATGGAGGGCTGATGTTCATGGTGAGAGAAAAGATATACATTCTACACCGTAGATGTGGTGAAGTGTTGAGAATGGATACTGCACAGTATGGAGAGAGCAAATGATGGATAAAGAAAATGTGCAGGCTTAAGAGCAGATGAACAGGGTGTAGAGTATTTGCACTGTTTAGTTTAAAAAAAACGTGGAAGGTAAAGAACAGGGTAGATTGTAGATGTGGATAGAAAAATACCAAATGTATTCGAAAATATGGCTCAGAGCGAAAGGTATCCCTGTGCCCTCTTGTTTAAAAAATAGGAAATGTTTCAAAGCTCTCACCTTGGGGGATGGGGAGGATGCCTCGTTAGTCTCGGTTTCTCCCTACTTATCTCACTACACGCAATCCCTTCCTGCCGGTTTAACATCCTACACCTTTGCCAATTTAATCGCAGCAAAAACAGATACAGCTATAGATATATTTATTTCCTAAGGATAACACCAAAACGCTCTGCTCGAACCCTCTGCATGTCCCTCGGTTTCAACAACATGACCTGGAAGTGGAACAAAGACCAGAGGGCGCGTAACCTGCCTGCTGGATTGACCACAACAATCCATTTGCTGATTGGCCTAAACGACCTGGAGGAGGGCAGATGTCACAAGGTTGGTTGAAGGGGAGCCGGTGTCCATTATACAACAACAATCTTTATTAGATCGAAGAATGTAAAAAAAAAGACAGACAAATCTCCAGGACCTGGTTCGAGGCCCAGCCCACCGGCAAACTGATCTGAGAAAAACAAGGCATGCATGCAGGGGGAAAAAAAGTTCAGACCAAAGCGAACGGCAACTAGCAGCTTTGAAAATGATTGGAGATTAATGCCGGTCAAAGGCACAGAGGGCAGAAAGGCACAGAAACGAATGGCACAGAAGGGCACCAAAAACGACAGGAGCAGAGGGCAGAAAGGCACAGACAGAGAGAAAAATGAGTGGCGCAGAGAGGCACAAAAAAACGAGGGTAAAACGAGAGGGACAGAGGGCAGGACACAAAAACAAGTGGCAGAGGGCAGAAGGGCACCAAAAACGACAGGAGCAGAGGGCAGAAGGGCACAGTATTTCTGTGATTATTTTGCAGAGTTCACTCTGTGTAACCAGTGCACGCCGGTCAGTGAGAATACAGACCAGGGACGAGACGTTTCCCTGTAACGACCACGGCACGTTGCACTCGGGCGTATATGACGTGCCTCGGTGATGAGACATCATCCGAACTACACCCACATGGCATCACAGCTTCGCCTGGAATGCCGTGTCCTCTTAAAAAATGCAGGAAATGAGTTTGCATTGACGGTTGTCATACAGCTCTACGGCAAATATCACGCCGAACTTTTAATGTCCTAGCACACTGGGACCCCTGGCAGCCTTGAACCCGCTCCTTCCTTACCTCCGCATGAAAGCGGAGCTTCGCTTTCTCCCTCCCAGAGCTCCCCAAGTCGCACGCGCTCCCAATCACCAGTGAGTCATCGCTGCAGCAATTAAAAGAAATTATTCACCGCGCATGCGCACCACGGTTATACACAACCCGGCCCACCCGAGATCAATCGGATTCGCCATAGTCTCCCTGAACCCACAGTTTACCACGTCGGTGACGAGGCGTTGGTTACAATCCACTGTGCGGTGACCATCCACAGCCCAGACATAAAACACCATGTCCCTGTTATACCTCTTCCGTCCAGTATGGAGTTTCTTGTGTACTTAAACACGGTAATTGTCACCGGAAGTGGGCGGAGAGGCTCGCTTGTGGTCGAAGCACGGATAAGTGCGTTACAGCGTACCCACCCCGTCACGAGGAACGCGCGCGGCCGCCATACTGCGCAGCCGCCATTTCCCCATAAGGACGCGTCACTGGCGTTCTGAGAGCGCTGTAGATGCCGTGCAGCTGCGAGTGCCGCTGGAGAATCCTAGGGGAAAATGGCGCCGGCGTCCTGGCATCCCCTAAACAGCTGCCCGTGGCCCCGCGCGTCGGCCCATCTGCCGCTCAATACAGTACTCACCGTTTGTCAAATAAAGACATAAACACAACACTGCACGCCCTGGAGTGTGATGAACTGAAGGGTTGAGGCGTGTTACGTTTTAGAAAGACTTGGTTAGGAGCGGCACACCACCGTGCCGGATGGGTTGTTCAAGCCTTTAAATACAGCAAGGGTTGATAATCCTTCGGCGGATGAGACGCCCTCGAGCCAGGGAATCTGGAAACGACAATATCGCTATTCGTGCAATTCACCGTGAAAGACATATCTGAGCTCAATATTTACAGGTTAATACTGATTGAAACATTATGTTGTAAATTAAGACGTCTTGTGATTCTTAAAACAAGCACACCACCGCCTTTCTCCGAGGCAGAGAAAAAATGCCTCGGAGAAACGCCACGTCGTTTTCGGATTCGGGGGAGTGTTTTGCTGTTGTCTCCTCCCTGAGACTTCTCGCAAAAAACACGCCCCCCGATCCGAAAAGGACGGGGCATAATCGGAGTGACTGGACCTCTTCTCCAGTGGCTGGCCAGCATTTAAGAGGCCAGCCAATGGAGAACAGGAGAGGAGAGGGGCGGGTGCAAGCCCCTCTTCTCAAAGTCATTAAATCTCGCGAGCGAGACTGCGCAAGCGCAGCCATCGCTAGCCGAGACCTAAAAAGATAAGCGCAGTCTCCCGTGCTTGTTGTTTCTAAAGCCCCCTGGGTGGGCCAGGTCCTGGGGGTAGGGGAAAATAGATATTGGGGGAGGGGCTACATGAGGCCCCCCCCTCCCTGGGCAGATTTTGGCCTCAGGACTGCCACCCCCGGGGTACTGCCATAGAAATGAAGGGAGGGGGGCCTTATGGACGTTCTCCCTGGGCCATTTTCGGCCCCTGGGGCTGGACCGTCTAATAAAATGGGAGGGGGCCACTCTGCACCCCCCCAGAGCCATTATTGGCCCTGGAGACCCCATCTCCCAGGGCTTGCTCAGCTATGTCATAGGTTGCCCACCCTCAGGACTGTCTGGGCAGGGAAATCTGTGTTTGCTCAAGCAATTTCAAAGCTTCCGCCATGCAAGAGCAAACACTAAGTCTGCTCCCAGCTAGCGAAAGCAGGAAAAATGCTCCTGCCCGCTGGAAGAGGAATTCTCATCTGAAGCTGGCAGGTAAACAGATGAAAAAATTGCTCCAGCCTGCAGGGAGGACCATTTTTAGCTGCTCCTTGCGGATGGGGCAAGGCTGGCTCCCGCTGGAGGCGGGGAGACAGCTGGGGCCGAGGGGCATTGGGGCTCCCTCTGGGAACCCCAGCAAAGACACAGTGGATGCACTGGGTGGGCTCCAGGGCACCCACCATTTAATGGCCGGCCAACAGGGGATGTAGTCCCTGGTGTCAATATAAGCCAGGGAGGGGTTTGTGTGCCCCCTTCAGACAATAGCTGGGCCCTGTGAGATGGGGTTCCCAGGGCAAAAATCAGCCCCTGGAGGGGGGCCAAGTTGTCCCCCTCCCCCTATAATTAAAAGATTAGGCCTCGGGGAATGGGGAACCCGAGGCCAATATTGGCCTGGGAGAGGGGCTGCATGCCCCCCTTCCCGCTTATAAGTAAGCCGCAGGTGGGGTTTCCGGTGCCAGACATCGGGGTCGAAATATAGCCTGGGGATGGGGGCCATGTATCTCCTCCCTAAAAAAGTGAGGTGGGCTCAGGGGGAAGGGGTCCTTGGGCCGAAATAAGCCTGGGGAGGCGGGTACCTTGGCCACCCCCTCAGGTTGGTTGCTTTTCAGGGGTTGGCTGAAGGCTGTGCTCAGTGTGGGTTACCTGCATGAGGGGTTGTCCGCAGGGCCTGGCAGCAGACCAGGCCTTGTGCCCCCCACCACATAGAGTAAAACATTTTTTATAACTTCACTGAAAACCAAAGGTTGCAGAGATGTTATAGCTAGGAAATAGAATTTTAAAAACCTTGGAAATTCACTAAAAAAACAAAGGTTACAAGGACGGTCAGAATTTACACACACAAAGCCATATGAATTAAGCTGCTATAGTTATTCGAGTTATTTTAAGTAACTATAACTTGTGGCCTCTGGTAACTGCCATGTACTGCTAATTACCCCACATATCACATCCCTCGTGACATCGTCTATGACATCATTGATAATATCAGTGCAACATTTTCTGTAAACTTATAGATGAGAAAACTGTGCATGGCGGGGGTGCAAGTTATAGTTACCTGAGGGCACGAGTTATGGTTATTTGAGATAATTAGAACTGCTAGATATCTATGGTTTTATGTCAATTCTGACCCTAACTTTAACTTCCCTGTAACCTTTGGCTTTTTAGTGTATATATACAAACGCACACCTTTCTGTACAAACCCATGAAATATGGTGCCATGTAATTGCTCCCTTCCCTTACCCACCCTGGAACGGCACATGCCTCTAAAATGTGTAATCTTGCATGCATTGCAAGGGTGTGACACTACCTGCAGATACCATCAAATACAAATTAATCCCCAATGCCCCTACTCACTAGTAAGATCCCCTTTCCTGTAGCTAACTCTGAACTTATGTCAGGGGCACATGCATCCACCAAGTTGGTAGATTTTCTATGGTCGAAATGAACTTTACACAAATGTCGAAAAATGCACATATCTTCATGATCGGTTCCTGCATGAAAAACATGGGGTGGCTTTAGAAGGAACCGAGGGAAAAAGCAACCCGAAAGCAGGCAAAACAACACAGAAAATCCAAGAATAACATCCCAAGGCCTTGAAATTAGGAAACTAGCACGATTCACAAAAGCGCTCAGACACCCACACAATACAATTCTTGTCAGTGACTAACAGGTGCCAGAGAAATTAGCGAATTCTCAAAGGCGTTACATTGTATCCAAGTATACAGTATCAGCCCTTTAAGTTCTCCATGGCGCCCAGCTTTCTATTGGGTCACCGTAATCTTTCAAAATCTCAATTACAAAATGCATTCAGCTGCTGACCAAGCACAAATGTTACCAAGACACCAGCAACACACAACGGCCACGGTATGCCCAAAAAAGTTTGTTATTTTTATGTAGACAGTCAAATATTTAAACGGGTGTGCATGCTGTACGAAGAGGAAGAAAAATAAGGGCTCGTATCATGCCTCACTCTACAGCAGTGAAAAAGGAGGTATTTTTAGCACCACCATTCTCCTCGCAAAAAAACGATGGATTGAACCCAGATCTGTGACTGGGGGTGAATGTTTGATTCATTCAGCATTCCGTCCATCATCTGTGCTTTTAGCCATTCTCCTCCTGAGCATTCTTGTCTTGGAACGGTGACCCCCAGCAGCTGCACGTGTTTCCTTTCTTAAACCATGACCGCAGGACAAGTTAAAAGTGCTTTCCAAGACAGCTGCAGTATTCTACGAAAAAGGCAACTAGAGGTGAAACAGGCGACATTCCTGAAAAAAAGGTCTTCATGTTGTGTACCAAGTTTCCATACAAACATAATGAAATGCAACTGCCCAGACTTGCTATGTGAGGCTGCAGATGTTTGATCTCAACGGGAAGACGTAAAACTTGAATAACTTTGTTCCTGAGAGAAGGCCTATGCACAGCGCGGCTCGCACACTTTAGCTTTCTTTGGCAGAACGGGATTTCAGACGACCTCAAGCATCTCAGAGCACCACTCCCTGTTTACCCTGGCCGGATCCAACCATTACTTAAGCTTTCCCAGCTTTTTTATATATTTTTAAATGAAAGTAAAGCAACACTGCTGCTCTATAAATGCGTTATGCTGTTCGAAGACAGCTCTGGCTGTAGATATTTTTGCCAGTTAAAAACAAGCATTGGTATAGCCAATAGGTCTGGGACCTTATAATTATTTACCCATGCAGTACGTTATCCTGGGTGCTACAACATCTACTATTACTTCACCTGACACTGGTGAAAGGCTACACACACCCAAGGATAGGCTTGCATGCTATTTAATGAAAATATGATAAGTCGCTTCGAAATTCCAAAGTGTATTTCTTTAACAGAGAAGCTTTGACACTAATTGGCACATTATAGCACTGCATTGAGAAGTGCTTATTTAAAGTGTTTTTTGTACAACTGGTCGTTCGAACTTATGCATCTGGAAGTGCTTTTATACGCAATAATGAAGAAAAAAGAGTTTTAGTGAAATAAGCTATAACAGAAGCACATTAAACCATGCTATGGTATGTTGTTAATTTTGTAAAGCAGGCGGATACCAATCAGCGTCTTGGCGCTGGTGTCAAAACATGATGACATGGGAGGAAGGCAGGCAGAGGTGTTCCTAAAGGAGGGGTTGTTGCCAAAAAGTAACACCTCAGATTTTTCATAGTTTAGTTGACATATTAGATACCCAAAACCCTAAAACATTAACAAGATAAGAAATAATGGTACGTGAGAATTGGACTCTTTCCCACACCTTCTTGCTATTTATAAGCACAGCCACAAGTCTGCCACAAAATAGTTGAATAGAACGTAATTCTTAACTTCACAGATGAGATCCAATTTCTTCCCACAACGGCCACAATACGAAACATGCACTTTACCAACCACACAGAAGAGAGTGGCAGCTTACGGGCCCACCCAGAACGCGTTTGAGGTCTAATTAATGGTAAAAATGAACTATTCAAAATAGTATGACATAACGCATTACCTCAAGCCGTAGGCTGTATTGCAGGAAATGCCAATGAGCACATGCCGGACCACCTCGGGTCCTGACTTTAAAAACCATTTTTTTGGCAAAACTGAGAGCATTCCACTTCTTCCTCAGGCCATGCTCTGGACTTGTGCACATGTCAATCCCTCCATGTTTTGTACATCAGTAATTCATTGTACTGCATTGTATTGTCATTGTGTTTATACAGCACTTACTACCCCTGACGAGTAAGGGTGCAGAAGGGACTGTTGAAGGGGGTACGGGGACTGAAAGACCTCCGATATTCTTTGAAGGTCCTGAGGTGAGGTCAGGTTGTTGAAGACAGTAGGACAAAAAAAAAAAAAAAAAAGCAAAGCAAGCATATGTATCAACCATTATGTTTTATTTGCTTTAATTGTGGGGAATAAAATGGCTGGATTTAAAGATCTTAATTCTAAACTTAAAAAAAAAAAAAGCACAGGTTGGGACATGTTGTACCCTGGTAGATGTAGGATGTGCACGAGGGCATAGGTGGAGCAGTGGAGGAAGTCAAGCTACATGCTACCTCCAGGTATTAATGCATAAATAAAAAAAATACTGCAGAGGAGGTTTTTATGAGGTGAACCCATACCCTACATATGAGGTGGCCATGTTTTGCCACATTCACTATTTTCCTCTGTGCCAGTTGTTGATTACTTATGCAGTGGTTACGCAGAATTACTCACCATATTTATGTCTCGCTATATAACAGTAGACAGATTTTGAGACGTACATTTTTAACTTGATAGTTAATGATGGATGACAAATTGCTACTACGAAGAACTAATGGAATAAGTGTACTTTATGGACTGCAGAAATAGAAGGATTACAGCACAGAGGCACAGTTTAGAACGCAACTTAGAAGGAGTTCACCCTATACCTAAGAAAGACCTTTCAAACCGTGGTGGGCAAGCCAAGCATGGTTAGCAACACATGCCTGACTTGAGCTCAGCCCTTGACTTAGGAAAACAAATCTTATTGAAAAAGTATACCTGAGCAGATATATAGAATCTGCTCAGATATTCTTTCACTAAAATCAAACCCTTTAAAATACTCTCTTTCTTATTTTTCAATAAATGCCACTGGCGCGATACAATGATACAATTTAATGTATTGGATTGACAAACTTACAAATGTTGAATAAATAGCCTTTTTTGAATGCTTAAGAGTTGCTAGCATGTTTCATGTGTTATGTGAGGTGTAATTTGCATGGCAAATATTGCTCTGTCTCTGGGGCTAAAGCAGACCCCTGACTTAGCTCCATGAATATGATGTCCTACACACCTCTAATTTCATATGAAGAAAGCATAGTTTACAAAGAGTTCAAATAGTTTCTTATACTCTGGCAAATATTTCTTAGTCCAAGTGCAACTCTTTAGTTCCATAAGATCAGCAGCAGAGTCTGGTGTAAGTGAAAATCATCCCATTAACCGGTCAAATATACAGGATGAGAATACTTCTCTGTTACTAATCACCTGAAATTATCAAACAGGAACGTTTTTAGCTAATTTCCCATAGTTACCATCCCACTGTGACCAACGGGCAGTAATCAATTCCCTAGACTGCTTTTTAAGGAAGCACACTGGGCAGGTTATATCTGTCCTGTCTCAATGGCTGGAGTGAAACAAAGGGGCTAGGCAAGGGCAGAAAAAGAACACATGGCTAGCATAAGCTGCACTGCCTGTTTGATGGTTAATTCTCACATGTTTCCAAAGCGCTGTAGAGCCATGTTGAGTGACAACCCGCATCCAGCACAGGACACTACTAACAGTCACATGACAAGCATGTAGTCCTCCTAGCCGCATGCACAGTTTCTCTACTCTCAAGCCCGCTCTCTGGGAATAGCTCCTCTGACATTGGGGCATTTGGCTGATCTTCGGCAAGGTGGAATGAAGTTAAAAAGGCAAGAGGATGACTCTTAAGTAACATGCCTGGAAAAGTCCTCAGAGACATCCTAAAAAGTTACTGGCTTTAATACCTCACGCAGGACCCCGAGGACGGGAGCAGTTACAAGACGTCCCAACATTATTTTCTAATTTAAGTCTCGGCCCGATTTACGTAAATTGTGACAATGCTATTCACGTTCACAATGTAGCAAGAGGTGCGGGAAGGATGGCAGCAACAACAGGGGAAAGGAGGGGGTTGGAGCGAACATGCAATAAAATAGGGAGGCCGAAGTTGAACACGCACCCATAGTGTAACACAAGCAGGAAAGAAATAAAAAAATTGTCTCCCAAACAAACCGATAAATAACCAAAGCATAAAGATACAGTACTTGGTCCCCGCTCCTTGGGAGAAAACAAAAGACCAAAAGGAGAGACAAAGATGAGGGGTTTTGAAAGGACACTGAAACAAACAAATGAAAAGCAGTGGGCGGGCTGTGAGCCCACAAAGTATATACAATAGATCTCGAAGCTTGACCTAAAAAATCAGGTCATCATGGTCACCTCTAAGCTTATGTGAAAAGGGCCGGAACTTTTCTGTCCTTCCGACACACGCACAGACTGCCCTCGTCACCTGCCCACTTTCAGAACTACATTTTGTATTCATGTGCAATGTGACTTGACAGTATCTAACCAGGAGTTATGGCATGTTATGCCCCGATCAGTGATGTAACCTATGCCCTTGAAATCCTTGAGATGCAGGGGGGTCCCCACCCTTTACGGTCCACAATTTGAGTCTCAAAATCCTCTACAGGGTCCCCAGCATTCTGCCTTATACCACAGGCACCGATTACTTACCAGTAATCCAATTACTCCAATTATACTTCCTCATCCCAGTCTTTAAAAAGAAAAAAAAAATAATTAATTTTTACATTGTCAAAGGTAACATACATTCTCCATTCAACAGTTTGATTATTTATACAGTGTTTTACCGTCATGAGGGAGGGTAGATTAATTACAATCAAGGTGTGTCCATATGTCGCTCTCCAGTGCGCTGCAGTTCCATTTCCACTGATGGGGATACATACAGGTTGCCACGGTGTGCATTCCACTGGTCCCATTTCTTCGGACACCCTCTTGATTTAAATACCTCCTTCTCTGCAACCATGCATTTATCAAACTCTCTTACCCACAGTCGGGGAGAAGGCCTGTCCGCCACCCCCCACCCTTTCGCAATCTCATGTTTGACTAAGGTGTAGCCCACTGTGGCCAGTAGTTGTTCCACCTCTGTTGGGTCAGTCGGCTCCCACATGTTGAGAAGACCCAGTCGTGGCGTAAGGATTAGCTCTTTTCCCAGGGCATCGTGGATGTGTGTCGTGGCCCCCTCCCATATTGGTCGCACCCATGGGCAATCCCAAATAATGTGATAGAAGGAAGCATCTTGCTGGTATCCCCGGAGGCAGAGCGAATGAGCCCTTGAACCTGTCTTTGCTAGGGTTACCCCGGTCAGATAAGATCTATGTAGAATTTTGAGGTGAATTAACCGAAAGCGAAGGGTGATGGCAGCTTCCCTAGAGGACATTAGTGCCATTTGCCAGTCCTCATCGTCAATGGGCCCGAGATCTATCTGCCATTTCTCTCGAAGTTTGTGGAACATGTCAGGTAGATTGTTACATAGTTTATTGTAAGTCAATGATATTGCTTTAGTAAGCAGTGGTCAGTTACGTAGCCAGTCTTCCAAAGGGAACGATTCTGGTATATCACTCATGTCAGGAAAGGCTGTGGTAAGAGTATGTCTAATTTGTAGGTACCTAAATACCTCTCCGTGGGCCATGTCATATTTCTCTCTCAATTCCCTAAACTTAAGGATCGAGCACTACTTAACCAGGTCCCCAATAGTAGAAATCCCTATGATATCCCACTTGTCGAAGCCGGGCTGGTAACACAGAAGTCACAGTTTTTGGGTATACCACAGTGGCGTGGCTTTGGTGAAGACATTTGACCACCCGAGACGGGAGTACCCCTGTTGCCAAATTGCAATGGTATAAGCTGTGGGGCCGAAATACCGTCCTTTGCGAGCCTTTGAGTCCAGCGCCCCCCAAGTACCCCGCTCTCTCGGTTTGATATTTGTCCATCAAATAAGCTGGATCCATATGGGAGCGATATAACCAGTGATTTACCACCATTAATTGTGACGTCCAATAATAGAGCCTAATGTCTGCGAGGGCGATGCCCCCGTCATACCACCCCTTTGTTAGATTACTCATCACTATACGAGGAGACCCACCGTCCCATAGCAACGTCCAGGTTTCACTCTCCACTCCTGAGAAATATGCATCTGGGACCTGGTGAGGACAGTTCTGAAGGATGTAAATAAAACGTGGGAGGGCCAGCATCTTAAAAAGAGCCGCCCTGCCCACCAGAGAAAGGGGCAGGGACCTCCAATGCTCAACATCTGTGCGCAGCCGGGCCAATGGAGTGGCAAGATTATGATCATAAAAGAGTTGGGGTCTTGGGTTCTAAAGATTCCCAGATATCGAAAACCCTCTTTGGCCACCTCTACTCTACAGCCTGGGGGAGCCGAGGAACTGGGCCCCGAAGAACAAACAGCACTGACTTGCTCCAATTAATAGCATATCCCGAGTACTTCCCAAAGTTTGTAAATATATTCAATACCCCATGTATAGATCTATACGGGGAGGTGAGATATAACAGTATGTCGTCGACATATAACGATATTCGGTCATTGTGCCCCTCCGCCCATTTCAACCCTCTCACCATAACATTGCGTCGGACCTAGGAAGCCAGCGGTTCCAACATTAGGGAGAAAATTAAGGGGGATAGAGGACAACCCTGTCTAGTGCCCCTTTTTAATGAGAATATTCGAGATGTATAGTTGTTCACTCGTACTTGGCCCCGTACACCCGTATAGAGCAGCCTCACCCAGCCCGGGAACTTCGGGCCAAAGCCCATACGCCTCAGGACTTCAAATTGGTATGGCCACTCAATAGAATCAAATGCCATGGAGGCATCAATGTTATGTTATGTTATTTATTTTTTGTATAGCGCAACGGTTACTCAAAAAGAGAATCCCGGCGCTTTAGGTAAGGTGAACAGGTTACAAAATAACACAACACAGAGAAAACAGTTCAAAAGTCCACAAAAGAAACGGGGCTACAAGCAAACCTATTGAGAAAACAGCCAGGTTTTGAGGCCTTTCCTAAAATCAAGAAGAGTAGTCGCCCCCCGCAAAGGGAGCGGTAAGGAATTCCACATCTGTGGGGCCAGCAGACTGAAGGAGCGGCCCCCTAGGCGAGCCCTCTTCACACGCGGAACAGCCGCAAGAAGTAAAGATTCCGACCTCAACGCGCGAGTAGGATGGTAAAAAGCGAGTCTCTTTTGAAGATGTTTAGCTCCCACCGCATGGAGAGCTTTATAGGCCAAGGTCAGAGCCTTAAAGGCAATCCGTTTGCGGATGGGTAGCCAATGTAGCGTCACCAACAACCCAGAGGCGCTGATGCGTCTACTTAGGCCAAAGATGGCCCTGGCCGCCGCGTTCTGTGCCACTTGAAGCCTCTGCAGCAAATACTCTGGCAGGCCCAGGTACAGGCTGTTGGCATAATCCAACCTGGAGCCTATCAGGGCCTGCACCGTCAGCCTCCTGTGCTCCTCGGACAAGAGAGGCAGAAACTTCCGCAACATTTTTAGCAGGCCGAAACAGGTGCCGGTTACCCCCAGAATCTGGGCTTTCATCGTCAGCCCCTTGTCCATCTTAACCCCCAGGTTTTTAGCCATGGGAGAAGAGCCGGACGGAGGGAACATGTCGATGGGCCACCAGGCCTGCCAGCTGGGCTCCGAATCGCACCCGAAGAAGAGTACCTCCGATTTATCGGAATTGCACTTGAGGCTGTGCAGTTGGAACCATGCGAACACAGCCCCAAGGCAATTCTGGATACTCTCCCCGTCAAAGTCAGCACCCCTCTCACATGAGAAGAGGAGCTGAGTGTCGTCGGCATACGACACGATCCGGGCACCAAAAGACTCCGCCACCGCCGCCAAAGGGGTCATATAGATATTAAAGAGGGTCGGGGTCTTGGGTTCTAAAGATTCCCAGATATCGAGGGATAACACCACTGCGTCTTCCTCTATAAACTCTGGGCGCGCGAGCACATTATGGAGACGTCGTATATTAAGCACCGTGTTTCTCCCTGGCATAAATCCAGATTGGTCTGGATGGACCAGTAATGAAATAACCATGACCAAGCGTAAGGCTAGTAATTTTGCAAGGATTTTAGCTTCCACGTTAATTAAAGAAATTGGCTGGTAGAAGCCACAATTGTCAAAAGGGCTTCCCCGGTTTATGAATCACAACTATGGTTGCTAACTGCTGATCTTCTGGCAGGATCGCTTTCTCATAACTCTCATCATACATGGCCCGCAAATAAGGGGTGGCAGGGTGGCAACCATTTTTAGGAATTCTATGGGAGTCCCATTGGGCCCCATCGCCTTCCCTGACTAGATATGACTTATGGCTTTTTGGATCTCGTCGTCCGTCAAGTCCTCGTCAAGGGCTTCTCTATCAGTATCAGAGAGTGTTGGCAGGTCACTGTCTGAGAGAAATTGGCGGGAGTCCTCCGCCGTATACGTATTGGAAGGGGAGTAGATTTGTTCGGTCTCTTAGAGTCAACCTGGGCACCCACCTCTCACCCTGGTCCCTCTTCTTCAACCATGCCAGGAGTTTACCCGCCCTATCCCCCAGTTCATACATCCTATGCTGAGTGCGGAGGAGTTTGGCCATCACTTGTTCCCGCACCAGGATCCTATATTCCTCATGTTTAAGCGTGAGGCGGTGCATAGCTTCCCCTGAAGGAGCATTGATACTTTCAGCCTCTAGCTGCTGAAGTTCACTTTCTAATTGGACCAGCTGTTGCGGTCTTTTTTTGGTATAAAGCAAACACAAGGGGATGATGGACTGAGTGCTGAACATTGCAAACACTCACCAACAGTCACAGATCTGGGTTGAATCAATCATCGTTCTTTAGCTCACTTTGCCACCCCAGTTCAGACACAGTTATATGCAAATCAGTCATGACCCTGTGCCTCATGGGAACAGTCCTGACCGAAATGCCAAGCCAGGTCTTCCCTGGACCGGAAACAAGCATCCTGGTACCGGTTTCGAGCTAACAGCCCTCATCAGCCAGGCTAGCTTGAATCCAGTGGCAAAGTGAGCAAAGGACCCACGTCTGGGCATACCCTGCCAACTTAGGGCAGACAAAGCAAACACAAAGAGATGATGGACAGAGTGCTGAACATTGCAAACACTCATCCCCAGTCACAGATCTGGGTTAAATCCATCATCTTTCAGGGAAGACATGGCATGGCAGTTCGGGCTGGACTGTTCCCATGAGACCGGGAGGAGCATGGAGTATTTTACCTCCTTGTCTCGCAGTGCTTTTTTAACTTCCGTGAAACTTTGTCTTTGTGCTTGGACCTTGGTGGTGAAGTCCGGGAAGAAGGTAACTGTACTATCTTCCATTTTTAATGGCGGTTTGGCTCGCGCTCTTTGGAGTATGACGTCCCGGTCACGGAAGTTAAACACTCTTGCTATAATGGGTCATGGAGGGGCTCCCGGCTTTGGCCTACCTCCGGGCACACGATGAGCGCATTCAATGGAAAAATAGCTGGATAAGCATCTCAGCTGGAGTTTTGTCAGTATTAGGTCCTCGACGAAGAGGTCCACCGCTGGTCCCTCTGCCCGCTCTGGAACTCCCAGGATGCGTATGTTGTTCCTGCGCGCTCTCCCTTCGTACTCATCGAGGAGCCCCTCCATCTTCTTTTGCTGGTCTTGTAATTGGGTCACTTGTCATTTCAGGATAGCCGAGTTGGAGGTTAGCATCGCTGTGGTCTCCTCCACCTCCTTCACTCTGATGTCCATTTTACATAAGTCAGCTCTGATGTGGGAGACCTCAATGTTAATTGACTCGATACGAGTTTCTAGTGATGTTCGCACTCCGGTGATAGCCGCCATGACGTCTTGGAGGGTTACGTCCTGCTGGGGAGTCTGAGGTGGCCAAGCTCCTGCTTCACCTGGAGGCATGGTGTCTTCCTCCTCCCCCGGCTTAACCCAAGCAAATTTGGCCAATTTATTTTGAGCCTGCGTCTTGGCTCCCTTTCCGCTAGCCATTGTCGAGTGTTATATGTCTTAGTGGCCAGGGCCCGATTCTAGTACTCACCGCCAGCTGCGCAGGGGGATTCCGACCTCTGCTGGCCTGTCAGGTTTCCTAGTCAGGCACTCAATCCAACTGCAAGGGAGGAGGGCGCGACTAGGTGTCTCACTTGGGTACTTTGCCTCGGGTGAGAGGCAGGGGGGTGTAAAGTTGATGAAGCCCGACTCAACCCCTCACAGTTCCTTCACTCCTTGCTGGCCTCGTGTTGGAGTGCCGCCACTGATGGTCGTGGAAGGATATGGGGCCTGGCTGCACTGGTGGTCTCTAGCCTCCCTGGGGCTCTTCTGCATTGATAGGCTGCACCCTGATGTGTTGTCCTGCCCCAGATGGCTGTGGGTATGCTTGTAACTGTGGTGTGCTGTAAACACTCACTGTGGGGTGATTCTCATTGATGGAGGGCTGCCTGGTCTGCTGCTACTGCGGTCCTCTTCTCCCTGGGGATGCCTCTGCCCGGTTCCACCGCTTCCCGACGTTCTGTCGTGATCGCACCCCCTGCCAGTCCACCCATATATTCGTCAGTCTGCAGCTGGTCACTTAGGGGTGACCTCTCAGTCCAACGTCGTCCTGCACTAGGCCTCAAAGCCGGGGTCTCGGTAATTAACTTTGCCCGGCTGCCGTTACTGCGACTGGGGCTCAGGCCCCTGCGATTGCCGGTGTTTCAGTGGTGCATGGGCCGTTAGCACACTCAACTACATCGCCCCTGTGCTAAGCAGGTGGGCGGGCGGGTCTGCAGGGGCGCTCTCTCTTCCGGCGTTACCGTGTATAAGGCCGCAAAGCCGGGGCCTCGGGCATTTGTGCTCCCCAGCCATCCGCACTGCAACTCGGGCTTAGGACCCTCCTACTGCCGGCACTTCACTAGCTCCCAAGTCACGGAGAGGCTCAGTTATGTCGCGATTGCCATCGGGCCGACAAGCGGGCATGCAGCCACTCCAGGTCACTCCGGCGGGCACTATAGTTATAGTTTCTCCACTCGCTCACCTGTGTAGCGTATGGAGCAGAGAGTGGCCGCCATTTCCTTCCTGCTCGGGCCTCGACTGCCACCGCGGTGCTCCAGTCCTGTTGCACTCCTCAAGTCAGGATGCACCACATCGGCACCGTAGTATTTCCTGGAGCTGGACCCCCGGTTGTGAGGGGATATTGGCAAGCTGAAGGTCAGAAATTAGCAGAATAATTAGCAAGGGCAGCGGAGCCGCTTCAAAGTGCGGCCATATCCGATGGCTGCTAGCCACGCCCCCCCTCATCCCAGTCTTAACTGTATGAGGTGTGTCCATACCCTACAGATAGGCACCTATATGCCTAAAAGAAAAAGAAAGGTAAAGTCCTCGCTCCTCCAGGTGTGCCTATAAGTAACACTTCTACACAAAATTATCCACAGTCAACTACCAACAAAATCATACAAACTTTGATCATAACGGAGTGCACAGCAATTGGAAGGACTGCGACAGAGAAGTAAAATTAGAGCGATGCAATTTCTGGTAACTAAATGAAGCCCTGTCTCATAGTTTCTTAATCCTGGTCCTTAAGTCATGAGGACATGCCAAATCAGGCAAGAATTACTTTAATCACCCATCAAGGTAGTCAGCAAAAACAGGCAAAGTCCTGTTACAAAGCAGGAAGGACCGCACAAAGGTCAGATAAGCCCTAGGTGTCAATGCCAAAGCAAGTCCACTAGTAGTAGAAGCCCAGAGGGCACCACCAGTGTGTGCACAGGAGCTGCGGCCCAAAGTTAGGTGACAACTGCAGTAGCGACCCACGAAAGTCAATAAGAAAGCCAAGAAATCCAAAGGCCCGAGCACTAACCCACAAATAATAATGTAGGGAAAGACTAACAAGGGACCAAGAGACATCGACACAGAGACCCTCCTGCAAAGCAGGCACTCCTCAGTCCAAGCAGAAATACTGCGCAATGGTTGAGATTGTCTCCCAAACTCATAACGGGGGTGAAGGCAGGAACAGTAACTCCAAAGAAGAAGGCTCAGACCCAAGACAGAAGATAGAGACTCCCAAAACAATCCCAACCCTGGGTTCACAAAGGAGGGCCACAATGAGGCACTATGTAACACTGAAAAGAGGGCACAGAGCACACCAGCCTGAGCAAGGTACCAAAGGCAAACCAGCAGGGAAGCCAGAAGCAAGGTCATCAATCACCAACAAGGCAGTAGCTCAGTCTCTAACTCACAGAAAGAGAAGCACAAGTCCAAGAACCAGGATGTCACTGCTGGAGACCAACCCAGAAAACGATATACATGCACTCCATGCAACAATTTTAACTGCCTATAGCACAGCACAGGTGAGGCCAGGCAGGTACAGAACCTGCAGAAAATAAGGCAACTGGATCAATAAACACTGGATAGTCTGAAGAAAAGAACAAAACAGCCACAGCCAACAATACAAGCAGACCCTGTCCTTTGAATGTAAGAGCACCTGGCAAAGCGAATAACACCACCAAAACAAATGAGAGACAGGAAGTACTAAATCCTGAGAAGAAGGCTTGCAACCATAAGCAAAGCAGCTCGAGGGAATATTAAGCACCCACTCAACAAAGAACAAGTGGGCGGTGAGAAGGGAACCACCAGAATGCAGACTCAACAGGCCCAACAAGAAATAATGCAGGAAACTAAATATGCATGCACAGGCACCTCAAGTCCTAAGCCTGAGGACAGCCAGGATTATAGAACCCAGAAGGAGTCACGAAAGACTGAAAAAGTAGAACCCATCAGAAAAATAGTTGTGGAGCAGCAGGGGAAGCCATCCCTTGTAGCAAATACCTAGAAAGCACCAGAGATCTGAAAGGGCTGGATATTTAAAGAAGGCTTTAACACCACAACCCCAGCATACTCCAAGAAGGGGCAACGCACAAAAGGCACAGGCCCCAGTTGAGGGAAAGCAAATGCTGCACACCCCTTTCCAAAAACTCTCAAAACACAAGTTCCGGAGGTGCTAACAAAACACCCATCTTGATAATTTCTGGGGTAGCTCCCTTCCTGGTACTGCAGTACCAATATTACTTTAAAAAAAAATAATTACTCTACGTCCACCACAAGTGACCACCAACCCCAGCTGTGCAGAGTGATAGGGTTGGGTGCAGGGCCTAGATTTTGAAATGGCCTTGCGCTACTCACTCCCCCACCGATTTACCACCGGGGCAGAGTTAGTTTGACCATGAACAACTGAGGGCAAGGACAGGCCGCAAGGACTGCAGGCAAGCCATACAGGTGCCCCACCCCCTGCTGCTCACTGCCTTTGGACGCGGGCAGCAGTAGGCAAGCCTATGGCTTGGCCACCCAAACTCCATAGAGCACCCAACCCTCCACTGCATACTGCCAAAAGAGCAAGAAGAAAAAGGTCAAGATAAGGCTGCAATCATGATTCCCCCCCCCCCCCCCCCCGCAGTCAGAGACAAAAAGCAATGGGAGAAGGAGGTGAGCCAGCAGGTAGTGAGAACCATCCAGTCTGCCCACAAGCCTAAGATCCAAACTCCAAAACCAAAGGTCAAGGAAACAATGTACAAGGGAAGGAGGCATCCATCATAAAAAGAATCAATGCACCTATTCAATGAATGAAAACCTCACCCACAGGCCTGACGAAAATGAGGAGGCGAAAATGCTAAGACTGCATAGCTGAGATACATAGTGTCCGGTAAGGCAGGTGGAATGACACAAGAAAGCTGCAATACCAAAAGCTTGGTGGCAAAGGTAGGTATTAGCTTAGAGCAATAATCTTTTCAAGAGGAACACAAGAGCAGACCGCTCACCATGAAGTCAGGAGAACACCACCAAAAGGACAAAAGTGCTTCCCACTGGGGCATGGCGAAGTCCCAAAAAGAAGCACATGGGCAGCCCACCACCAGACTACACGCCAAACAAGCAAGACAGATATAAACTGCAACAACAAAAAAGAATTTCCACCAGAAGTACGAAAGACAAACCAGGGAGGCAACAGAATCCCAACTTTCCAAGCACAGAGACAGCAACACTCAGGCAGAGTGGCCTGCGCCCAGGTGCATCCAGATCGGTCTCATAAGCTGATTCTATTCCATTCAATGCAGTCGTTGAGCCCAACTTGATCTGCTTTCTCTTGAAAAGTCCAACGGGCTTCCCTACTTGCTACTAGTCTGTCCATATTGGAAACATCGCCTCTTACTTTCTCCAATATTGTCCATGTCAAAGATTTAACATCATGTCTCTCAGTTGTAAAATGTTGTACTAATCTGGTGGTCAGCTTTCCTGATCTAATCGTGCTGAGATGTTCCTGTATGCGGATCTTTACTTTCCTAGATGTTAGTCCAATGTAATGTAATCCACACCGACACGTAATGCAGTAAATTACATTTATTGTATTGCAATTGGTAGACTGAGTAAGATGCCAAACCTTGCCATCCATCAGTGTCACTTTATTAGTTTTAGAAGTCAATTCACATACGAACAGGATCCGCACGGGTAGTGACCCGCAGGTAAAGTAGACACTTTTGTGTCTATTTTGGAACGTGAATGTACCAATTTGTCCTTCAAATTGCATGCTCTCCTGAAGGAAAATCTAGGGGGGGGCATCTTAAAGACTGCTGTGGACAGTAGAGACCAGTGTTTACGCATCACTTGACGTAGTTTACTGGCCAAAGGATCATTTGTCATGACTACTGGCAGACAGTCATTCCTTGGTCTGATGTTCTTTTCCAATAAGGCACTTCGGGGTGTATTCAAAGCTCTTTTTCTTGAGTTTTTCACCACCAGCCTCGGATATTGTCTCTGAACCAGCTTCTTGCACAGGACTTTAGACTGCTGCAAGAAGTCCCCTGTGGATGAGCAGTTTCTCCGGTACCAGAGGAACTGCCCTACTGGTAAATTATCCCTGAGTGCCCGGGGATGGAATTAATTAAAATGCAACAGAGAATTTCTATCAGTTGCCTTTTGGTTTACTGTAGTCCTAAGTTGGCCCTGCTCAGCAAAGATATCGTGTGACCTTATGAATCTTTGGTAAAATATAAAAGGCCGGAGTCCTGGGTTTGGAATTTACAAGGAACTCGGCTTCTTTGACAGTAATCCATTTCTTTTCTTTGGCTATTGCTACCATAGATTTGATGCTGTCCAATAATTCATTCACAGGATCCCAAGCCAGAGGTTGGTAATTCTCACGTTTACCAAGAAGCCTAAGGACTTCATTTTCATAATCCACCGTGTTCATAACAACTATTGCAACCCCCTTGTCTGCGGATTTTATAGTGACAAGGGGGTTGTCCTGGAGACTCCTCACAGCCCGCAAGCCATCTTTGCTCATGTTATTAAAATTACGATTATGAACAGTATTTTCAAAAATATTCATTTCTTCAAGGACTTTACTCTCAAATACTGCGACCTCTGGACCCACGCTAGAAGTTGGAGGACAGAATTGTGAGGGACAACGCAAGTCAGTGCAGAACACAGAGACAGGGTCCTGTGTTTTGTTGGCAAAATGTTTTTAATTTTTATTTTCCTCATCGTTTCATGAAATTCATTCCGGCATTTGAACATATCATGTACAGGGGTGGGAACAAATCCCAGCCCTTTGTTCAGTACTCGTGTTTCGTTCTCCGACAGAGTATGATGGGATAAGTTGACAATAATATCATTCATGACTGGTTCCTTCCCCGACTGCGAGTAATTTGAGGTGAGAAGCCCTGCCATGTCTGATCATGATTGGGTCGTGTCAGTCCTCTGCCCCTTTGACCTCCTCTGCCTCTGTGTCCTCTCTGATTCTGTCCTAAAAAAGAACGCAACAACGCCCCCAGATCTTCATTTGATTGTTTAGGATGATTAAATCTAACCCTGTTGGTTTTATCTACTTGGCCTCCTACCTCTTCATCTTCGCTGGATGTGTTGTCAAACGTCCAGTTGTAAGGTGTACGTCTATATGTCTGTCTCCCTCCCCTAACAGGGCCACCCCGTTGTCTTGGTTCAGTTCTCTGGGGATAATAACTGTCTTCAACATATGGGAATGCCCATACATGGGTAAAGCGTTCTAAATTGCGTTTTAGGCCTTTTATTTTTTGATTAACCATGTAGTTTTTATAATCAGAGAGGTCCTCCTGTATTCTGGATAACTGTTCCATTGTGTCAGCAAGTGTGGTATCCCTTTTAATTTTTTCCTCCAGATCAATGATTTCCTTTAGGAGGTCCTCACTGAGCCTCTTTGCAGTATTAATGATTAAAATCAACCAGTCCCGAATACATTTATTGGCAATGTAGCTCCAATCGACCCGGAACTGGCTATCTTCAAGAAAAATCCGAGGTTCAATTCGCACCAGCAAACTAGTAGGAGCAGCCCCTGCCCTCAAGTACTCTGTCATTAACGCCCCATGAAGGGCTATTCTGACTTGTTTTTTCTTGAGAGTGCTTAACTTTTCCCATTCTTCCCTCGCTGCTGTGGAGTTGACAAAGGATGCCTCTGGGAGCAACGAAGGACCTGACGGAATTGGCGCTATTTGATCATCTGTAAAAGCTAAGCAATGTCTGTCCATCCTATCTATTTCGTAATTGGAACCACAGCGAGTTTGTTGGTGCTGGGATATTAGGGCATACAGGTCCCAATATGTGAATGTAAATGTTAATTCTGTGCTGGCTATTTAGTGCAAACAATAGTTTACGGTCCTACTTCAATATGTAAAACCGATCACAGCTCTCACGGCTGAGCCGTCGTACACAGTAAGTCAAATAAACAAGGAGCTCCGGGGGAAGAAAACTGAATTGGGTCGCCCCCCACTCAAGTCAGTAATACAACAAAAAGGGCCCAATCTGATAGCACGGTAATTCGTTATATACTTTGTGGATGGGAATGAGAGGTACTATTTGTCCTTCTTCTATACCACTCTCCATCAATTGCATATGAGAGAATGGTCCCAAACTCACAAAACACTGTGAATGCATAAAAACATAAGAACCATATCCCAAGTCAACAGTCACTGTGTTCCAAAGCAAGTTCTTAAAACTACCCTGTGAAATCACAGATGTAGAAAGACCATTGTGTGTATGTAAGAAAGATCTTTGTTCCTAAAAATGTAGTAAGCTTAGAAGTAGCAATATGCACTGTAAAAGCTATATTGCTCAATTATAGCAGCACTGATATGGAAGGTTGCTGAGTCCTGTTATTTGTAAAGGCTCATGTTTCCCCCCTTTTTTAAAGAAAAAAACAAGCAGATGTGATGATGATCAAGTAATACAGTGATGGGCCTTTAACCATTCAAAAATGGCGCCCGGTATTTAGGATGTATCACGTGATACGTAATGACACGTGATCGCTAGGGAAACTCGCCATTTAAACACTTGAACCGTGCGTAGTGAGTAGCGCGGAATGAGACGAAGCTCCTCTCGCCAGTAACTAGCGGTAAGATTGAGGCAATTCTGCGGGGTGATATGCTTAAAAAAACACAGCGATAGGTAGAGGGAAACATTTTTTTTAAATTGGTAAGATTTGAGGGTTCGATGTCCGAATCGCGCAATGAATTTTGGCAAACAAGCGTGATTAACGGAGACAGCCATGGTGTTAAGTTCCACCGGGGTTATATACACATATAATATAAAATAAGGTTCAATATTCTTAAGGACCCCTCGTTGAAGTGGCAGTATTGTATGAAACAACCACATACAATTCAGGATAAAATAAAGGGGTTGTACTTATGGCGGAAATGATTGGTGTCTGGAGATATATAGGGGTGATATACTTCATGAGAAGATCATCCCGGTTAAGTTACTATCTTCTATCTGTTTGCCTTACAGAACTATGACAACATAAGTGTCTTTTTGAGATACAGGATTACTGTGACAAAGCAGTGCCTGTGTGACGCGGTACTTAGCTGGTACGAGTGGCATGGCTAGCACCGGGTAATTTGACTTTTATAAGCTATCGCACACTTAAGGAAAGACAAATTGAATGTAATGAATGTATGGAGTATATGTTGTCTGTCCTGGCTATTAGTGCATATTTTCAGGAACCTTTCCTTTTGTTTATACAGTCACTGATAGTTCGTAACAAGTGTCCAGATAAGGTGGACGAAGCCCTGGTGCCCTGAAGAAATTGCGGTTAGAGAAAGGCAATGAAACAAGTCAGCCCAACGTCAATTGGTCTGTTAACATGCAGCACGTTTTTAATTTGAATTGATCCACGAGCTGAGAATAAAGTATGGTTGCTGTGGATTTTTCTCAATTTTAAGCAAACAGGGTTGAAGTGTGTGATGTTTTCACATATTTTCACCTAGTTCACTATATTTCTGGACACTTTTCTGTTTTGTATTTTTTTGTTTCACGAGGTTGCAACCTATGATGATATACGTGGCATAACTGGTGATAATTAACCAGGAAAGCCCGCTTTGGTGTTGCTCACGTGAGGTGCTACCTTGTTTCGCACATTGTTTCACTGAGTACCATATGGTTGTGGTCTTTCAACATCTGATTTTACAGGGTAGTTTTAGGAACTTGTTTTGGAACACAGTGACAGTTGACTTGGGATATGGTTCTTATGTTTTTATACATTCACTGTGTCTTGTGAGTTTGGGACCATTCTCTCATAAGTAATTGATGGAGAGTGGTATAGAAGAAAGACAAATAGTACCTCTCATTCCCATCCACAAAGTATATAACGAATTACCGTGCTATCAGATTGGGCCCTTTTTGTTGTATTACTGCATTCAGCTGGAGACAGTTGGCGGTCATCCACTCTGCGACTGCCGCAAGATCACCTTGAAATTTAATAGCGTCCTGCTTGGAGTTGCTCGAGAGAGCCACCACCAACTGTGTGTCGTCAGCATAGGAGACCATGGTCAGCCCTCTGCTCTTGGCTACTACGGCCAAAGGTTGTACGTAAAGATTCAAAAGCAGAGGGCTCAGGGGAGAGCCCTGTGGTACCCCTTGCCTGATGGGAAGGATGCCAGAGGTAAAGGGGGGGTGCAATCACCTGAAACATCCTATCCGCAAGGCTGAGCCAATGATTGTTATCAATGTAATTCTTTTTTAAGCGCTATGACTTGGCACGCTGCTGTGTCAAAGCTTTTTTTAAGCCAAAGTATTTCTGGTTTCACACAAATTAAACCTACTGTCTCTCTCTCCAAATATTGCTATGATTTTAGTTTCAGTCACTAAAACTCTGTGAAGCACAGCTGGCGGACGTAACTGTGACCTAACCCAAAAGTACTCATTGCATCAACTTCACAAGGGAGAACATACCGGTGACCTTCCGACTGCACAGTCCTCAGCATCAGGATGTTCACACAGTCTGAAGCAGGAAAGGATGCTGAAAGGGTCAGTTACTTTGTCTGCCTACTTGTATGACGTCAGAGATGGCCCAGATGCTGCCGGGCATTGATGGTTGTTAACTGCCTTTTTGCTGCGTTGCGTAGATAAATGCCTGCTCAGAAGGCTTAGCTGCTCTTAACGACCTCCGCAGAGGCTAAAGTGCGTGTTTAATTGTACATTACGTTTTCATCACAAATAAGAAAAAATCAGAATCTGTCCAAGTTCAGGTGCTGTTGACTTCACACAGGTTTTTCTTCTCTTCCTTTGTTGGTAAAATATTGGGAAGGATTACCAGGCTGAGACAGTGCACCCCTTCTTTGTGTACATAGTAATGCAGTACACACACTCCACTCTGTTTACCAGAGTTCGCATCGCATGGACAGGCACCGGTAATGACACTCTTAAAGTGCTCAGAATACATCATCATTTCTAAGCACTTTGAAAGACGGAGAGACACTTTCTTATGTTGTGCTGCACTCATTTAGCCTTGTACCTGGTAAACACGTTGACTACTATACAAATGGAGTGCACAACTGCTGTGAACTATCGGAGTGCAGAACTGAGGTACATCCATGAAGAGCAAACAGACATTCTGACATTGTGCTGTGCAGAACTCTGGCAAATTCAACAAGTTCAAAGAAGTACAGTAAGTTCAATGAGTGATGAATTGGTGAAATACTTAGTGACAACTAAAAGAAAAAAATCTCTATGAAAGCACGAGCTGTGGTAGGACACTGAGCATGGAAGCAATACTAAGATTATGCGCCAAACGGATAGACAAACACATAAAAAAAAGTGAAACCAGCACATGTTAACCAAAGAGAAGCAAGGAAATTAGAGGGCCGATGAAGTCAACCAATGGCAAACAATGGGCAGGCTCTATGCCCTCCGTAATGAAACAGAATGCCTTGCAAGTGACAGCGCATGAGCCATCTCATACGGCACCTAAAAAGTGATTTTCACAAGGCTCATAGGCAGAGAAAAACTGGTCTAAGAGTGTGCAAAATTGAAAACTATGAAAACTACAAAACCAGTGCAATACTACTGTCCTAGCTGGAACAATGGAAGTGTGCTGGACTCCTTTCATTACATTGTCTCTTTTTTACTCATAAATGTAATTCATTACTAACAATGAAAGTGGAAGTTATTTTGGAAGGAAATTCTTTAAGGTCAGGAGTAGGCCTCCTTATGTAAGTTAGAAAGAACAAGGGTCTCTGAGATGAAAGAAAAGTACTGGGATCCCATGGAGGGAAAAAGACAGAGGAGTAACACGAAGCATGCCGATTCGCTCTTAAGCTGTCATGGCAGCAACCTACCAACTGTTTCATCTTTCATGCACACATATGCATGTGGCACCCTGCATCTACTGCTAGGGTCTGGGCCACAACCTGACTAGGGTTCACCAAATTGTTACTAGTCTGCATTTGTGAGGCTTGAGCAGCTTAACAGGGGCTTAAGGTGTGGCCCCTGCTCACAATTATGGTATCCTTCAGTCTAGCAGGAGTAGGTGGAAGTTGGGGATTTTAAAGTTTGTGTAGTTTCTGCTCAGAATGCCAGCTTTGACTGCTCTTCCATTTCCTTTCTTCTTCAAGGGGTATATTTATTCAGGGGTAGCAAGTATGTCTTTCTTTAAAATCACATGAAATGGTGCACAGTGGCGGCTCACACAGGTATCGCTGTGGGGGCGGTGAGGCATTACCTGTGCGAGCCACCACTGATGGTGAGTGGCTACTGCTTGTACCAATCCCACTCTTGCCTCTTTGGCATCATTTTACTCATTCAACAGCATCTCGGCCTAGTGCATTCATTTATTTGTTGGTTATTGCGCGCATGACTACCCAATGAGTATCCTGGTGCTTAGACCAAGAAACAGTTTGCATGCCAATAACAAATAATGTAAAAACCAAACTTAAATAACTAGAGGAGATTCAATGCTTTATGGATTTTTTGTAAGTCTGGCTCAGGACAGGGAGCCACCGGCAGCTGTTTCCAGACCTGGTCAGTAACCACAAAAAAGGTATTGCCCACTATGTGTGTTTTATAAAACTTGTAACTAGTAATCAGACCAGCACAAGATGACCAAAGTAGGCTGGCGGGGCAGTATCTTTTATACATACCTGAAACGTTATGAGCCCGTAATTGCAGGTCAAAGAAATCTGTGGGCCATACAGATTGTTTTAAAACTGGCATCTCCTCTTAATAGGCAGCCAATGAAGGGTGAAGCACTATCAAATGTTCTTGTATTGAAGATCAATCTAGATCCCGCCTTCTGTATAAGTTGTAACTTCCTAGTAAGGTACTCAGGGAGCCCTATATATAGGGCATTACAATAATCTAGTCTACTAAGCACCAAGGATTTCACCAGCATGTGCTTGCAATACTGAGCAATAAGCTTAGTAATCGTCCTAAGTTGTCTCAAGAATAGGAAACAAGTTGACATCAATTTATTAATGTGCAACTCAAACAAGAGCCTGTTAACTCCTAGGTTCCTGGCCAAATTAGCCGGTGTTGGACATTCACCCAAACAATGAGCCCATCACTTATGGGACCAGATGGATGGGTTACCAAAGATTAGAACTTCTGTCTTATCAGCCTTAAGGCAGAGAGAGTTGTTATTCATTCATCTGGCCAATTTAACCTTGCAGCCCCTTAATTACTCCTGAATTAGAAAAATATTGTCTTCCATAAGGATTATAATTTGATGATCATTCATATACTCATAACATTTAAATCCAAAGGAAGTAATCATGTTTGCCAAGGGTGCCACAATTGTATTGAAAAGTGTAGGGCTAATGGCAGATCGCTACAACACCCCGCAGGTAATGTCCTTAGAGACAGAACAAAATGATGTTATCAGCACACCTGTTTTCTGTTCATCAAAATAGACTCAAAACATGCAAGTGGCTTATCCCTTAGGCCAATGGTAGTGAGCCTTTTCAATAACGTAGCATGCGAGACCATGTTGGACATGACAGAGAAGTCAAGAAGTATAAGAGCAGCGGAATTAATGGCCTCTAGAGTCATCCTAAGACTATTGGTAACAGCTGTTAGCAAAGTTTCTGTGCTAAAGCTAGATCGGAAACCAGATGTATTCTTATTATACTCATTGTCTTCAAAGTATGTAGCTAGCAGCTTATTACCCAAGTTTCACAAATGTTGGTGAAGAATGGGAGTAGAGAAATAGGATGACAGTTGGAAACAACATCGGAATTCATTGTTTC
The DNA here is from genome assembly GCF_964204655.1 of Triturus cristatus. NCBI lineage: Eukaryota > Metazoa > Chordata > Amphibia > Caudata > Salamandridae > Triturus > Triturus cristatus. The sequence goes on from NC_140590.1 coordinate 1,060,649,925, forward strand.
CTTCAAGTAGCTGTCTTACAAAACGCTGGAACACTCCCACTATTTAGAGATTTATTGCACATCACAGTAATCCAGGAAGCTAAGAACGATGCCATCTTGTTAAAGACTCTAATAGGAAAAGGATCAAGAGGAGACACAGATTTAATCAATGTGGTTTTAGATATTACCTCTTCGTGTGTGATTGGACAAAGCTCAGACCACTCCTTTTGTATAGTGGATTTTGATTCTGAAACTTCTATTGTGGTCCCGGTAGGTATGAAAGTAGATAGTATAGATTCAAAATTGGACTGAAAAGAATCAGCCATATCCGGAAAAAAGTCTTCGAGTGGGTGAGGCTTTCTGTAGATGAGTGGCTTTAACTAGGGATGTATACACTAAAAACAGTTGCCTAGTGAGATTCTTGGCCGCCACCATTTTATTCTCATAATAGCTTTTCCTACAAGCTTTAAGCAGGCTTTTATACGTTTTAGGTTCTGCTTTATAGTCTTCTCGGCCATCTTGAGAATAGTCTTTTCTCCAGAGGCCCTCCAAACGTTTGCATTTTCTTTTAGCTTGTACTAGATCTCGGGCGTACCAAGGAGCCAACAATGATACGGTTCTATTTTTAAGTGGCAGCACTCTGTCAAGAGCTCCCTCAATTCAAGAATTGAACTGTTCCAAACACACATGCATATTAGTATCAGACTAGATATTAGGTTATGATTTTTCAAGACAGTGCCTTGTGCAAGTCACCATAAGGATTACTGGGCCTCCTCTAATTACCCCACTTTTTGGTGTATTGGCATACAACATCCTGCAGCCCCTGATGTTAAGCTGCTTAGTCCTTATTACAATTATAATTTTCAAATCTAGCTCTCAGATTCCCTCACCCATCACATCACCAGATGCTACATCTCACAACATGATAATGCATCTTGGTGGTCATAAGACATGACACGAAAAACACTTTGCACATCCGTAAGTGCTATTTTTCATATAAAGTTAAGAGCCATTTGTATTCATTACTAGTCTTCTGAACCCATGTTTGACAAGCTTTCTTTTCTATTTTTGGATCATGGTGCACTTCACTAGTGGTTATATACACCACAGTCAAACAATATTTTATTTTTCTTTAAAGTGTCTTCAATGTCTTATGAGTTCCGAAGATATGATCAATCCTGGATGTTCATACCAACATAATATATTTTTGGGAATGAACTAGGACTGTACTTATTATGTCTTTTAGGGTGATATCTTCATTCTTGCCCTGAAGAGGACCCCCATGTAAATTGATTGCTGTTAGGGGTCAAAACATCAACGATACCAAGGTTTTAACTTTACAAGTTATTTTAATATATATGGAACATTTCTCTTTTTTCCAACTTTTATATATTTTTTCATTAGTCGCTTTGCAATAAACTGTTTTTCAGTTTGCGCACCCATGAGAATCTTTTATACAAATGTGTATGCTGTGTACTAATGTGCAATACCAACATATCAGTTTTATGAGTGAATTTGCTAACTGAGGGTTTCTGTGAAATATAAAGTGTCGCTTTAGCCCCATGTGGGTTTCTGGGTGTGCATTACCTGTTCCCTGAAAGGAATGAATATCATTTAGCAACTGATTTCCTAGGAACCACAGTTTTTTCCTTATTCTAAACCCATGTTCGTTGGAATACTGGGTTGCCCCATATTATATATGTGACAAATATATCACACCTAGACTATCAACAACAAAAATATGGTAAAGAAAAGTGTACATATAGGTAAGTATAAATTTGTAGTACTTAATCCCACATATATGTATATGATAAGCTCATGAAGTTACACTGAATGCGGAGTTAAGAATAGTAAATCTATCATTATCTATATATACTTACATTCATGATATTTTTCTCATCAATTTTCTTCCTACGATATTTTTGTAGTCATTATTCTGACATAGAATCTGTCTGAAGGAGTACATAGACACACATGCACCAGCTGTCAGAGAAATGTTGAGCACCTCTCCTCTGGAAAATTCGGTATCCAGTCGACACAGGCAACCATAACCTCGCCCTAAACAGCAAGCATTGCCATAGCCAATAACTCTCGCCTTTGGATCCGTATAAATGTTTAGCCAGAGCTATTGGCATTGCCAATGTCTTTAAGCTATGGCACATTCCTGACTATACCATGTAGAAGGAACTAAAATGACATACTGCAATTTTAAATGTTACCCTACAAGATATGTCGATCTAGAAACTGCTAAAGTAATATGTAAAAGGGAGAGCAAGTCTTTGTAAGTCAGTGTAAGCGAGGAAATGTTTTTCTGAAATTGTGACCGAACTTAGGTATAAGCAGTGTTGAAGATCTATATTAGTTTGCAAAAGTGCCGAATGAATGTAGATCACACCAAACTAGGCTCATTTATTTGATGGCATCCTGGATTGCCCCCTCACATGCACTTGTACTTTGTGACCTCTTGCAGATGCCTTCGCCCCTCACACAGCTGTCATACGAGGCAATTCCTTTCAGGCACCTGCAGACAGTTCTAGATTTTCTCTGCATCAGTTTTCTCCAGCCCGGGAACAGATTTCAATTACCTCATTATTGATATGGAAATAAAACAGCAAGCATGCAAAGCGAGGGGTTGACTTAGAAAAGTAGGATTCACTGTCTGATCCTGTCACACATGAAAAATGCCAACTGTGACGTAATGCCTTTGCCTCAGGCCTCCTTTCCACACTTGACAACATCACAAAACATGTGTAACTGGCATTAACCCACCCCCTTGCTTGGTCATCATCACTCATTATAATCTTGATGCCCTACAGCCACCCCACAGAACACAAAACTGCCCTATCACAAACTACCAGTCCTGCTATCACGTGCATAACAACCCACTTTATTTAGAGAAAAAACCCCTGTGCCTAAATAGGCAAAACGGGCAACATTACATTTCTTCTAAACTTTAAATATAGCATTACCAAATCAAAAATACTTATCTACTGTAAACATGAGTCCTGCAGCCTCAGGACCCTCCGCCTCTTGACCCAGACGGAAGCCTCGGTGACAGAGACAGGGAATGAAATTCCAAAGGGCGGGGGAGGAGAGGGGCTGCCCAAGTACCAGAGGAGCCTGAGATAGCAGAGGGAAGGAAAGCGAGCTGCAAGGAGAGGGCCGAACGAAAAAGTAGTGCACTGAAACAAAGCAAATGGGCACCAGTGAATGGATCGATGTAGCAGGGGAAGTTGCCAGGGAAGTAACAAAACAGCCACAAGGCGGGACAAATGCACACTGTTCAACAATGAAAGCAATGGCATTTCTAAAGTCAGACCAAGCAACCAATGAAAAAGCAGTGGGTGTGTTCAAACCCCACGAAGGGACTACATAATGCCTCGCAGAGCAGCGCATGCATGCTAACTCTAGGCTAAAAATTACAAAGATGTGGTGAAATACCAGCCTGTTTCTAACCTTTCAGTTTCAGGAAACTCGCAAAAGAGGAGTCACAAGACATCAGACCTTGTGGAGATCCATAACATCCTGGATCAGTAACAGAAATGGCATTGGCAGACATCAGGGAATAATAATTTATATCACTCCACTCAAAATAACTGGACGCAGAGGTATTATTTGCCCTATCCCAGAGCACTACACAATCCTTGTGGGAGCTAGAGAGCAGAAGAGCAGTCAAGTTCATCCCACCATGACCATCATCCATAGCCAGCAGGACAAAACTGCCTTGTCCACCTCATAAGAAAACCCCATGCAAAGTCTTTCAAGTATCTGTGCTATTGGCAATAGTACGGCTTCTAGTTCAGGTGACGATGCAGCATGGCTGTAAATGCCAGATTTGCGCTGGCTGAAAAGTGGCACAGAAAACTGACACAAAGTTAACAAGTGAGAGATGGTCTACTTCTGAATGAGGGAAGACCTCCTGCACCTGTGAGGGTACAAAACCAAGTTATTGATTCCTCTGCACTTCGTGGGAGGGTCACCTGCATTTGGGATTGAACAATCCAATACCTGCAAATTAAAATACAGACCCTCAGCGCCAATCATTCGGTTATGTGGCCATAGCTGGCTGCACCTGTTTACACCCTATATTTACGTTGGCCAGGACAGGTGAACCTTTGAGTACAGCAAATCTTACCTCCTGTGCATCTGATAAGTCAACAAGAAAGCCAAAATTACAGCAGTAAAGCAGACAACGTGCCAGAGTTCCTGTTTTCTCAGGCTGGGGCTGTCACGGACCGGCTGGCCAGAACGAGAAATAAGGAAAATTATGGGGTCTAAAAAGGCTGGTAGTGCTGCGGCAGAGCCAGTTACTTGAATCAGAGAGCGATTAATATGAGAGGGGTATCTTTTTCCTTTCAGTGGCTTCATGGGAGCTATCCCAATTCACCTCTTTTCCAGGCTTTTGACGGTCGCTCGGTTATGGAGGTGACACAATAGATTGTCATTGTAATTGTATTTATACAGCGCTTACCACTCCTGGCTCGGCATTGAAGTACTTTACGGCCACTAGCACACTACTCTGAAACCCAGGGTTAATGTTAGTTTACAGAGATATGGTTTTAAGGATGAGCGGTTGTGATCTATAAAATGAGGTAATAGCCAATTGTGAGTTGCAATAAAAAGGATTAAGGCAGGAATGAGACTGAATTGAGGCAATACTTAAAAATAAAAGGAATGTAGAGAATTGAAGGCACAAAGAAGGTCACTAAAGAAAGAAGGGAGAGGAATCAATTGGAATTAAATCAAGGTCAATTATTCTTGCAGGGTTTTAGGAGTATAGTGGGGGGGGTCTTTCTGAGATAGCAAGCAATCAGAGGATGTAAGCTGTAGAAAGAAACATCATACATAGTGTTCGCTATTTGGGGCATACAGCTTAGACATGTGATTTTGAGTTTACACATATCTTAAACAAACATTAATAGCCTGCTGTGTGCCAAGGCTAGGTGATCCCTTTGAAACTTAGTCTGGAGTATACCAACCTGGATACAAGGGTCTGTGCGCTACACAAGGAAAGCTGGTGCAGAAATAGAAAAGGTCTCATTTAAAGCATTTCCTCACTTTTCTGTAATTTGAGGCTTTTCCCTCACTCACTAAAAATGAGTTATTTGGCACTGGCTGATAGTGTCTTGCCAATGAGCAGTCAGATTTATAACCTGTATTATTTACCTAATCCCATCCAAGTGTATGATGTGCGTGTTTGTGTATGTGGCTACTATAGTATATGAATCATATGTATAAGTGAAGCAAAGTGATTAAGCCCTGTTGGGTTCCATGTTGAACGTCCAGGGCCTGTTGCTGTGCAAAAGATGTGGGTGATGTTTCCTCAGACAGTAGAAGTGTATCAGGATGCAGGAGACCTAGACAGTGAAGAGAAGACAAAGGAGTCAAGGTTCCTATAGCAATTGATTAGGTCCTTCCTGTGGCACTGCCACGTGTTAGGGGGGGGGGGGGTGAAGAGTGAGAAGGGTCCTTTAGGTGAGGCCGGCCTTTTCTAATCTTTGTCTTTGTGGTTGTTCATTGCCAGGAGCAGATAGTTGACACCTCTTTGTGTCTCTGTTGTGGGTGCTCCAGGCTGAAGACTACCCTGCTGTGAGGAGCATCGCACTGCACAAACACTGTGATTGCAGAACTGCATAAAAAGGTACTTGAAAAGGAAGCCACTTCAAACCAGTTCTCCTGCCTGGAAAATTCTGAAAATAAATGTGCTGATTTTCTGTGGAGTGAAGAGCCACATTTGGCCTTCGGCATGAGACCAGTAACTCATCGCAGACGGGCTCACAAACACCTTCGCAAATGTGGATGAATTGGGAGCAGGCTGTATTACATCATACATTTATCATACTACAGCTTCAATGACTGTGACTTTCAGAGAGTGCAGGGGTAGAAAGGCATATTTTACAACTCTACAACACTGGTTCAGTCTGTGCAAGGTACTTTTCTGTCAGAGTTGATAGTGCTTAATGGAAAGAAGATGATGTGTCTAATTCTGCTAAGGAAATTTGTGGTGGACTACTTATATGGATGTTCGCATTGATGATACATGGATAGACTTGAGCAAATAACATGAAACAAGGAAAGGCGTCCGTAACTAGATGCACATAATCCATAAAAGTGAAGGCACAGTTCTGGAAAAGGTGAATCTGATTTTGCACCCACCCTCAATCACCTACATTGTAGCTGAATAGAGCAAGAAGGGAAGTGAGAGGTGAAGTAGGCAGAGGGCTAAGAGAGAATAAGTATGGTGTGTGGAAGGGAGATAGACTGTGAGATGTAGTAAAGAAAGATAAGCGTGTGCGAGAGTCATGAAGTAGATGGGGGAGATATACCAAGAGGTCAAATGGAAACACAGCAGCAAGGTTCTCACAGAAGTGTGAGAGAGAGAGAGAGCTCAAGTATAAAGAGTGGGTAGAAATGTATAGAAAGTTGCAGACAGAGGCGAAGTTGTGAGAGAGAGGTAGGGAACTGTCAAGAGAGGTATTTTGAAAGTGAGTCGAGGAGACACAGCTGAGGTGCAGAGAGTTGGGGTAGAGAAGTAGAGAGGGAAAGGTAAACAGAAAAGGGTAAGGTCGAAGAGGTGAGGAAGTTATTAGAGAGAGAGACAGAAGGATTATTTTTTCATTTAATTGCATTAACTGCCTAGGAGTGTGCAGGTTGTGATTGAGCAGGGTGGCAAGCTCACCTCGAAAACCTAAACAGAACTTGGTTTTATCCCCACACTATCACTTTCCAGGGAGGCCCCTGAAATGTGGGAGACTGAGCAATTGCCCTCTTAGCCCCTGCCTTAAAATGTCTCTCCTGCATGTGTTGTTGCAGGAGCACTGAATTTCAGGCCTCACCTGCAAGGAGAGAAATGGAGCAGCCTCCTGCATAGCTTCTCGTGATCATGGGCAAGACTACTTCATGAGTGAAATTCTATCGAAGAAGTCTACCTGAAAGGTTACTTCCTGAATTTAACTCACAGATGAAGGTGGAACTATCATAGAGATGAGCAAGCACTGTTAGTTCATTAACCTATGTGGTGAGAGAAGTAGGCTTTGACATTGACATTGACATTGACATAGACATAAAAGAATATTCCATAGAACCATCGTTCACCAAGACTGTATTCACTTCAGGGACAGCAGAAAGGTAGGGTCTGCCGCTGTTCACTCTGCAACTGCAACCTACAACAAAAGTGTAGAAGCAGCCGAGTCCCATAGGCCCTCAGGTGTCACTACATCATGCCCATGAGTGCTCTCCAACCCAGATGGCAAGGAGAAGTGGATCCTATCTTTCACAGGCCAAGTCAGTCATGTTTGCCTTTAGTAATGGAAATCACATTACCTGAGAAACATGCAGCATCTATAAATTAATGGCCAAGTATAAAAAATACACATAGAACCATTATGTGGCCACTTTGTACAAGGGGAAGCTGGAAAAATTATTAGCACTGAACCTTCATTCTTTAGTGAAAGGTGAAGGGTCCATAGAATTCACCCAGGCTAATAATGAAAATGTACTTTATTGTCTATGGTTATTTAAAACTATTACAAATCAAAAAGAACACTGAACTCATGATATAACATTTAAACTGCAATTGAATGTAGTTCTTAAAAACAGGTTCAATTGGTAAAACAGAGGCTGAATCCATACATATTAAGACAGTGTAATCAGCAGTTTAAAACATAATAGGAATACCACAATAGTTGGCTAAGCCAGAATAGGCTATGCTTGTGCCAAATATCAGCTGTCAAGCCACTGTTGCTGTGCCTGAGCTTCCCAGGGCCAAAGCACTGAGAGAGTTATGAGTGCACACAATTTACTTGACACTTAACATGTAGAGCAGAGGACTAAAATAAATATCTAGATTGTCTTCACCTCTCGTTTTGCCACATTCAGAGAATGGTGTAGACAAACACAAGTGTTGGATCTTCCAAAAAGATTACAAATAAACATGGTCCAAGTATGAAGTCACAGCATTGGATAAACCCCAACTACTTTTGACTCTGGGCTGACCATGTCCAATAATACCAGCACTAAACAAGTAGTAAAACAAATTTGTTCGCTCAACGCCACGGCCAGAAGACCCTTGTTTACTCAGTCAGCGGGAGATCAACTTATATGTAGTGCCATATTGAGACAGTATTTAAAAAGAGCTTGAAACACTTCCTGAAATTTGAAGTCTTCTCCATTGTGGCAGGAAGCTGGAGAGTTGCCACTCGAGATACATCATAGAAGTCTTACATGTTCAATGCAAAATAGCCAACAAGCATCAAAAATAGGCTACGTGCAAAAGAACCTCTCGTATCGCCCGGCGGTCAATTGTAGCATGCTAAAATCCATCTATTTCAGGTAGGCGCTAGTGAGCAGGGCTCTAGCTCCTCGTGTGGGAAGAATGTGAGAAGATCTTAAATACTTGTTACAGTAAGCTAGGTTACAATGGCGGACTTCACTCATTTCTGATATTCCCGCTTCACGGTGCCAGAAAGAGGCTACATTTCGTAAAACAGCTGGGCTAAACTGTGCAATGTAAAACACAGAATAACAAAATGGCAGTGCATTTAAAATATGTATATATGTGCAACAGTGCTATGTCTTTAGCATGGCGTAAGCAGCCATAAAAACGAACCAGCAATTGTTATTTTCAAATGACGTTTTTTGTTCTCAGGCTAATGTTTTTTTTTTACTGGGAAATAGTATAGCATAGACAGCATAGAACATAATAACTTCAGTTTTAAATTCTTCATTGTTAAATCTTTCATCAACCTCATTAGCACCTAGCAGATAAGCACGGGAGGTTGCTTTATTACTGAAAGCGCGTTGGATGGGACACAAACTTAGTTTAGTCAAACCATGCAGCGTTACTACTATTTCACCAGATGCCACTCATGCTAAATTCTAAGCCACTTTGAATCTCATGCAATTTTCATAAGATATTCTTAATATGAACTATTTAATCATGGATGCTGGTGGGGGAATTGGGTAGATGAGTGAAGCATTCGGATCCTACAATAGCACACCAACACCCACCTTGGGGGTGAGGACATAGACCACAACCATTCTATTGTGCAGAAAATGGCTTTCCAGGCATCCAAGCGATCAGATATCAGACCTAAACAAACGGCAGTAGCATGTTGCCATTTCTTCCAGTATCTGAGCATTGAGTCTTGCCTCTCTGATGACCTGCACTAGGCCATAACTCTTACACAAAATGGAAGTGTGTCATTTTGGAGACCTTTTGCTGCGCCCCTCACACTGTTTAAGGGGATGGATGTAAGAGTGTCTGATAGCAGGGGCCACAATCAGCATAGCAGACACCAGCACGGTCTTGGAGCAGCCTGGGATAGACCTTCGTATTACAGATGAAATGGGCACACTCCTTTCGTTATCAGTGTTTTTGAAACAACATGTTTATAGAGGCTGATTCGTGACCTTTTGCCTCTGAAACAGAGTTGCATTCACTTCCGCCCACACAAATACTGCAGTTAATGATTTCTCGGTGTTTACAAAACTGCAGCCATTTAGAGTCTGCAAAGTGAGTAAAGTCAGACAGATAATAACTAGTGCGGCTGTTGTATTCTTCAAAGCCCTGTCAACCCTCAGGGGGGGCGCTGGTATATTCCAGCACACAATGGCTATGGCAGAACCTATCAAGGCAAGTTCCGTTTTTGCGGAGGAGCACTCAGTTTAAAGACACGTCCCCCAGAACAGCAGCAGACAAGTGGGTGCAGCATGAAGAAAGAGTTATTGTTTGACTGTACTTCTCAGTTCTCAAGCAGCAGGAAATAGGTATTTTCGTACACAGAGTGGTGGCTTAGTTCAAGGACAGGTGCAGTACAGTTCGATTTTGCAACAATTTCCCATCCCACAGCAATGAAGTATACCCACAAGGGTATCCAATATCTCAGAGACCGCCATTTACCTCGGCCAGAGGTGGTAATGATGGGAGCATTATTAGGCAGCTGTGGAGGCCGGGCACCTCGGAGATCCAGCCCACTTGAGAGGTAAGGCAACAATAGGAGCAGTTCCTGCAGTAGGCCCTGGACTATAGCGCAACACAGGTCCGGGGATGGGCAGTCATCTCGGAAGGTGTAGCAGGCTAGCGGAGGAGTTAGCCCACGTCGGCAGTCTACAGCACCTCACAGCTGTGTTAGTAATGAGTAGCACCAGATAAGGACCACGCCAACAGGGCTGCAGGCACACGTTCTTTGATCCTCCAGATATACATACACCCACACCTGGGCTGGAGGGAGTGGCTAACTTAAGACTGAGTCAGGTAAAGCAACTTGAACCTGTGAACAGAAACTTTAGAGAAAGCAAATAGGTTTTCTCCAGTACTGGAGGACAGAACCATCATATAATTGCTGGTCTAACTTAGTGTCGGAGACAGTTGGGTTTGAAGGTAAAATCATAGGGCATCTAATAACTATTTCCTTGAGGCTTAGCCTGGTTCTTTGGGTTGGTATGGCCCTGATGGACCTCAGAGCTATAAGAAAAGCATCGGGCCACTTCATTTGATTTCAGAACAGATCTTCGCTACCTTTTTCTTAAGCGTACCATTATTCACTTCTACTTTTCCTGTTGACAATGGGTGATAGGCATAATGGAAGTGTTGATTGACCCCTAAAGCCTTGCAAATCTCCTGCACTACTTCTGAAAAGTGTGTGTTCCTCGGTCACTCCAAAGGCGACTCAGGATCTCGAAACACGGACTAAAGTCCCTAAGTAAGCACTTAGTTATAGCCATGGCATCAGATCTTGCACAGGGATAAACATCCACCCAAGTGTAAAATATACAAACAATTATGAGCACATAAGAATGAGAGGCACAGTTGAGCATCTGGATGAAACCCCGGCATCCAGGGTTTTAAGTGACTGGTGGAAAAGAGCAAAGAGAGGGCAGACAAAAAATTCCAGAGGGATTACTAGATGGGGCAAATAGCAGATGCGGAGATTCAGACTTCTGACCTAAATAGGCTTACTTAGGCCCATACATCTATCCTACTTAGCAATTCATCCACAAGTTGGTATTAACATTTTACTGTCAGATGCACATTTTATGCTCTTCGTAGACACCTGTATTAATTTAGTAGGAAACCTTGTCGAGTCCCAGCATGTCCTCTGCTTCCTGTTATCGGTGCATGTGCTGGAAGCTTGTTCCTCAATATATAGCTACGCTAGCGACCTCTGAATTCCAGGGCTTCCACAGGCGTGAACTGCAATGTGCCTTGTAAATAGCCGAGTAAAATTAATTTCCCTGTTACTGCTAGACATATATTCCTAGTGGTATAAGCGGAGAAACTGGTGAGCAGCTGCACAGTGGTCTGAAAGAAGTTCATCCCCAGTTAAAGGCAGAGCCACTCAATCTCTGTAGTGGCTAGTTGTTGAAAACTGATGATCCCGGATCCTTGGAACCAGAATCAAAATGCAAACTGTTGTTCCTTTCACCTGTAGGGGTTCTCTAAAGTACAAATTCACAATGCAAAGACTGAATAACAACCGAACTTTTGTGAAAAGGTGTATCAATCAAGGAAGAGAAAAAGAGAGCTGATGAATGGCTTTTGATGGTGTATACATAGTTTGACTTTTGCTAAATATTTCAGGCAATGTGTATATGTAACTTTCCCTTCATCTTTTTTTTATCCTACCTTGCATAGGTAAAGGTAATGACTCTCACCAAACAAAAAGGAAAAGAGAATATGGACCTCTAGCAAAATGAGTGTTTAGGGTAGGCAACCGAGGTCTTGGGAATACCTGAATTACCTAGATGAAATTGCTTGATCAGTTAAAAATCTATACAAAAAGAACACGATTTGCCAAATACTTTACATTTCACAACATTGCCACTCGTTTGCTTCAGAGGCAAATAGGACACCTTAGAAAAGTACATGCAAATGTAGATGGCAGAGAACTTTGCATGTATTAAAAGTTCACATGGTGTCCATTTTTTACCATAGTGTGTCAGATAAAACATAAAACCATGCATATATTCCAAATTTGGTGGAAACAAAAAAAAATTGAAAATATCATTTTGCAGACTCTTGGCAATTGTATAAAGATTCTCCCTTGCGTCAGAAAATGCCTTCTAGAGTTCAAGCCCCCCCCCCCCCCAATCGACCATTCGCAAGTGGAAAGAAAACAGGCCAAAATGGCACAAATCTGGCCAACGTCAGACAATTTTTCTTTCCACTTAATCACATGAGTAATATAAAGTGCCTCAGTTGTCCTATAGTATTTTTCCACTGATATGAGACAAAAATGATATAAAAGCGAATTGCCCTCAGTGGAACCACTCCTCTCCCACTCATTGAAACTATTGCCTTGTTACTCTCTGCCGTGGGGTCAGATTAAGGACTCTGGACAGCAGAGACGTTTCCAGGCATGGGCAAAGTGGGCAACAGTCCAGGGCACCCACCTTCCAAGCCCCCTCCCCCCCACACCCCCTTGGGAAAGTGAACTTTTTCTCACCTCTATTTCTTTACTTCAGCCATTATCCTGCTCACTATCTCTACCTCTCGTGCTTTCTTTCTATACCCAGTGTCAGTGCAAGAATTTTAGGGGCACCAGCCACGACATATTTCGGCTGTGTTTGATTGCTACCATTTCTAAAAATGTAAGTATAATTTAATATTGTTTGGCGTCATGTGCACTTGAATTAGCAGAAAATGTGTAATAAACTTCAATGCTATCCAAACAGGGGCCCCCAAAATATGTCTTTTCTGGGGCAACACAAATCTTTAAAATGACACTGCGGACAGGGAGACATACCTGGTTCCAACTGTTAATTCTGCCACTCAAACAGAGGTGCAGGCAAGCCTGACAACTGCAGACTGGCGCAGGAAGCAAACACTTTACAGCTACAGTCGGGCAGAATCTTTTTCTAACCACTGCATACGAATTCTGGTACGTAAACTAAAGCTAAAGGTTAGTACTTGCAATTGGAAGATGAGAAATAATGTGCTACTTTTTGTAGTGTGTGTAGACTAGCCAGTGTTTAAGGCGCCAAGGTTTTCCTGGGAGCCTGCTCTTCTAAATACTAGGGTTGCCAAACACCAAGGTGTTTAGTCTTGATTCTATCTCATGCCTCTTTCTTTCCACCACCCTACACTTCCTCTATCTTTATCTCACTCCCAAAGGATCTCTTTGATCTCACCTCTCTCTCTCAACCACTGTTGTTCGGTCTCGCCTAGGCAGCGCGCATGCGCTGCACTAGGAGAAGGCCTTTAGGAATCGGTCTTCACTTTTCAAACACTCGTGTTTGTGGCGGCATCCACCTTGCGGGAGGGAGCAACGACGCGCAGGGGCCATGTATTTGTAATTAACGTGGCCGCGCTGCCGCTCCTGCAAGGTGGATGCCACCACAAGCACGAGTGCTTGAAAAGTGCAGACCGCTCGTTTCTCTTACAACATCTGTTCTTCCTTTCCACATTGCAAGCACCGCCCCTTGCCAAATGGTCGAGTCTTCCCGTCTCCTAAGCACTCTCTCACCACAAACGCTGCGGGGCATGGAAAACACAGCAGGTAAGAAAACTGGCTCCTTCCTTAATCTTGCTTCACTGCTGCGCTTACCCAGAAACCTGTGAGAACTTAGTACTGGAGTTTATGTGTTGTTCTCGGTGTGTGTGGGCATCCGCGAGTGCTGCCAGTAGATGCTGTAACTCACAGTCTCTGTCTGAAGGTGGGTGACTACTGTCTGGGGCGAGCCCGCCTTTAACAACTGTGAGAAAGTGCCATATTTCTTGCATGGTATGCCCCCACCTGTTGCTGATTTGCTGAATGTACTTTGACTGAGTGTGCCCTGGACTCCTGCCAATCAAGTGCCCAGGGCCTATGAGCCTTCCCTAAAAACTTAAATTCACAAATTGGCAAACCCTGGCCACAAGTCAGCCCCTGGTAAATGGTACCCTAGGTACCCAGGGCCTTGTGACCAGGGAAGGCCTCTAAGGGCTGCAGCACTTATTGTGCCACCCTTAGAGGCCCTCTACCCTAACACAACCACACTGCCCTTGCAGGCTGAGTGTCTGGGTACAAGGCAAAACAAAGAGTCGACATGGCACACATCCCTGTGTGCCATGATCACAACCTACACTGCCCTGGCATACATCAGCCACCCATCTAGCTGGGTGCCCTATGCCAGTGGTGTGGGCACAGGAGCATGAGCCCTGTAAGTGCAGTGCTGCCATTTAAGAGTATATGGTGATGAGAGCTCGTCAAACACGAAGTCCACAGCACCGTAATGGCAACACTGAAGACTGAGAAGTTTGGTATCAAACTTCTCAGCACATTAAACCCACACTGATGACACTGTGGGATTTAATGTACCAAGCACTACAGAGGGCATCTTAGAGATGCCCCCTGAAACCCAACCTACAATCCACGTCTGGTCTGGGTGGCTGCCTAGGCTGCCACACAGCAGACATGTTGCTGGACCCCTGGTGGAGAGCCCCCGCTCTCCTGGGCCTGCAACAATGCACATCCTGGGCGAGGTGCTAGGTCTCCTCCCCCAGGATGGGCAGGGGGAAGCTTCAAAGGCATGCCACCTTTGTGAGCTTCTCCAGGCCACTTGCTGTACCCAGAAAACTGGCCCCCACCGGTTCTGACCCCCACTCTGGCGGGAAGACTGGCCGCAAACCCTAAGTAAGGACAGGGGATGTGCCAGCCTGCCAACCCCACCCCTCAGGTGGGGGAGGCGAGGTAAAGCACATCTCCGGGTGCTCGCCATCTTGAAGATGGGAAGCCTTGCCCAATCAGGACTAGGCTACTGCCCCCCTCCCACAGGAGAGTGGCAGGATAGGGGGTGTACCCACCCCAGGCCAGGGACCCATTGGTCCCTGCCCTTTACCTACCTGTAACACCCCTAAATCTAGTATTTAGAGGCACCCTGAACCTTCCTTCTTTAGATTCCAGATTCCGAAAAAGCAAAGAAGAACAAGAAGAAAGAAGACCTGTCATGCAGCTGCTAAGAAGAGGAAGACACCAACTGCTTTGGCCCCAGCCATACTGGCCTGTCGACCCTCGAACCTGCTCCTGTTAAATCCCAGCACCTCTTGTGGCCAGCAACCTCACAAACCCCGGAGGACCTGGCTACCTTGTGACTCTGAGCATCTGGGACTCCCATGAGCAGTGGCTCTGCTCAAAGCAAGTTTCTAACCCCTGGCATCAGCCCGGAACCACGAACCCTGCACACTCTGCACCCGCCAAGCCTGGCCTGTGCCAGAGTGGACAAAGACCCAGAGGACGTCCCGACTGTGACCCCGAATCTGGCACCCAAGGACTCACCTCGATGCTCCTGACGACGCCTGCAGCCTCAGAACCCGGGACCCCCCAACCGCGATCAACAGAGGGTAAGATTTCCCAAAACCAAAAGGCACCCCTGCACCCAGCGCCCTGCGGCCCCCTGTGCCCGACTCCTGGGTACCTACCTATCCTCCAACTATCCAACTTACCTCTCGAAGTGGTGGTGGCACCTGAAGCATCTTCGTCCCCGAGCTTGCAGCCTTTGTTCGTCTTGGAGCTTTCCCATTGAAATCCATTGAGCGCCCGAAGGCTCAAAAGCATCCTGCACCCAGCCGCCCGAGTGGCCCTGGCATTGTAACTTCTACTCCTACCTACTTCCCCATTTGCACTGAGCAAGTGACCAAGAGCCCAGCCTCCCAGCCACGTGGCCTGCTAGTCAGCAGCCACCAACCAAGGCCCCCCTGCCTCCCATAGGATAACATTGGGCCTAATTCGCTCTGCACTCGGCTGCCCCAGTGCCGCTGAGGGTGTAACAACTGTACCAACCTGACCCTGGGAGACCCCTGAGTCTGTGCCCAGAACCTTAACTCTGCCAGTCGAGTACTTACCCAAAAGCCGATAACCCAATTTTCTTCCATAGGGTAACAATGACTGGTTTCTTCTTAAATTTCTTCTAAGTGTGGAGTTTCTAAAACTTAAAATATTCACCTAAAATCAACCGAGTAACGAAAACGGAAATACTCACCTGCTATTAGGAGAGATCCCAGTGCTGGATCTTGGTGCCCAGCACTGACCCTGAAAAGTACTCACAACCGTACTTACCACTAACCCATTTTTCTTCCATAGAAAATCATTGACTGTTTTTCTGTGAAATTTCTTTTAAGTGTCGATTTTTGCAAACTACAAATATTCTTTAAAAACCGTACCAACTGTGAAAACGTAATTACTTACCTGTTTTAGATGGAGGTCCCAGTACTGAGCCTAGGAGCCCAGCCCTGGATTACAAAAGTAACGAGAACATACTTTACCTGTAACTTGAATTTTCTCCCATAGGGAATCATTGACTGTTTTCTATGAAATTTCTTCTAAGTGTCAACTTTTAAAATAGCAAAATATTGCCTAAAAATCACAACAGTAACTAAAACGAATTTACTCACTTGTTTCCAAGACCTGTCCCAGGGCTGAATCTAGGATCCAGTCCTGGAATTAGAAAAGTAATCCTGAAAGTAATCTATTGCAAATAACTTAAATCTCAAATTGAGCACAATGTATTACTGTGTTTGAAATTGTGTTGCCTATTGCAACAACCTGTAACTATTACCTACAAAAGTCAATTGCATATTGCAAAAGTATTTAACTAAAGCCTCTCATTCTGAGAAAGTATATTTTGATACCTATTGTTGGTTCTAAAATAAAAACAACCATATATTTTTTTATATAAACCATTGGCCTAGAGTTCAGTTCTTGAGTGTGTGAGACCATTTGCTGACTGACCTCTGCTTTACACTGTCCTCTGATACTGCCTTACTGCTCGACCAAGCTACCACTTTAGAGAGTAAGGTTATATCTAACTTTAACCTCTGCCAAACCTCTGGGGACTGTGGACTCTGTACACACTGTACCTATTTGGGAACAGTATATACAGTGCCACTTTCTCACAACAACCAGTCGTCGAGGTAGGGGAAGACTGACACCCCTGACCTGCGCAGATGAACTGCGACCACCGTCATCACTTTCGTGAACACCCGAGGAGTGCTGGTAAGGCCGAAGGGGAGCACGGCAAACTGAAATGCTCCTGGCCTATCGTGAACCGCAGGTAATGCCGGTGGGCCGGCAGGACGGGAATGCGAACATATGCATCCTGCAAGTCCAACGCTACCATCCAGTCTCCAGGGTCGAGGGCAGCCAAAACTTGAGCCAGAGTCAACATCTTGAACTTTTCCTTCCGGAGGAAGCGATTGATGTTCCTGAGGACCAAGATGGGGCGCAGGCCCCCTTTTCCTTCTTGGGGACCAGAAAGTAGAGAGAATAACAACCATGTCCTACTTCTGGCCCAGAAACGCGCTCGATGGCCCCCTTGGCCAGGAGGGGCGTGACTTCCTGTTGGAGAAGCGCAAAGTGAACCCCTGAAATGCGGTGGAACTGAGGTGGCATGGTTGGGGGGGTAGACTCGAAGGGGAGGGAGTAACCCCTCCGGACGATTTGCAGCACCCACCTATCTGAAGTGACAGAACGCCAGTGGGGGAGGTGATGTTGGATCTTGCTGCCCACTGGTGTGGGGTACACCCCAAAGCTCGGACTAGGAAGGCTTTGAGGCGGATGCGGTGGGAGCAGAGGTGGACTGACCCGCACGCTGGCCCCCTGTGCCGCCACGGCAGCCTCCATGCCCACGGCCGCGCTGAGGTTGGTTCTGAGCAGGCTTCTGGCTGAACGAGCGTGCAGGGGTGCCCCTTCCGTGGCCATGAAAGGAATGAAAGTTAGACGTGGCCAGGCGTGTGGTGGAGTGACCCAAACACTTGGCCGTAGCCCGAGAGTCCTTGAAACGCTCCAGTGCACTGTCTGCCTTATCGCCAAACAGGCGAGTACCATCAAAAGGCATGTCCATGAGGGAACTCTGGACGTCCCCCGAAAACCCAGTGGACTGCAGCCAGGCATGGCGACGCAGGGCCACTGTTGTGTAGATCGCTCTCCCTAAAGAATCCGCGGTGTCCAGCCCACACCGAATGGCAAACTTCACGGCTTCCTTCCCCTCCGCAACAGCTTGGGAAAGTAGAGCCCGAACCTCTTCCGGGCACTGGGGCTGTGTCTGCGCCACTGAGTCCCACACAGCGTGAGAGTAGCGGCCCAAGAGGCATGCAGTGTTGGCAGACCGCAGCCCCAAGCTGGCGGAGGAAAATAACTTCTTGCCAAACTGCCCCAGATTTTTCGATTCCTTATCTGGCGGGGTGGTAGGGAACGCACTGTGGGAAGTGGAGGCCTGAATGACCAGGCTCTCCGGAGTCGGATGATTCGTCAAAAAGGCCGGGTCACCCAGAGCCGGGCGATGACGCCTGGCCACGTTCTTATCCACAGGGACCCCTGTGGCAGGCCTAGACCAGGTGCTCATCAAAACATCCGTCAAGGCCTCATTAAACAGAAGCAGAGTTTCCATAGAACTCGCCGCCGGCAGAAGCACTTCAGTAAGAAAGTTTGTCTTTGGAGTGACAGTAGGCAGATCAAGGTCAAGGGCCTCAGCTGCTCTACGGAGCACCACAGTATATGTGGTGCCCTCCTGCATAACAGCAGAAGGAGACATAAATTCAGGCTCAGAGGAGAGGTCAAGGCCACCCGCTTCCTCTAAATCCTTCGCCCACTCATGGTCAGACTCGCACTTCTGTGCAAGAGGGTCCTGTGACCCCTCCCAGTCATCCCCCTCCACCACGGCCCGAGGCACAGGTGGCAGTGGCAGAGGAGGCACAGGGGAAAACAAATGCTCCAACGGCGCCGGGCACGGCACCGGTCGGCGCCGATCCGGCTTGATGTCCCAATTAGGGTCCCAAGCCGGAGCAAAATTGCCCGGAAACTCGGTCAAGGGCAGAGGTGGGACGAACAGAACCCATGGCGGCGCCGGGAACAGAGCCGCAGGGGGCGCCGGAGCCGCCGTTGGAGGACCTTGCGGTGCCAGGGCCAGAGCCGCCGACGGCGGAGCCGGTGGCAAGCAAGGGCCCTCAATAGGGACCGCTGGGCCTGAAGGTGCTCCGGCTGGAGCCCTAGGCCTGAAAAGGCAGTCCATGACGGCAAGAAACTCTTGCACCTGGGCCAGAGTCGCCGACGGGGCCGGAGTCGCCAACGGAGCCGGATAGGGTAGGTAGGCCGCGGGACTCCTAGGCTCCAACGGAGCCGCTGGGGAAGGACCCCTGGCCCCCTCATCTGCATCCGGAGACCGATGGGGGGACGTCAGAGAGCGAACACGCTACTTCGACTTTTTCTTGTGACGTCTCTTACCCGATTCCGAGGGTGAAGACTTTGACTCCGAGGAGCGATGATGATGGCTCCGCGGCCGGTCCCTTAAGCGTCCCCTGGACCTTGAACGGCGCGGAGATGACTTCCTGGCCTCCAGCAGCTTTCAGGACCGCTCCCGTAAAGCCTTCGGAGCCATGGCCAGACAGTCGGAACATGACCGGGAGTCATGGTCGCGCTACAGACAGTAGACACAGACACCATGGGGGTCGGCCACCGACATTGTACAGTGACAGGCCCCACAGGATTTAAACCCAGGCATCCCTACGCAGCACCAGGAGTCAAGACTCAAAAGAAGTAGAGACAAAAGTCTCAAAAAGTCAGTCAAAAAGTGACTAGGGTACGTGCTCTAACCGGATCTGCGCTTGCTGGCGCGGAAAAAAAAAAAGAACTGACGTCAGCGCGCATGGGTGGTGCCTAAGTAGTCTCCGTGACGTCATCTCGGCGCTTACGACGCCAGCGACGGACGCGGAGCCGCACGATCCCACCTACCGACGCGCAGGGGTACTGCTGACGAAAAACTTTCCGGATCCAGTCTGACACCTGACGATATTCTAAGGTAAGGATTCTATCACTAACGTGTCTCTTTCAGATACTAATTTTAAACTTAGCTGTTCCTAAAACAAAAAGAAACAAGAATTGGCATAGCCAATAGGTCTCGCCTTTGGGATGTGCTGCATAACTACATACTTATAAGGTCCCAAACACGAGACCTATGGGCTATGCCAATGCTTGTTCTATTCTACTCTTCCTTCTCCTTTTTCACCCTTTCTCTGGGACAAGTGGCCCAATTTAAATGTTGGGGGATGAACAAACAAAGCGTTTTTCAATGCCCATCACAGACAGGAAAAACCTGGCGGTAAGGAGCACTGAGAAATGCTCAATGCCCCACATGCTTAGGGAAGAAACGCCTATGGTGAGTTGGGCACTGGTTTTTCTTATTTTCAAAAAGAAAATCCTGCTCTGGGATTTTCTTTTTGAAGGAAGAAATTAATTTATAAATTTGCAGTACAGCGCCATCCGGCAGAGTTACTTTGGCTCGTCAGGAACCGCCTTGAGGGTAATTTGATCCACCGCCCTGGCGGAGGACAGGCCGACTGCCAAAAATGCAATCAGGCCCACTGTCAGATAATCAAAAATAAGTCTCGGCCCCCAAAAATGAGTGCTGGTGCCCACCCTCCTCCAGCAATGGTGCCAACAGAAACCGGTTTGTATCAAGGTCGGATACAAATAATTTAATCAAAACCTGTGTAAGAACACATTCAATCATTGGCCTCTTTTGCAAATGAAAGCACGTTCTACAGTCAGTAAAAGAGTTCAGATAGTATTTCATCCTCATGGAAAGCTCGACAGTCAGTTCTGAGTAAGATCGCAAATAAATCATGTTTATGACGATGAGTAGCTTCATAGGACTTCTGCTTTCTGTTCACAGTTCAGTTTATCTCTATTTGAACTCATGAAATAGAAGCGACAAGCTCTCTACCCTGGGCCAAACCGAAGGATTACATTTGGCTCGGTGCCCTTCTCAATTTTCCGCCATTTAGCACCCGGCGGGTTAGGCTAGGGGTTCTTGAGGACAGGCTCTCAGAAGAGAGTTCAGATTACCCCGGATAATAAGTCACCATAAGCCCCTTTCAGGAGGACCTCTTAGTGGTACGCCTTTGATCTGCAGAGAAATTACTTTTTAATGGTTAACACTCGAAAAGCAAATACGAATTATATATATATATAGATATATATATATATATATATATATATATATATATATATATAGATAGATAGATAGACAAGACAGACATATGGCGTAAATAGGTTTCCACTAGCAAGTCCCTTTTACTGTCGTTTGTCGAGTCTATGCATATGGAGGGTGCATCCCCGCAGGCAGTTCTTTGCCAACTAAAGGCTGCCTACAAACTCAAACAAAACACCAGCGGACATGAACTTTTAAAAGAGCTTTGCTGGCTTGGAAAGTACATTTGATTTTTAAAAGTGCAGACATAAAGGCAGGTGGCAACCTAATGTGGAGGAAAGTGTCAACATCCAAATTATGGCAACGTAGCTGAGCAAAATACTTCGGACACCCATCCCATAGCTGTGTTATGGCAATTATTCTGGCAAAGTATATCAGTTTCCGTCTTGCGACAGGCAACAGATCAAAGTTAGCAAGGGCCAGAAAACAATCTAGTCTGCTCCCAAAGTGGGTGTTTCACTTAGTGCACGGGAGGAAGAATTCCTGACCCTTTCCGCGCTTAAAATCGTCTCTGGGTTCTAAGCGGGGCATTCCTGCTTAGATCAGAGATGGAGGTGGCCAGGCCCGTGCTAAATGTCCGTCTCAGGCTCGTCCCTGGCTATATGGTGACCACAATAGAGCCCAAGCACCCGAAACGCTGCATCTTCCCTCCTCTGTGCAGTCTTTTTCAACACTAAACGCTGTTGCTTTTCTGGCTAACTAAAACAGAACAAGTAAATCAATGTATTGTGGGGCCAGCTGCACTTCGCCTGAGGAATACCTGAAACCCCGCGCACTCTCTGTGGGATCTCGAAGGCTGACTGCTAGTACTAATCTCGTTAATTGTCGTCATTGAGGGGTTGAACCACACCAAAAGCAGTCGGCTTGTATAAAGTTCGGAGAATTCAGCAAAGTTCACATACAAATAAAGCGCCCTTTCTTCCCATTATATGTACACGCTTTCTTTTTTTTTTTTTTAAAAAAAGACTATTCTATTGTCAACGTCATCTAACGTAATATTTGTATTTATTTAGCACGCTGTCCTAAGAGCTCATTAAAGAACCGAACACTTTGTACCAGATTTGGAGTTTGTTTGATGCAGGACATCCGCCGGAAAGGGGACATCTACTCGAAATAGGACAGACGGGATCTACGCTCCTTTTGGACAGCTGTCCCACTGCCACCAAAATCTACCTCAGACCCTTTGCTAAGTGAAGAATGAAGGAGAGCTCGATCCAGATGCTGCATTGCACAATGTACGGGCATCTGGGCACAAACCCCAGCTTTTCAATGAACCAAACAGTGTGATCCTTGGCAAATCGTTTTTCTTCACAGTACCTAATTTTCCTTGAGCAACCAATCTGAGAGCGCTGTGAGGTTATTCACACCAGGAAGTGCTCTGTATAAGACATCACTCCAGCATGGTTTAATGACAATGATGCTGCATGGGTGGACCCATGCAAGGTCCAGCCCAGGCACTCAGAAGAACGCTCACAGGGGCCTCATTTAAGTGAAGCAAAGGTTCAGCAGAGCTCACCCATGGGTGAAGCACCTCCAGCAAGATGTTGGTCTTGACCTCGACCACAGCCAGTTGTAGGTCAAGGACTTCTGCTGCCCTGCGCATCACAGTTGCAAAGGATGCACCGTCCTTTGAAACACAGGCCGGAGGGGGAAAGCATACCAGAGGCTAGGAAGGTGTCCAGGCAGCATATGTCACCAAGCACCTCATAGTCTTCTTTCTGGTCAGGTTAATCCTCAAGGGGGCCATACCCCGCTTCCTCATCATCCCCTTCATAAAGGAAGCCCCGGTCAAAATTATGCAAATCCAGAGGCAGATATCATCTGGACAACAGGAACTCTGAGTCGGAGATATGGATGGGTCTGTCATCCAGTGGTCAGACAGACTAGGGCTGGGGTGGATATTGGCACCTGTGGCAGCATCAAAATGGATCCAGGTGCAGTTCCAGAGGACCCGGTTGGTATCAGGGGCAAACCCGCAAGCGGTAACTTAGCAGTGGCAATTCACCGCTCCATTGGGCCCGAAGAAATGCCAGAGGGAGTCAGTGGCCCCAAGATAGCATGCCTGGTGTCACAAAATTCTTCTAACAGGGCCTCAGTCGCTCCGTAGAACTTGGGGTAGTGCGCAGCAGACACCAGCTCTGCAGGTGGAGTGCCGGAGCGGGGCCTCAAAGCACAACATTTGGACAAATAAGCTGAAGAATGCTTTGACTTCTTCTTGTGCTTCTTGGACATACCCAACTTAGAGAAAGAAGTCTTGAAGCAGGAGTACAAACAGCCACAGGAACGGCTCCGAGACTGGCCCTGAGAACTTCCTTGGGAATGGGAACACTGATACGTCTCCAAACTGGAATGGCATGGTGAGCAAAAAAACGATGGATTTAGGCCCAGATCTCTGTACTGATGTGAATGTATGACATTGTTCTGCATTCTGTCCATCAATAGTTCTTTTAACACTGAGACGTCGACCTGCTGTGCTTCCAGGAGCTTCATTGCCTGCTCGTTAATCACCTTGAGGTGCATTAACTTGAACTCGGCAGAGGCTTTGCGGGGTGCTGCCCAACCCAAGGCGCCAGAGAAAAATTGGGGATTAGACACAAACATTTCCCTGTGACATTTCCCAAAAGGCTTAAGCTCAGAAAAAAGCTCGACAAAATGTTTTTTAAAAAAGGTCAAAAAGTGACCAAGGTAGCTCTCTGGAACAGCACTGTTGGTCGTGGTAGTAAAGTAACTGATGTCAGTGCCTAAATAAGCACCACACATGTCTCTTCTGATGCGGATGATGCCAATGGGGAGCTTATCACCTCCACCCACTGGCACGGAAGGTTTCCGGGGCCAGTGTGATGCCTAGACAATATCCAAAGGTTAGGAACATGGGGGTAGAAGTTTCTGTCAAAACTGAAAAGTGTACTGCCACTGTGAAGTAATCTCGAAACATTATAGCTAATCTGCATTGCTTTAGAAAGGAAAGCATCAGACCTCTTTGTGACACACAGAATCGTTCACTGGTGACCTTACTGAGATGGTCTCCGCAACCATAACAAACACTACAAAGATGACATTAAGTATACATGGACCTTTTGGCTCAGCTTTGCCTTCTAATGAACAGTGAGTCACAACATCACATTTTGGAAAGAAGGCATTTTTGCTTTGGGACTTGCAGGGAGAATTGTGGAAAGTAAGTGGCCACTAGATACATGACAGATACCAGAGAGGGAGGAAATATGATGCCCCAGAACACCCTAAAATCACTGAACGAGAGAGGTAAACGAATCTAAAAGCTGCTTGGAAAAGATAACACGTGGCTGCCTCTTCGGGCAAAGGGTACGTAGATATATTGACCTTGAAAAGACATCTAGACTCTAATCTTTGGTAAGACTTGCACCTCTTTGATTTGATAATAATAGAATTCCCCTAGAAGTTGTTTGCTCAGAATACTGAAGGCACAGAGCAGGGGTATAGTGGGGAATAGTCAGCAAACCTGAAGTCTACTGACCAGAAGTTTCTTCTCGCTGACTGATGTTTCATCCAATGTACAGTTTGTTATATTCATTTCTACCAGTGTTAGCTTTTTGTTTTGTGGTGTTTGGAAATGGAAGAAGTGGTGTTTTTTCACCTGAACCTTAGAATGTGTTAGATATTTTTCAGTGCAGCTGAATTCTGGATGTAAGACAGCGATAATGTGTGGAAAAAATATGTATGCATTATCTGTACTACCAAGTCTAACTATGGTTACAGTATGGGCTTGTACGTATTTACATGTATGAAAGCTACACTGCGACAAATGAACATTGCCAATTCTGCAGTGGTTTTTGACACTACCTCGTAAATACTCCTAATGCAATTTTTGTACTAATTTTCTACTTAGTTAATACTTTTTCCTTAACGTTAATTATAACTTATTTTTATATCAGTTACATTTAATGCATTATCCTTAATTATAACCTAATACACTAAAATTGTTTTTAATTACAATTTGTTTAAATAGTTGTCCTCATCCTCACTCCAATAATTTCCATTATTTGAAATAATGCTGATTTATTTTTTATGTGAAACCTGACATTTACAGGTGTAATCTTTAAATGTTAATCTTTTAAATATAATTTGTTAATTACCCTTACCTTCATCCTGCCACTTCCCCGACCTTAATTCTTAATTCCATTCATTTATATGATTTTTCATTTGTATTCATGATAAATAAAGAAAATAACAACTCTGTAATGTCTTGTGAGTTTTATGACGGAACCTTTTGGCTCATAACGGACTCTGTAGAGCTGTGATGTAGGTGTCAGAGCAGAATGCAGAGAAAGCTTGCTTTAGAATGTTAAGTTCATAGTTACATACAGATGAATAAAGTAGTGTAATGCTAAGCTCTGCGTGTGGCGTAGTCATTGGAGTGGACCCAGGATGGGGAAGATGGTACAACTGACGATGAGATAGGGGTTAAGTCACCCGAAGAACGACCGTGTTCTCCCTGACAGTTTGCCATTGTCCAAGCAAACAGCTCATGTCATTTTCAAAATACTGACTCAACGCTTCATGCATGTGGAGTCAAAGAGCAGTTCCAGCCAAAGTAATGCAAATGAAGACAAAGGAAGTGTTGCAAAGAATCTACGCATCGATGGCTGAGAACCAGCTGGTCAGGTCATACATAAAGGTACAGAGATGCCACCCAAGATAAAGTTGTACATAATAGGGAGTGTTAACACTGAAGACGGATCAGTGAGGTGTACAAAGCACAGCAGCTGATAGTCATAACTTGCAAAATAACGCTGCGAACAGAAGCGCCGCAAGGCGGAGATCAACCAGGTGTCAGAAAATGGAAACTGACATTTAGAAGTGAAGAATTTAATGATGTACCAAATCCATTAAAGAGAGCCATCACCCCAGAGCACTCGGTGAAGTGGCTCAGGGAGAAGTGACCGGGCTCGTGCGTACAGAGCTGATACGACCTCAGCGCCAGGTGTCGCAACCCAGGCCAAGGTTGGGTTGTGTTTGACAGGTATA
This sequence comes from Triturus cristatus, assembly GCF_964204655.1. Taxonomy (NCBI): domain Eukaryota; kingdom Metazoa; phylum Chordata; class Amphibia; order Caudata; family Salamandridae; genus Triturus; species Triturus cristatus. The sequence goes on from NC_140590.1 coordinate 1,060,675,872, forward strand.
CGACATATCACCACAGTTTCCAATTTTGCCAGAAAAGTAAAAGGCTGTATTTCTGATGGAGACTAAGAAGAAATTCTCATCTCAAGTCATCATCAAAGATGATCCAGAAGTCAACACGCTGCAAAGTCTTCGAAATACTGAGCCAGAAACAGCATCCAGGAATCCGCTACTTTCACGTTTCGCACTAATTTACAATGGTGTCTCCTTCCTGAAACGTAATCACACAAGGGAGCTAGAGGAGGTTTAAGGACCTGCGGTAGCCAACTCCCAATTCATAAATACACATCACAAAAGAAGCTCCGGGTCCGTGTTGGTAGGGAGGTCTAGCATGTGACTCGATGTGCCTAAGTGCATAACAGGGGATTTCCCTTTTTAAGGACGGTTCCCCTCACACACCAGAGGTGTCATGCTTCATCATGGGGGAACTTCCTCGCGTGCGAGACCTATTTCTCACGCGGGCTACAAACCCCTCGCTGCGAGGGAGGAGCTCATGGATGTTTTGATAGGGTGGGTGGGTGTACTAAAACCCTATGAGAGCTTGGTGTGTTAAAGAAAAGTGCAGTGCTGTGTTATAAGTGATTAAAACTGGCTACGGGGTCAGCTATGATGCTACTTTTATTCAGCTGCCCGGTGTCAGGATTAGAACCAAAGTATCGCTCGTAACGCAGGTGCCAGGATTCAAGGCCTCTATGCTCTTACAGGACCAACATGTTTCAGCCTAATAGACCTCGATTAGTGTCACGGCTTTCTTCAGGGTCGGTAATGTAGCTACTGCAATAAATGAGTGAATGGTGTGTGCAGAAACACAGGTAAAACGTGATAAATAAATGAGACAATACTGAACCAGGACAGTTTTCGCTGTTCAGTATGTTCGTCGTATACCTTGAGGTGGAAACAAATGGCAACATGTCACATGGGTATACAAGATTGTATCAAGAATACACAATTCGATCCTCCATTCATTTGAACATTTCAGTCACATTCTCATAATTGAACAATGTGTAACACACTATGATGAGTGACTCACCATTCTAGGTTTACGGAGTTCACCACATCTGTCACGGCTACGGGTACCACAACCTGTAGAGGGAGGTTAGTAGCATTTAAAACCAGAAAATGCCAGAGGGGGAGAGGAGGCAAAAGTAGGAGAGTTAATTGCAACAGAGACGTACGCAGATACCAATTAACCTTAAGTTGGCATGTAGGGCAACATAATAAACCCAGGAGAAAAAGCAGAGGGGCTGCGCAGTACTATGGCAGCGAAATACAGTCCCCAGCAAGAACATCCCGTGGCATGGGTCACCCTGCTAACAGATAGTTGGTTTCCGTCTCGGAAAGCCAGGAACGTACACGTGGGTCCAAAAGTGGACCCAGAAGTAATAGACTGCGGCGTGGCCAGCGTGCCCTGGATGGGAAAAAATGGTAGTCCCTAGATGGGTATCCCAAAGTAAAGGGGGTGAGTGCTAGGACCTGTTCCGGAGGTGGAGGTCTAGCGTGCTGTCAATGGCCCTTACCGTGAATCCGGGAGCACCAAGGTTAATGGAGGGGCCAGGCTCTGTGCAGGGGAGAGGGCCACTGCAGTACAATTCGCCCATACCCGGGGAACTAGGCGAGCTTTTAAGTGGAGAGGGGCGGCCGGCGGTCATGACACGAATTGCTCAGGCAGGCCCTAGAATCCAGGGGGCAAGGACCACAGGGGTGGTGCCAGGAAACTTATCGCCGTAAGTGCGGTTCCTCGCAGGACTGCAGCGCTCGTACAGGGACAGGGAAAGAAAGTCTGCCGGTCGGGCATTTTAAATAGGATACGATAATTAGATCATTGGGAAAATCTGTGGGCTCCATTTCTGTCCGGATATCCGCCGGAAGAGGTGGAATGCTGGGAAAAGTAGTTCCGGGGGTGGTTGTCATGGTAACCTGTGTATGCTAGGCGCGTTCCTAGCGCGGGTATGCAAAGCTGTGCTGCGAGTCCAGCCGGTATTGAGAAGCTGACAGACTGCAGAGGAAAATGGATGGGCACGCTCTCACTAGGCACGGTGGTGCTCGTGTGGGTATGGAGCACAAGTAGCGTGGGTGTAGAGTGATGGTACCGGAGGCATGTGTCATAGTAACATGACATAACTGCGTGCTGTTGCTGCCTTGGGTAGACTAATGTAGGGAGTGCCGAAGGCAATTGGGTTGGTGCCTGGCACTAGGTCCTAGCTGCAAGCTGATGAAGCCGGTGCAGTGGAATGTGTAGGGATCGGGTGTGCCAGTACCAGAAGCATGTATCGTGGCACGGTGGAAACGCTGTTCGCTAAAGTGGCGAGTTGGTAGGGCTCAAAAAAGAAAGGAGAAGGTGGTAGGTGCATGGCAGCCGTGCTGTAGCATGGAGCAAACAATGAGTCAACGGGTGGTCTATCGCTGTAAGAAGGATGAAGAGGGATCACAGGGCTTATTCCAAAGCCAGCCAGGGAATGTCATCATTGAGTCCGATACTCGCGGTGCCCAGCCTGTACACCCACCTCTGCTCTAACGTAAGGAGTTTAGTTGCCAGACCAGGTGTGGTTGCGTGCAAATTTGGTTTGTTGAGGATAGTTCAGCTCAGTGTATCTGCTCCATACTACAAGTCAGAGAAATGTTTGGTTAGTTTTGTTATTTGTTTTGCACATCTAATTGTGCTCTTGTGTTAAAGTATTCTGGTTCGTACCTTCCTGGTGGTCATCCCCATGTACCGCAAACCAGAGGGGCAGGTGAGCAGGTATATGACACGTTCACTGTTACAATTAGTGTGGTATTGTAGTATTCACGCTCTAGATGTTCCTATGTCTATGCTTTTAGTAACTTTAGTCTGGGCACATACAGCACAAGACCCACACGGATAGTGGCCTTGGACATTGGGTAAGTTCCATAGAGTATTGGGTTTTGGTACACTTGTGGGTGAGGGTCTGGGGTGGATCAAGGTATCCTTCAGGTTACTGCCTCTTTTATATGCAAAGAGGGGTTTCTCAAGAGTCAATTTTCCTATGTTAAGAATGTTCCAATTATGTAGTATGGATTTTTTGACTATGTTCGAGACAGTGCTGTTGGTGTTGACACATACTAATTTAGAAGAGCTCTCTTTGTCAATCCGCTGTTCTAGTAGGGCTTCCCTGTTGTTCAATGCACGTTTAGAGGACCTCTTAATCGGGTTAGCTGGATAATGTCTATCCAGTAGGTTCTTTCGTAACCTTGAGTCGTGTGTGTTGTATTTCTCAATGCTAGAACAGGTCTGGCAGAGTCTCAGAAACTACCTGTAGGGCAGGTTGTCGCGCAACGCTTTCGGGTGGTAGCTCTCATATTGAAGTAAAGCGTTGCGGGCCATAGGTTTCTGGTATAGTTCGGTTTCGAGGGATCCTCCCGTTGGATAGATCCACAGATCCAGGAAGGCCAGTCCCTCCTTGCTGTAATCGCATGTGCATCGTAAGTGGTCATTCCTGTTGTTCAGCCACTCATGGAAGAGTTTGATGGTAGTGTCATCTCCTCGCCAGATAACGAGGATATCGTCTATGTACCTCTTCCATAGGATTATCTGTATGAGAAATGGATTGTCCCTCCCAAGGACAACACCTTCTTCTAACACATGCATGTAGAGGTTAGCTAAACTAGGCGTGACGGTGCTGCCCATGGAAGTTCCCGAGATTTGGAGGTACAGCTGTGTCTCAAATTGAAAAAAGTTGTCCTTCATTGCCAGTTTAGCGCACTTCATAATGAAGGGGATAGGTTTGATGGTCTCTGGTGGATGTTGTGTCAGTAGTTGTTCAACCGTGTCCAGAGTCTGGTCCTGAGGTATACAGGTATACAATGTTTCCACATCAAATGTAACCAGATAGTCTGTAAGTGGATCAAAATGTATATCGTCCAAGAGGCGTAACACATCCGTGGTGTCATTCAAATATGTGGGCATGTTACACACCAATGGTCGGAGAAAAAAGTCAACAAATTGTGACAGTGGTTCCAATGCAGAACCGATACCGGAGATGATGGGTCTGCCCGGAGGAGGTCTTTGTGGTTTGTGAATTTTAGGTAGTACATAGAAGTAGGGTATCATCAGAGAATTAGTACAGAGAATATCAGCTTCTTGTGCAGTGATCCAGTCACTTTCACGTGCTTCTTTGCTCATAGTAGAGATGGTGTCCATAATCCGATCTGTCGGATCTCTGTCCAAACGCCGGTATGCATTCTCGTTGTTGAATTGTCGTAAGCACTCTGTCCTATAGGTGTCTGTATCCAGTATTACCGTTGCCCCGCCCTTGTCGGCGCTTTTGATGGTAATCGTTTTGCCCATGGTCATGGACCGGAGAGCTTCTTGTTCTCTTCGTGGGATGTTGTTGTAGGTTCTTGTCAGCGATGCCAATCCAGAAGTCAGGTCTTGAAGGACTGCCTTTTCGAAGGTTGTTACCTCAGCTGGAAGTGCACCAATGGGTGGATTGAAGGTTGACTTGGGTCGTAAATTGGTGTTCTTGTTCTCTGCGTCGCTGGTCAGTGTCTCTTTGTCTGCAAAGAAAAAATGCAATCTGACCTTTCTAAAGAACTGATGTACCTCTTGTTGAATCTTGAATGGGTCATCAAAATTAGTTGGTACGAAACCGAGGACACGATTCAGAATTGCAATTTAATCCGAAGTCAGTTCTCGTTTACTCAGGTTTACTATCAAGCTGATTCCCTGCTCGGACCCGACTGTTGTCCGCTCTTCATCATGCTCCTCGTTGGTCGATCGGGGAGCTCCAGTGCACCTGTTGTTAGGTCAGTTGGCGGTCCGTGCTCGGCCGCGGCCCTGCCCTAAAAAAGGCTGCCCATAACCTGCTGGTGGGTTTTGCTGGAAGTTCATCATAGGGCCAGGTTGGCCTTGTCCAAACAAGGGAAAACTTGGGAAACTCCAAGGGTTAGGTGGCCACCATTGGTTATTCTGGGCTCCTCCTCGTGATCCTCGCCAGTTCCTTTGGTTGTATTGTGGTCTCTGGTTAGTCCCACCTTGACTGGTGTCTGAGTCACTGGATGTGTCCTCTCTGTCTGATGATGAATAGTTTGATCCGTATCTTAGGCCTGCCCTGTGATACTCAGGGGGTTGGTATGAGGCATCAGTGTATGGGTAAACCTTTTCCATGGAGAATTTAGCCAAGTCTTTCTTAAATTTCGTGATTTTGCTTGCCAGCAGATTCTCTTTGTATTCTTTTGTAGTTTTATTAGACTCATCCAGGTTTTTCTTGAAAACGGTGGCACCAATAATGACCTCCATCTCAGATTCCAGAGTCTGTATTTGAACCAAGACTTTCTCTGCCTCCTTCTTGGCCGTGCTAATAATCAGGATTAACCAGTCCCTCGTGCATCGCCATGCAATGAGGGACCAATCTTTCAGGAAGGAGGGATTGTCTAGGAACAACCTAGGGACGTTGGCGACTGAGTCCAGTGGGAGCACAATTGCCCCGAAGGTATTCTGTCATATTTGAGCCGTATGTTGTGGTTCTGATATATAGTCGTTTCATATTGGTAAGTTTGTTCCAGTCATCTGCGGTTGTCAAAGTTTGGGTCATAGGTGTTTCTAAGAGGCGGGGTGTTATGAGAATGTCAGCAAATACTGCGTCGTCAAATGCTAACCCTGTGCGTTCCGCCATGTTGAAGAGATGCTCGTACCTCTGAGGAGACGAGGAAGTAAGAGAATGAGAGAAGAAAAACAAGCCCGCAGCTGAGCTGCTGCGCTATAAAGTAATCACACAAGGGGCTAAAGGAGGTTTAAGGACCTGCGGTAGCCAACCCCCCTTTCATAAATACACATCACAAAAGAAGCTCCAGGCCCGTGTTGCTAGGGAGGTCTAGCATGTGACTCGATGTGCCTAAGTGCATAACAGAGGATTTCCCTTTTTAAGGACAGTTCCCCCCAGAGGTGTCATGCTTCATCATGGGGGTACACTGACTGCACGCTAGACCACCACCACCGGAACAGGTCCTAGCGCTCATCCCCTTTACTTTGGGATACCCATCTAGGGACTACAATTTTTTCCAATCCAGGGCACGCTGGCCCGCCGCAGTCCTTTACTTCTGGGTCCACTTTTGGACCCACGCGTACGTTCCCGGCTTTCCGAGACAGAAACCAACTATCTGTTAGCAGGGTGACCCATGCCATGGGATGTTCTCGCTGGGGACTGTTTTTCGCTGCCATAGTACTGCGCAGGTTTATTATATTGCCCTACACGCCAACTTAACTCCTTAACCTCGGCACAAATTACGCCGCGGTGGGGGAGTTTAATTGAGTGGGCGGGGCCGCGTCGGCCAATGGACGTGCGCAGCACTACCGAGGTAGCGCTCACGACTGCCGTTGGCCGACGCGCGCACACAACGGGTTAAGGTTAATTGGTATCTGCGTACGTCTGTTGCAATTAACTCTCCTACTTTTGCCTCCTCTCCCCCTCTGGCATTTTCTGGTTTTAAATGCTACTAACCTCCCTCTACAGGTTGTAGCGCCCGTAGCCATGGCATTTAAGATTGGCTCCTGAGGCGGAAAGCCGGGAGCAGGGCTATTCACTTTTTAAAACCTGTATCTGTAATACTGTGTTTTTATCTCACTTACCTGCATCACTTGGCTTTCTCAAACAGCGCTATTCGCTGCAACGATCCCCGCCATTCCCGAGGGAGAGGCGAGACACGCCCCCTCGGCTGGACACGCCCCCCGCCATACCTACAAATAGAGCGCGCCGCTCTACAGCGTCGCATTTAAGATTGGCTCCTGAGGCGGAAAGCCGGGAGCAGGGCTATTCACTTTTTAAAACCTGTATCTGTAATACTGTGTTTTTATCTCACTTACCTGCTTCACTTGGCTTTCTCAAACAGCGCTATTCGCTGCAACGATCCCCGCCATTCCCGAGGGAGAGGCGAGACACGCCCCCTCGGCTGGACACGCCCCCCGCCATACCTACAAATAGAGCGCGCCGCTCTACAGCGTCGCATTTAAGATTGGCTCCTGAGGCGGAAAGCCGGGAGCAGGGCTATTCACTTTTTAAAACCTGTATCTGTAATACTGTGTTTTTATCTCACTTACCTGCATCACTTGGCTTTCTCAAACAGCGCTATTCGCTGCAACGATCCCCGCCATTCCCGAGGGAGAGGCGAGACACGCCCCCTCGGCTGGACACGCCCCTCCAACCTCCTGACTTGCCAACATAAAGCATGTGTCTTGCCAGGAAGCGCAGCGGACGTGCGCAGCGGGCGCGACTTTTGCGCGCCGAAGGCGCGCCTAAGGCAAGCCCGTCTGCGCCCGTCCGCGACCGACCGGGACCAGGGGCTATATCCCCTGTAGGTTCCAGCGCACCTGAGGTAGCCACCATTCGCTACAACCGTAGCGATTTACTTGCCCTGCATAAACCTATCAAAACAATAAACTGCATCCAAACCGACCCAGGCATATCCTACGGACCCATCTCATGCCGTTCATGTCAATGGACCAGCTTGGGTCAACTCTCAACGGATCCTCACACAATCCCTACTAGCCCCCAGCATGAACTAAAATGCCTATATTTTAATGCCAGATCACTACCCAAGCATGCATTGGACATATGGGACATCTTATCCTCAAAAACGCCAGATTTAGTTTTTGTCACAGAAACGTGGCTATCCGATGTCAGTGCCCCAGACCTAGCTAACGCCCTCCCCCCCAACTATAAAATAATAACACAAAACAGACAAAGTAAGAAGAAAGGAGGCGGAGTCGCCGTAATTTTCAGGGACCACCTAACTTGTCTAACGGATACAACTAATGCGGATCCTGAACATGAGCTATTACCATTTAAAATCCTCGCCGAGAATTATGTTATGTTAGCGGGCGCAGTTGTCTATAACCCACCAGGACAACAAATCAAACTCAGCGCTAAACTCCTGAATCAAGTACTCCCTTTGTGCTTAATGCACAAAAACTACTTGATTATTGGAGACTTCAATGTCCACTACGAAAACCCTAATGCCCCTGGAGTCGCACAGCTCAAATATGACATGGAAATCCTCCAACTGAAACAATTAGTCGATGGCCCTACGCACATAGCTGGGCATACCCTGGATCTCTTTTTTACGAACATCGAATCGACCACCCTTAAGGAAACTCTCCCTCTGTCATGGACCGACCATTTCATGCTTTCATTTTCATTTAAACTTCCCGGCAAACCCGTTAAGACCAGATCCACCCCCCTCACCTCTAAGAGAGCTTGGAAATTAATCAATAATTCCAACTTCCAAAATCATTTTCACGAGACAGACGTCTCCCTACCAGACAATGAACCTATCGGTAATAATGTCATCCGGATAGAAACCAGAATTCACCAAACATTGGACAAAATAGCACCCTCACGAGAAGTTAGAAAAAAAACAACCATTAACGAAAAATGGTACACCCCCGCCCTCAAGAGTCTTAAAAGGGAATGTCAAAAAACAGAACACCAATGGAGACAAGCGAAAGACCCTACAACCAGAGCCAACTATACTGCCAAAAGGAAACAATATATCCTTGCCATCCGAGAGGCAAAAAAGGCATTTCTTGTGCAACGAATCAACGAAAACCATAACTCTGCAAAAGAGTTATTCAAAATCGTGAAAGAGTTTAGTAACCCATCCTGCACCTCGCAAACTCTCACCCCTTCCACAGAAGCATGCGAACGGATTAGCATCTTCTTCTCCGATAAAATTAATAAAATTTATTCAACCTTCACCCCTTCCCATCCCGTCCCCCCTTGTGATGACGTATGCCCATCTGTATCCGACAATGACAACGATCGCCTAAACTTGGGCAACTCCCCTCGTCTATCCAACTTCCAACCACTCTCTGAAGAAGAAGTGTTAACAGTCCTTAGAGCAATAAAATCTGGTTCTCCCGCAGACCCCTGCCCGCACTTTGTATTCTCTGAAATTGCACCGACTCTATGCCCACTCATCACCAAACTATTCAATCAGTCCCTCGCCTCCGCGTCCTTTCCAGACTGCTGGAAACACGCATCTGTAACCCCTCTCTTGAAGAAAGCTGGTTCCGATATTCTCAACCCTGAGAACTATAGGCCTATTTCACAACTCCCCTACCTCTCCAAAGCATTGGAAAAAATGGTTAACTCACAGTTATCCAAATATCTGGAGGACAACTCGCTTTTGGACCCCACCCAAACCGGATTCAGATCCAACAACAGCACCGAGGCTACGCTGCTAGCAGTGTCGGACAGTGTCAGATGCATCACCGACCAAGGGGGCTCGGTGGCTCTGATACTGCTAGACCTGTCGGCAGCGTTCGACACGGTGTCGCACAAATGCCTACTGAACATTCTCCGGAGCAAAGGAATACAAGACACTGCGTTGCAATGGATTGAATCCTTCCTGAGCAACCGCACCCAAGCAGTGCACATGGGCCAATTCCATTCAGAACCCCGTCCCATTGGCTGTGGAGTCCCACAGGGGGCCTCCCTGAGCCCCACCCTCTTTAATGCCTACGTATCATCTCTGGCCGACATCGGAAGAAAGTGGGGCATCGGCATCTGCTCATATGCCGACGATACGCAGCTGATGGTGACCATGGATGAAAGATCGGAAAGATCAGAAACAACCAAAAATAAACTCCACAGTTGCCTCTCCGAAATGGCAGATTGGATGCGTAACCACTGCCTCAAGCTTAATGCCGGAAAATCTGAAATCTTGCTGTTCGGAGGAGCCAAACTATCGTGGAACGATTCATGGTGGCCACCGTCACTGGGAATAGCCCCGACTCCGAAACAACACGTCAGAAATCTAGGCATTATGATGGATGACGCACTATCTATGAAAGATCATGTGCGCACACTGTGGGGTAAGGGATTTGCAATCCTGAAACTCCTCGCTAAGATTTTCACCTGGATCCCACTCGACTATCGTCGTACGATTACCCAGGCCCTCCTAGTCAGCCGCCTGGACTATGGCAATGCTCTATTCGAAGGAATGAAAGAGCAGCTATTCTCCCGCCTACAGGTTCTGCAAAACCAGGCTGCTAAACTGGTATGCAACAAAGGCAAACGTGACTCGGCATCAGCATGCCTAAAACAACTTCATTGGCTTCCGATGCGTCAGCGTGCCACATTCAAACTACTTTGTCATGCGCACAAAGCCCTCCACAAAACAGGCCCTACAATCCTGCAGGGGAAAATCGAATTTTATACTCCAAACAGGAACTTGCGATCCACTAACTCAGCCCTAGCAAAACCTAAGCGCATCTATAGAACAAGGACAGGAGGACGGGCCTTCTCCCATCTGGCGGCCAAACGATGGAATGAACTACCGATTGACCTGAGACATACCGTAAACCTTCTTTCATTCCGAAAAAAACTCAAAACACACCTCTTTCCCAAATACTAACCCCTCCTGCATAAAGCTCAGCAGCCTTTTCTTTTTTTAGCGCCTTGATATCCCTTGGGATGAATGCTGCGCTCTATAAATACCAGAAATAAATAAATTAAAGATGTGGTGAACTCCGTAAACCTAAAATGGTGAGTCACGCATCTTAGTGTGTTACACATTGTTCTATTATGGGAATGTGACTGAAATGTTCAAATGAATGGAGGATCTAATTGTGTATTCTTGATACAATCTTGTATATCCATGTGACATGTTGCCATTTGTTTCCACCTCACGGTATACAACGAACATACTGAACAGCGAAAACTGTCCTGGTTCAGTATTGTCTCATTTATTTATCACGTTTTACGTGTTTCTGCACACACCATTCACTCATTTATTGCAGTAGCTACATTACCGACCCTGAAGAAAGCCGTGACACTAATCGAGGTCTATTAGGCTGAAACATGTTGGTCCTGTAAGAGCGCAGAGGCCTTGAATACTGGCACCTGCATTACGAGCGATACTTTGGTTTTAATCCTGACACCAGGCAGCTGAATAAAAGTAGCATCATAGCTGACCCCGTTGCCAGTTTTAATCACTTATAATACAGCACTGTACTTTTCTTTAACATTCCAATCTCTCATAGGGTTTTAGTACACCCACCCTCCCTATCAAAATATCCCTGAGCTCCTTCCTCGCAGCGGGGGGGCTGTAGCCCGCGTGGGACTAGGTCTCTCACGCGAGGAGGTACCTCCATGATGAAGCATGACACCTCTGGTGTGTGAGAGGAACTGTCCTTAAAAAGGGAAATCCCCTGTTATGCACTTAGGCACATCGAGTCACATGCTAGACCTCCCTACCAACACGGACCCGGAGCTTCTTTTGTGATGTGTGTTCCTTCCTGAAACCCCCATCACCTTTCGATACACCCAAAAGCTAAATATTGTTGATAGATTTACTGCTTCTTGGCTAGAGGCATTTGATGATTTCATTGATGCACTTGAAGAGACTGATAACAAGATTATCAAGTGTAGGAAGGTAGGAACACTCTTCCCCTTGAAACCAGACTGAATTCCTCTACCACATCTTTCAAAAAGGAAGTTAAAGCGATTCTTATGGCAAAATTCACATGAACACAATCTATATAGTCACCGAGTTCTACAGATCCTGTACTAGTATGCCGTACTACATTAACGCTCCAACTAAACACCCGACTCACGCCCTTGACTTGTCTTAATGGGGATGCTTTCATGTTATCCACCCTATTGCTGTTTGCACGAAATGTTGTGTATACGAGTGTTACCTGCATATATTTGTTTGCATAACTTACAGTTGGTTTAATGTAAAGCGCTCTGATATCCGCAAGGATCTTGTTCGCGCTCTATAAAACTCTCAAAATAAATAAATAAAATAAATAGGATCTGACTGCATAGTTACCCCCACTTTTTGCCTGGTGTTTTGCTGGTTTTTGACTAGTCTGACTGGGATCCTGCTGATCAGGACCCCAGTCTATCTGCTTTCTCCCTAAAACTGTTATGTTATGTACTAGGTACACTCCAGATTGGATACTGGGGTACCCTTGTCAGTCCCTAGTATATGGTACCCATGTACCCATGGCATAGGTACCCCAGAGGCCTCCCATGGGCTGAGGCATGTATTATGCCACCCATGAGAGGCCATGCAAAATGGAACTACAGGCCTGTAATTGCAGCCTGTGTACGCTGTTGCTTGCACCACTTACTTTAGATATAGGTTAACTATATCTATAGGTCACTACACTTAAAACCTATCAGTCACCCCTCTAGCAGGCCTTGACAATCCTGAATGCAGGGTGCTGGGTTTTACTTGAGAGGGTGCCCCTGCATGAGCAGTGCCCCTCTGCAGCCTTCGGATACCAGTCTCCCGAGTTGTTGGCGATGCAGCAAGACATATAGGTAGAGGTGCATTAAAGAACAAGTTACTTACCTTCGGTAATGATATATCTGTAAGAAACATTAGTTAGTTATAGATTCCTTACCTTAGAATTACGCCCAGGCGTCAGACTGGATCCAGAAAGTTTTTTCATCAGCAGTACGTCTGCGCATCGGAAGGTGGCGTCAGTCGGCTCCACGTCCATCGTCGGCGTCGTGGTCGTTGGGATGACATTGCGGCAGCTACTTAGACGCCGCCCTCGCGTGCTGACGTCAGTTCTGTACACGACTTTCCGCGCCAGAAATGCAGAGCCATGCAAGACACTGACCACTGGTGCACAAAACTAGGGCTCTGAAAGGATGTCCTTAACCCTAGAAATCTGTTCACAGAACGGGGAGGATGGGTGGGGCGGTACGGAATCTATAACTAACTAATGTTTCTTACAGATATATCGTTAACGAAGGTAAGTAACTTGTTGATCTTAAAGAAACACATTAGTTATAGATTCCTTACCTTAGAATAGAAACCCAGCAATACCAACCCCGGTGTTGGGTCTGCGAACCAAGATCACGCCAGAAAGTCCTGGAGAACAAAACGGCCAAAAAAGCTGTCTCTCCGGACTTGGCTGTCCAGACAGTAGTGTTTGGTAAACGTGTGCAGGGATGCCCACCTAGCTGTCTGACAGATGTCAAGTAGAGGAACTCCTCTCCCCAAAGCCGTAGTGGCTGCCGTCGCCCTGGTGGAATGGGCACTCAGCCCCACTGGAGACTCCTTCTTTGCTAAGGAGTAGCAGGTTTTGATACTCAAAATGACCCATCGAGAAATGGTTCGCTTGTGTACGGCCCGACCTTTCTTGGCACCCAGGTAGCCAACAAAGAGTTGGTCACCCACCCGGAACTGTTTGGTGCGATCCAGATAGAAAGAAAGTGCACGTTTTGGGTCCAGACGGTGGAGCCTCTCTTACTCTTTTGAGGGATGCGGAAAGAAGGTGGGCAAAGTGATAGTCTGCCCGATGTGGAAGGCAGTGACAACCGTGGCCAGGAAAGATGGACGAGTCCTGAGAACTACCTTGTCTGGATGGACAGACAGAATAGGAGACTTGGATGAAAGAGCCTGGAGCTCACTCACTTTTCTGGCAGATGTGATGGCTACCAGGAATGCAGTTTTAAGAGTTAAAAGTCTTACAGGACAGTTGTGAAGTGGCTCAAAGGGAGCGCGCATCAAGTAAGTCAAGACCAGATTCAAGTCCCACTGGGGCATAAATAAGGGAATAGGAGGAAAGAGATGAGTCATGCCCTTCAAGAAACGATTAACCACAGGGGACTTGAAAAGAGAAGGCTGATCTGGAAGCCAAAGGAAGGCAGAGATGGCCGAAAGATAGCCCTTGATAGTGCCCAGAGCAGAGCCCTGCTGGGCCAAAGAAAGAAGAAACAAGAGAACCCTAGAAAGAGGGACAGAAAGGGGATCCACAGCCTTTGCTGTGCACCATGCCCCAAATTTGTTCCACCGGCAGGCGTATATCGTCTTAGTGGCGGGACGCCTGGCTGCCAAGATTACATCGCAAACTTCAGGGGGCAGGTCAAAAGACGTCAACTGCAGCCTCTCAATCTCCACGCAAGGAGGTGGAGGTTGGAAAGGTTCAGGTGGAGGACCATCCCCTGCTGCTGCGACAGAAGATCCTCCCGAAGAGGCAGACGGGTCGGAGGATCGATGGCCATGTTGAGCAACTCGGGATACCAGACTCTTCGTGCCCAATCCGGGGCCACAAGAATGACTTGGGCCCGGTCGCGCTTGATCTTCTTCAACACTCTGGGCAGAAGTGGTATACGTGGAAAGGCGTATAACAGACCGCAACTCCACTCGTGACGAAAAGCATCACCTAGCGAGTGTTGCCTTAGAAATTCCAACGCGCAGAATTACTGACATTGCGCGTTCTCTGCGGTGGCGAATATATCTAACTAAGGCTCTCCCCACTGTTGAAAGAGACCTTGTAACACCTCCGTGTGAAGACACCATTTGTGATCCATCATGCACCTTCGGCTGAGTTTGTCCGCCCTGGTGTTCAGGGAACCTGGCAGGTGTTGAACCACCAGGGATATGCCCTGATGTTCCAGCCATGTCCAGAGGTGGAGGGCCTCCTGACAGAGGGTCCACGACCCCACCCTGCCCTGTTTGTTGCAGTACCACATGGCGCTGGTGTTGTCCGTGAACACCTGCACTACACTTCCCCGGAGAGAGGGTAGGAATGCTTTTAGTGCAAGATGAATCGCAAGAAGCTCCAGAAGGTTGATGTGGAGCCCGGACTCCTCTGGAGACCAGAAGCCTCTGATCTCCGCCTCTCACATGTGGCCGCCCCATCCCAGAAGGGATGCGTCCGTCACCACTGTGTGTCCAGGTTGGGGAAGGGAGAGGGATCTGCCCTTGACCCAATCCTTATTCGTGAGCCACCACTGCAGTGCCTTCTGAGATCTGGACCCAATCAGACAAATTCCCCTGATGCTGCGCCCACTGGAACTTCAGGTCCCAAAGCAGAGCCTGCACATGCCACCTGGCATGATCGACCAGCAGGATGCAGGAGGACATGAGGCCCAGCAGCCTCAGGGTCATCCTGACCGACACCCCGGATAGTGGCTGAAAGATTGGAATCATAGCCCGAATATCCCGGACTCGCTGTTCGGGAGGATAACCCCGAAACCGCGTTGTGTCCAGAACCGCTCCAATGAAGAGGAGCTTCTGAGAGGGAATCAGGTGTGACTTTGGCACTTTGATGGAGAACCCCAGCGAATGCAGGAGGTCGGCCGTAGTCTGGAGGTGGGAGACGATAGCCTGGGGCGAGCCTGCCTTCAACAGCCAGTCATCGAGATAGGGAAAGACTGGGACCTCTGATCTGCGCAGATGAGCTGCGACAACCGCCATCACTTTCATGAACACCCGTGGGGTGCTGGGTAAGTCCAAAGGGGAGCACAGTGAACTGAAAATGCTCGTGGTCTACCGTGAACCATAGGTAACGCCGGTGAGCCGGCAGGACGGGGATGTGGAAATAAGCGTCCCGCAAATCCAACGCTAACAACCAGCCTCCAGGGTCGAGGGCAGACAAGACCTGAGCGAGCGTCAACATCTTGAACTTCTTGAAGCGGTTGATGTTCCTGAGGTCCAATATAGGACGCAGGCCCTTGTCCTTCTTGGGTACCAGAAAGTAGTGGGAGTAGCAACCACTACCTACTTCTGGGGCAGGAACGTGCGCGATGGCTCCCTTGGCCAAGAGAGCCTTAACTTCCTGTTGGGAAGGCCCAAGTGATCCTCCGCCATGCGGTGGTATTGAGGTGGCATGGCTGGAAGGGTAGCCTCGAAGGGGAGGGAGTAGCCCCTTCGGACTATTTACAAAATCCACCTGTCTGACGTGATGGTGCCCCAGTGGGGGAGGTGATGGCAAATCCTGCCGCCCACTGGTGTTTGATGGGCCTGAAAGGTCGGACTAGGAGGGTTTGGAGGCTGCTGTAGAAGGGGGGTTTGTGGACTGGCCTGCCTGCTGGCCTCCTGAACCACGGAGTTGGTTCCCACGTCCCCAGTCACGCGAAGGTTGGGTAACTTGCTGCGACCTGTGGCTCTGGGCGGAACGTAGTGGGGCACCCCTTCCATAGCCACGAAAGGGGCGAAAAGCAGACTGCACCGGTCAGCTGGAGAGGCCCAAGGACTTGGCTGTAGCCAGTGAGTCCTTGAAACACTCTAGAGCGGTGTCCGCTTTGTCACCAAAAAGGCGACGGTCATCAAAGGATATGTCCATCAAGGTGTTCTGGATTTTCCTCTGAAAAACCAGTCGACCTCATCCAGGCGTAGCGACGAAGGGCTACGGACGTGGAAATCGTCCTGCCTAGAGAGTCAGCAGTATCAATCAATCAGGGGGTTTATATAGCGTACTACTCACCCAATAGGGTCTCAACTGGGGAGGGTTGGGGGGGGGGGTGGCTCCAGATCGGTGGAAGAGCCAGGTCTTGAGGTCCTTCCTGAACGTGTGCAGGGTCGGGGAGCGTCTGACTTTCACAGGGAGCTCGTTCCAGGTCTTGGCTGCATGTAGGAGAAGGCTCTCCTGCCAGGGAGAGGTCGGTGGAGCGGAGGTTCCTCTTGTGTACATGGAAGGATATTGTCTCGTTGAGGTATTTGGGTCCGATGCTGTTGAGGGATTTGTAGGCGTGGGTGAGGAGTTTGAAGGTGACCCTCTTCTCGATGGGGAGCCAGTGGAGGGTTCGAAGGTGTTGGGTCATGTGTTCGTGATGCGGTGTCCTGAGGACGAGTCTGGCTGCGGTGTTCTGGATTGTTTGGAGTTTATGTAGAAGAGTTCTGTTAATTCCGGCAAACAGGGCATTTCCCTAGTCCAGTCTGATGGTTATATGTGCGCGGGTGACGGTCCTACTGCAGTCGGGAGGGATCCATTTGAAGGTCTTACATAGGATGCGAAGGCAGTTGAAACTAGTCGATGCGAAGGCAGTTGAAACTAGTCGAAGCGACGGCGTTGACCTGGCGGTTCATGGAGAGCGAGGAGCCAAGGATGATGCAGAGGTTCTGAGCATGGTCTGTGGGGGTGGGAGGGTTCCAGAGGGTGGAGGGTCACCAGGTGTTGTCCCAGGCGGAGGTGCAGGGTCTGAGGATGAGGACCTCGGTCTTCTCTAAATTGGGCTTCAAGCAGCTGTCTTTCATTCATGCTGCCACGTTCTGCATTCCTTCCTGATAGCGGAGTCTGGTGTCATCGGGATTCTTTGTGAGTGAGAGGATGAGCTGAGTGTTGTCGGCATAGGATACGATGCTGAGTCCATGCTGTCCGACGATGGCGGCGAGGGGGGCCATGTAGATGTTGAAGAGCGTGGGGCTGAGTGAAGATCCCTGGGGTACTCTGCAGTTTATTTCAGTGGGTTCGGAGAGGAAGGGAGGGAGTTGAATCCTCTGGGTTCTGCCGGAGAGGAAGGATTGGATCCAGTCAAGGGCGGTTCCTTGTATCCCTGCTTTGTGAAGTCTGGCTGCAAGCGTGCGATGTGAGACTGTGTCGAAGGCTGCAGAGAAGTCTAGAAGGATGAGGGCCGTAGTATGTTCCTGATCGAGAAGTATGCAGATGTCATCAGTGGCGGCGAGGAGGGCGGTCTCGGTGCTGTGGTTGATGCGGAATCCAGACTGGGAGGCGTCTAGGATGGAGTTCTCTTCGATGAAGGTGGTCAGCTGGGTGTTTACGAGTCTCTCTGTGACTTTGGCCGCAAAGGGGAGGAGAGAGATGGGCCGGTAGTTTTTCAGGTCTGTTGGGTCGGCCGTTGGTTTCTTGAGGAGGGGTTTCACCTCTGCCCGTTTCCAGTCATCTGGGCAGATGCCAGATCTTAGAGAGACGTTGATGGTCTGCCCTAGCTCGCGTGCGATGGCGGCCCTGTGCAATATGTTCGGTGGGCAGGGGTCAGTTGGGGATCCTGAGTATTCTTCATGGTCGTGATTATGAGTTTGATGGTAGCGGGATGCCAGGTCGTGATGGTCGGCTTGTTGGCGGTGGTGGGTAGAGGGGTGGTGTCTGGCTCTGGTTCGCTGAAATTGTCATAGAGGAGCTTGATCTTCAGGTGGAAGTAGGAGCTGAGTTTTGCGCAGAGTTCCTGGAAGGGTGTGACGTCTGTGGCTTCGCTGGTGGGTTTTGCGAACTGCTGTATGACGTTGAACAGCTCCTTGGCGTTGGTCACATCGGTCTGGAACTTGTCTCTTATGAAGGTCCATTTGGTGTTTCTTAAGCGCTGGTGGTATTCCTTCAGGGCGCTCCTGTGGTTGTTCCGCGCTTCTGAGGTTTTCAGGTTACGCCAGGTCTTCTCTAGGCATCTGCAGGAGTGTCTGGCTACTTGAAGTTCTGTGGTGAACCAGGCGGCCTTCAGAGGATGTTGTTTGGCGGGGTGGTGGAGGGGTGCGAGCTTGTCGATGCAGCAGGAGATCCAGCGGTGGAATTCCATGGCAGCGGATTTGGTGTCGGTCGTGGCGCTGGGGGGGTATTTGAAGGACGTGGCGGGCGCGGGGCAGGTTTGGGTGCGGTGGTGGTGTTGAAGGTGAAGTTGACACCGTGGTGGTCAGTCCAGATGGGCTGGGTGGCTGAAGTAGATGTTTGTTCCTCCCGCGAAGATGGGGTCAAGGGTGTGGCTTGCTCTGTGGGTGGGCATGTTGACCAGCTGCTTCAGTCCTAGGTTGGCAAGGTTGTCGAGGAGAGAGGTGAAGTCCGGGTTATTGCAGTTGTCGAGGTGGAAGTTCAGGTCCCCGAGAAGAATGTAGTCCGTGAAGGGGATGGCATGGGAAGCGGCGAGCTTGGCGATGGTGCTTGCGGACTGGGTGCGAGGTCCTGGTGGTCTGTAGATGAGGGTACCGTGTAGCCTCGTCCTGGGGCTGATCTGGAAGTGGAGGTGGTCTGTGTTGGAGTGGGGGGGTCACTCGTGCTGTATGCGGAGAGTCGGAGGGGGGTCTTGTTTGCAATAGCAAGTCCTCCTCCTGGGCAGTGCGGGCGGTCTTTTCTCTGGATCTTGTAGTCGCCTGGGACGGCAGTAACAATGTTCGGGGTCGGAAGTGGCGTTGGTCCAGGTTTCCGTGAAAAAGGGGACGTTGAGGAGGATGCAAGTCAGGGTTTCGGCCGTGCGTGCATCAGGTGGGCCTTTGGTGGTAGTGGGATCTTTGTCGATGGCGAAGGATCTGCGGCAGAGTCTGCAAGAGAACTGTCCATGGTGGTGTTCGGTGAGGATCTTGCGCAGTCGGTGTGTCTTCCGGGATTGAGTGTGTGGAGGGCGGCTGAGTCGTAGCGGAGAGGCCTGAGAGCACCACGGTTCCCGACGCTGGTCGCGGACAGGCGCAGATGGGCTTGCCGTTGGTGGGCCGCAGCGGCCGGCATCTTATAGGGGAGTTGGGAAGGAGGTGCAGCTGGGAGGTGAGAGCGGGAAAACGGCGGAGGGGGGGGCCGCTGGGGCAGCAGCGGTGGGTGGGGGAGCGGGAAACGGGCGGGACGGCACAATAAAGGATAAACAGGGACACAGTGGGAAAGGCACAGAAAACGATGCAGCAAGTCGGAAATAAGCAATGAAAAGACAATCAGGCACAAAAAGTCAGCAATGTGGGCAAAAAGGAGCGGAGCGCACCAAGGCAAAGCAGGCAGACAATGCAAGCGGGAGACCTAGTCGACCCCTACTAGCTAGGGCAGAGGCACAGCACGCCAGACAGGAGCTACGTGGAGGAGTGAGCAGGTCCCAGCCCACAACGGATGTTAAACTTAGCTGCATCCCTCCTGGCGGCAACAGCCTGGGAGAGCACTGTCCGGGCCTCCTCCGGTCACTGAGGCAGCACCTGCGCAACTGTATCCCATACAGAGTGGGAATAACGGTCCAATAGACATGCAATGTTTATCGACCGCAGTCCCAAGCTGGCGGAAGAGAAAATCGTCTTCCAAAGATGGTCCAGGGTCTTGGATTCACTTTCCGGTGGGGCCATAGGGAATACGCTTTTGGAAGTGGAGGATTGAACCACCAAGCTCTCCGGGGTGGGGTGTTGAGAAAGGAAAGTGGGGGCGCCCAGAACCGGGCGGTGGCATCGGCCAATTATCCTATCCACGGGCGCTCCGGTGTTGGTCCTGGACCACGTGCCCAAAAGGACATCGGTAAGGGTCTCATTGAACGGCAGCAGGGGCTCTGAAGAGCTCGCCGCCGACTGAAGCATCTCTGTCAGGAGGTTAGTCCTGACTGCCACCATAGGAAGCTCGAGGTTGAGAGCCTCGGGCGCCCTACGCAACACTACTGTGTACGACGCTCCCACCTCCATAGCCACGGTAGGAGGAGACAACATGCCAAGGTCAGGAGATGTGTCAAGACCACTGGCATCCCCCAGTTCCTCTCTCCAGTCCTGCTCAGACTCCATCTGATCAGTTAAAGGGTCACCTGACCCCTCCCAGTCCTCCTCCTCAGGTTGCCAATCTGGCCAAAAAGGGACCCCAAGAGTGAACAGGGGCACAAAAACTGCTCTCGGCGCTGGATCCGGCGTCAGGCGACGTTGGTCTGGCTCCATGTTGGGATGGAGGCCGTTGTCGATGGCAGCCGGGGACACAACCGGCGTCAGTTGCGGTGCCAGAGGAAGCGGTGGAGGCGTAATGAGGTTAACCGGCGCTGATCCGGATCCAGGCCTGGATCCAAGGGGGGCCGGCGGCACCGTGGCCAGAACCAACAGTGGAGAAGGCCTGTGCCCCCCAACCGAGTCCGCGGGGCCCAAAGTCGCGCTGGCGTGTTCGGGCCACCCAAAGATGGCATGCATCGCCTCTTAGAATGTACGAAACTGGGCAGGAGTAGCTCCGGGTCCCGGAAAGGGAGGGACGGCCAGAGTCGACTCTTCGGGCACCGCGTGCGGAGCCGCGGCAGGGGCACTGCCTGTATCCTTCGTCGCGCCAGCCGACGGACGGGGAGAAGTCGAAGAGCGACGATGCATCTTCGATTTTTGTTTGTGCTTTGACTTACCCGACCCAGAGTGCAAAGACTTCGATGACTTGGGCGAGTGGTGATGGCTCCGCGACCGGTCCCTCAAACTCCCTCACAACCGGGGCTCAAACAGCTTTCGGGACCGCTCCCGCAAAGCCTTCAGCGCCATCGACCGTCAGTCAGGGCGCGACTTTGGGTCGTGGTCGCGCTCCAGGCAGAACAGACACACGCGGTGCAGATCCGTAACCGACATCAGTTGGGTACAGGAACTGCAAGCCTTGATGTCGGGCATCCCTCATGCACCAGGAGTCGATGGACTGAAAAAAGAAGTCGACAAAAGTTGATAAAAAGTCAGTCAAAAATTTACTGGAGGTACCGCTCTCTCTGGATCTGCGCTGGCTGGCGCGGAAAAAGAAAGAACTGACATCAGCGCACGAGCGCAGGGCGTCTAAGTAGCTGCGGCGACGTCATTCGGGCGACAACACCAATGACGGAAGCTGAGCCGACCGACGCCACCTTCCGACATGCAGAGGTACTGCTGATAAAAAAACTTTCCGGATCCAGTCTGATGCTTGGGGGTAATTCTAAGGTAAGGAATCTATAACTAACGTGTTTCTTTCAGATTGCTCGTGTAAAATGCTATCTCGAAAACTGCTGCAACAAAACATGTCGTGTTTGGTATCAAACACGTTGGAATCATACCTCCACAATGGTAACGGTTGTGGAAAGTATGATTCCACCCTTCTGAAGCAAGCTTCGTGGGGTCACTGGTCTTTCCGGTACAAGCCTTCTCGACCTGGGCAGCATAAAATGGTTGCTGTCGACCAGAGACACATTTCTGCCCTCGTGCTGCTGAGCCAAGTTCGAGCAGGGGAAGCCAGGACAATAGGCATCCTATCACAAGGAGGTGTGACCACCTCCCAGACAGGATTTAGTGTATTGGGGCTGGGTGGGTGCACTTCCAAAGTGCCTGAAATTCTGCATCTGGGGCACACTTGAAGTCCCTGTGCAAAGTCCAGTTCAAACCAGTCCTGAGAGCCGTTGGCTCTTGCGCCAAACTGGACAAAGGACATGGGAGTATCCTCCCCACTGTCCTGACCCTTTCCTGGGATGGTCCCCTCAATCTGTCCAACCATCTCCCATGTGTACAAAAGGGATTACCTGGCTGTAGGACCCTAGATTCGAGGTGGACAAGATTCTGATCAAGAAACCACTGACCTTCGATTGTCTGGGCACTCTGGACTTCAACTGGGCCCTACTTAGTCTGCCTCTCTCTCCAAAGCATCGCCTGTGCCCGTGTATCATACAGGCTCTGTGTAGGACCTGTGGAGCATCAAGGACAACCGAAATATCTCCCTTGGGGTGAAGGAGTCACTCCCCTGCATCCACAGGCACTGTAATGCAACTGACCGGTCTGTTGATCCTGAGCTCCTGCAGACTCCGAAGGCTCCAACCAACAGAGGAGGTGGGTTCCTATGTTCCTTGAGGTTGAACTGCCTTCTCACTGAGTTTGAGGCCAGTATCCCTCGTGGAGACCATATAACCTGAACCCCCGTGCACAACATACTTTTCCAATTGCATTTGTTTGTTGGCGTTCCCCAACTAAGTGCATTTGGCTATTGATAGCCCCATCCTTGGCGCACATTTTGTACAAAGGACTTTGGCCTCCTTGCACTCCGTGCTCTGCAAGCTGTTACCTTTTGAAAATGCTAGAGGTCCCCTCGCGACTCTTGTGCCTCCGGCCTGTGGGTCCATTTGAGGGACAGTACTGATATTCTTGGGCTCCCCTGGTTGCTCCAGGCCAGCCCTGACTCCCCTTGTTGTGGTGAGTTTCCTGGTCCTTGCTGGGCCAGACCATGACCTTTGTCGACCTTCATTGATTGCCGCTGCTAAGGCTTGTTGGTGCTCCCGCTGGACACCGACCCCTCAGCACTCAACATCCTTTATGGGACAGCTCGTATCCAGCTCCTGGTTGTCCTCAACATCTCCTGTTCCCCGTGGCTGGAAGGTCACCTTCTTCGCACCTGAAGCCCCCCGACATCGCCCGGCATTCTTCTACCGAGCCACTGGTCACTCCTGAATAACCCAGACTCAGCGCCCCCCCCCCCCTTTCAGGTTCCTTCCTTCACAAATACACCTGTGGGTTCCACCTGACACTTTTCTTCTTTCCAGCAGTGGCATTTCTTTGAAGACTTCCATTGAGAACGACAGCAGTTTCCGATGCCACTTCGACCCTATGCACCCGGCTTCCCTGAGATAGGCAACTCTGGTACTTCGGTATCCACGGGCTCTCCAACCTTCTATGTTCTAAAGGGTTTCTTCATAATCCACTGGGAAGCGTCCTTAAACACTACAACTGCAACCACAACTCTCCCATTGAATTGTACATAGCACGCAGTTGTGTTCTCACACTGCACTCGTCCTCCGTGGGGTCCCTCCTTACTCACCTGGGGTCCCAGCTATTCTACACCCTCTAGACACTGTCTTGACTCGAGTTGTGGTTTTTATACCACTATTTTAGTATATGTGCTACAGTATTGTGTGCTTTGTGTTTATCCGCGTGTAGCATATACTGTGAGGTATTTAAGGTATGTTATAATAATAAATACATACTTTTATAACTACTGGGTGGTTCTCCCCCACTGCAGAGCCTCCATGTGCCACTGGGCATGCTTCATCAGCAAGATGCACATGGCCATCAGGCCCAGCAGTCTGAGACTCAGTCTCATTGAAACCCAGGTTTGATGCTGAAACATCGGAATCATAGCCCGAATATCCTGGACTCTCCACTCCGGAGGATAGACACAAAATTGCACCGTGTCCAGAATAGCTGCAATGAAACAGAGCATCTGAGAAGGAGTAAGGTGTGACTTCAGTATGTTGATAGTGACACCCAGTGAATGTAGGAGGTTCACCGTAGTTTGGAGGTGGGTGACGAGAGCCTGGGGTGAGCCCACCTTCAGCAGTCAGTAATTGAGGTTGGTGAAGACTGGGATCCCTGACCTCCAAAGATGTGCTGCAACCACCGCTATCACTTTCATGAACACCCGGGGGCACTGGTAAGGCCGAAGGGGAGCGAACTGGAAATGCTTGTGGCCCACCGTGAACTGCAGATAACACTCGTGGACATTAAGGACAGGGATGTGTAAATATGCGTCCTACACTACCATCCAGTCGCCAGGATTCAGGGCAGACAGAACCTCAGCCAAGTTGAACATCTTGATTTTCTCTCCCCGCAGAAAGACATTGAGAGGGTGCAGTTCTAGTATAGGATGGAGCTCTTTGTCCTTTTTTGCCACCAGAAAGTAGCAGAAATAGCAACCACACCCTATCTCTGGTGCTGGGACCTTCTCAGTGGCTCTTTTGGCCAGCAGAGCCTGCATTTCCTGATGGAGCAAGTAGAGATGGCCCTCTGTCAGCTATTCTAGAGATGGAGGCAGAGGAGCTGGGGTTCCACAAATGGGAGGGTATGACTTCTCTGCACAGTTTGGAGCACCCACTTGTCGGTGGTTATGTTGCTCCATTAAGACAGGTGGTGTCACAATGATCCTGCCACCAACAGGATGACTGTGCTAGGTGGAGGGCTCCTTAAGAAACTTGGAGGTTGTGGCAGCCAGAGGGGAGGGGAACTGGACAATGTATTGGGCATGACTCTTGTATTCTGATTTGGAATCCGCAACCCTGTCCTGCCTGCTGAGCTGAGATGTTAGGCTAATATTGCGGATGCCCATAGGAGCCCCAAATGTGGCAGTGGAACGGGCAAAAGTACTGTTGCTCTGATAGGGAAGCCAGAGAGAAGTTCAGGGACCTGGCGGTGTCCCATCTTTCCTGAAAACGTTTGTACACCATATCGACTTTATCGCCAAACAAGCGGGAGCCATCTAATGGCATGTCAATGAGGGATGAGAAACCATCCCCAGAAAACCCAGTGTTCTGCAACCAGGCATGGCGACGGAGCACCACTGTAGAGGTCATGGCCCTGCCTAGAAATTCCGTGGGGCACAGCCTACACCTGATGGCGAACATGGTTGTGTCCTGACCGTCCATCAAGGCTTGGTTCAGAATGGTGTACAGGCCCTCTTCAGGAAGCAAAGGAAGCAGCTGCACAACAAAGTCCTATATGGTATGTGAGTATCAGGCCATGGGGCATGTGCTATTAACTGACTGCAAGCCCAAGCTGGCAGAGGAGAAAATTAAGTTCCTAAAAGTATCCAGTCTCTTGTATTCCCTAACTGGTGGGGTGGAAGGGAATGAGTTTGTGCTACGCTGGCTGACGAGGCCTGTATCACCGAGCTCTCAGGGGAGGGATGCTGGGAGATGGAAGCTGGGTGTCCTGAGGTGGGCGGATGGTGACAGGCAATCATTCAGAGCACAGGAGGACCCATGCAACCTTCAGCCTAGGCTCTCAGAAGAACGCTCACTAGGGCCTAATTTAAGTGAAGCAAAGGTTCAGCAGAGCTCACCCATGGGTGAAGCACCTTTATCAAGACGTTGGGCTTGACACCGACCACAGCCAGTTGTAGGTCAAGGACTTCTGCTGCCCTGCGCATCACAGTTGCAAAGGATGCACCTTCCTTCGAAACACAGCCCGGAAGGGAAAGCATACTAGAGGCTAGGAAGGTGTCCAGGCAGCATATGTCACCAAGCACCTCATAGTCTTCTTTCTGGTCAGGCTAATCCCCAAGGGGGCCATACCCCGCTTCCTCATCATCCCCTTCATAAAGGAAGGGCCGGTCGAAAGGATGCAAATCCAGAGGCAGCTATCATCTGGACAACAGCAACTCTGAGTCGGAGATATGGATGGGTTTGTCATCCAGTGGTCAGACAGACTAGGGCTGGGGTGGATATTGGCACCTGTGGCGGCATCAAAATGGATACAGGTGCAGTTCCAGAGGACCTGGTTGGCATCAGGGGGAAACCCACAAGCGGTAACTCAGCCGTGGCACTTCACTGCTCCATGGGTCCCTAAGGCATGCCAGAGGGAGTCAGTGGCCCAAAGATAGCAAGCCTGGTGTCACAAAATTCTAACAGGACGAGAGTCGCTCCGGAGAACTTTGGGTAGAGCGCAGCGGATGCTGGCTCTGCAGGTGGAGTGCTGGAGCAGGGCTTCGAAGCACAACATTTGGACAAATAAGCTGAAGAATGCTTTGACGACTTCTTCTTTTGCTTCTTGGACATACCCAACTTGGAGGAAGAAGTCTTGAAACAGGTGCACAAACATCCACAGGAACAGCTCCGAGACTGGCCCTGAGACCTTCCTTGGGAATGGGAACACTGTCTGAGACAACGACCGGCTGTGCTGCCAGGAGCTTCATTGCCTGCTCGTAAATCACCTTGGGGTGTATCACCTTTCACTCGGCACAGGCTTTGGGGGTCGCTGCCTGACCCAAGGCACCAGAGACAAATTGGGGATCAAACACAAACATCTCCCTGTGACATTCCCCAAAAGGCTTAAGCTCAGAAAAAAGCTTGACAAAATGTTTTTCAAAAGAGGTCAAAAAGTGACCAAGGTAGCTCTCTGGAACTGCGCTGTTGGTCGTGGTAGTAAAGTAACTGATGTCAGCGCCTAAATAAGCATCACACATGTCACTTCTGATGCAGATGATGCCAATGGGGAGCTTATCAACTCCACCCACTGGCACAGAAGTTTTCCGAATCCAGTGTGATGCCTAGAGAATATCCAAAGGTTAGGAACATGGGGGTAGAAGTCTCTGTCAAAACTGAAAAGTGTACTGCCACTGTGAAGTACGCTTGAAACATTATAGCTAATCTGCATTGCTTTAGAAAGGAAAGCATCAGACCTCTCTGTGACACACAGAATCGTTCACTGGTAACTTTACTGAGATGGTAACTGCAACCATAACAAACACTACAAAGATGACATTAAGTATACATGGACCTTTTGGCTCAGCTTTGCCTTCTAATGAACAGTGAGTCACAACATCACATTTTGGGAGGAAGGCCTTTTTGCTTTGGGACTTTCAGGGAGTATTGTGGAAAGTAAGTGGCCACTAGATACATGACAGATACCAGAGAGGGAGGAAATATGATGCCCCAGAACACCCTAAAATAACTGAACAAGAGAGATAAACGAATCTAAAAGCTGCTTAGAAAAGACAACACGTGGCTGCCTCTTCGGGGAAAGGGGATCGTAGATATAGTGACCTTGAAAAGACATCTAGACTTTAAGCTTTGGTAAGTATGACAACGTGATCCTATTCTGGGAAAGACTGGCACCTCTTTGATTTGATAATAATAGAATTCCCCTAGAAGTTGTTTGCTCAGAATACTGAAGGCACAGAGCAGGGGTATAGTGGGGAATAGTCAGCAAACCTGAAGTCTACTGACCAGAAATTTCTTCTCGCTGACTGATGTTTCGTCCAATGTACAGTTTGTTACATTCTGTTATACCAGACTTAGCTTTTTGTTTTGTGGTGTTGGGAGATGGGATAAGTGGTGTTTTTTCGCCTGAACCTTAGAATGTTTTAGATTTTTTCAGTGCAGCTGAATTCTGGATGTAAGACTGAGATAATGTGTGGAATAAATATGTATGCATTATCTGTGCTACCAAGTCTAACTATGGTTACAGTATGGGCTTGTACGTATTTACATGTATAAAAGCTACACTGCTACAAATGAACATTGCCAATTCTGCAGTGGTTTTTGACACTACCTCGTAAATACTCCTAATGCAATTTTTGTACTATTTTTCTACTTAGTTAATGTTAATTATAACTTATTTGTACATCAGTTACATTTAATGCATTATCCTTAATTTAAACCTAATACACTAAAATCGTTTTTAATTACAATGTGTTTATTTAAATAGTCGTCCTCATCCTCACTGTAATAATTTCCATTATTTGAAATAATGCTGATTTATTTTTTATGTGAAACATTACATTTACAGAAGCTGTAATCTTTAAATGTTAGTTTTTTAAATATAATTTGTTAATTACTCTTACCTTCATCCTGCCACTACCCCAACCTTAATTCTTAATTTCATTAATTTATATGATTTTTCATTTGTATTTCTAATATATGTAAAGAAAATAACAACCCTGTAATGTCTTGCGAGTTTTATGACAGAACCCTTTTGCCTCATAACGGACTCTGTAGAGCTGTGATGTAGGTGTCAGAGCAGAATGCAAAGAAAGCTTGTTTTAGAATGTTAAGTTCACAGTTACAGACGAATAAAAGAGTGTAATACTAAGTTCTGTGGCGTAGTCATTGGAGGGTACCCAGGCTGGGAAAGATGCTACAACTGGCGATGCGATAGGGGTTAAGTCACCCGAGGAACGACTGTGCTCTCCCTGAGAGTTTGCCATTGTCCAAGCAAACAGCTCATGTCACTGTCAAAATAAGAAATCAACGCTTCATGCATATGCAGTCAAAGAGCAGTTCCAGCCAAAGTAAAGCAAATGAAGACAACAAAAGTGTTACAAAGAATCTAAGCGTCGATAGCTGAGAACCATCTGGTCAGGTCATACATAAAGGTACAGAGATGCCACACAAGATAAAGTTGTACATTATAGAGTGTTAACGCTGAAGGCGGATCAGCCAGGTGTACAAAGCACAGCCGCTGATAATCATAACATGC
Organism: Triturus cristatus; assembly: GCF_964204655.1. Lineage (NCBI taxonomy): Eukaryota > Metazoa > Chordata > Amphibia > Caudata > Salamandridae > Triturus > Triturus cristatus. The sequence goes on from NC_140590.1 coordinate 1,060,704,189, forward strand.
AAAATAATGCTGCGAACAGAAGCGCTGCAAAGCGGAGATCATACAAGTGTCAGAAAATGCAAACTGACATTTAGAAGAGAAGAATTAAATTATGTACCAAATCCATTAAAGAGAGTCATCACCCCAGAGCACTCGGTTAAGTGGCTCAGGGTGAAGTGGCTCAGGGAGAAGTGACCGGGTTGTGCTTACAGAGCCGATACGACCTCAGCGCCATGTGTCGCAACCCAGGCCAAGTTTGGGTTGTGTTTGACAGGTACACAACATATCACCACAGTTTCCAATTTTGCCGGAAAAGTGAAAGGCTTTTTTTCTGATGTAGACAAAGAAGAAAGTCTCATCTCAAGTCATCATCAAAGATGATCCAGAAGTCAACACGCTGCAAGGTCTTCGAAATACTGAGCCAGAAACAGCATCCAGGAACACGCTACTTTCACGTTTCGCACTAATTTACAATGTTGCCTCCTTTCTGATACCCCCATCACCTTTCGATACAACCAAAAGCTAAATATTGGTGATAGATTGACTGCTTCTTGGCTAGAGACATTTGATGATTTAATCGATGCACTTGAAGAGACTGATAAAAAGATTATCAAGTGTCTCAAAAATGTTGCTGATTATGGGGTAAACAAAGTCATAAATAAAATGCTGTGAACTAATGAAGAAATCACATACTATCAGATTAAAGAAATGCTAAATCTCAAGTTCAATCCAGTACCAAATGTTGATTATGGAAGATACATTTTCAGTCAAAAATGCCATAGAGGTGGTGAAACCATCGATGAATTTGTGGAGAGACTCGATGCACTCAAACACTGTAAGTTCAATTAATTTAATGATGAAGAAGCTATGCGTCTTAGAGTTATTGATGGATGCTTGTCAAATTAATTCAGACGACGAATGCTCACGGAAACTCTTAGTCTGGAGCGAGTGTTGATGACTGCCAGAGCTGTGGAGTATGTTGAAAGACGAGCTGCTGACCTAGAGGTCAGAAGTGCCCAGAGTGAATCAGTCATGAGTATAAAAAGTAAGCCAATGCAAAAGACTATAGAACACAAAGTGATGTTGACACGTAAAAAGAAGTTATGTTTTAGATGTGGATTTTCGTTTCCACATAAAGGTAAACATCCTGCTATTGAACAAGTACGTAAAGGCCTGTGGGAATAAAAAACATTTTATAACGGTTTATAGAGTTAAGAAAAAAGCAAGTGCGTCACGGCATAAAGATAAAAAGGCCGCCAGAACATTCCAGAAGCAATGTTCGATGCACACCCACATGGCCAAGTGGTAACATCAAACGAGGCAAATTGACACTGAAAGGAGCCAATCATCATCTAAATCATCGTCAAACAGTTCTTCTGCCTCAATATCAAGTAAAAGTGAGGATGATTGTGCCGTGTCGATGTTTACCTCAAAGAAATGTGCACATGAAGGACTGGCTGCATGTGAGGAAACATGTCAAAGAAAAGTTGACATGCCAAAGCACGAAAGTCTTAAAAACATTGTCCAAAGATTACATTGAAAATAAATGGTTGCTCGATACCTTTCATCATCGACAGTGGTGCATCGATAAACATGATGCCTGAAGAGAAATACAATGAACTATCTCCATTGCGATGACTTAACGGCATCGAAAACCAAAGTGTATACAAGAGCTACATTGAGGCCCATAAAAAGTCAAGTTTCATTTGTAGTGACAACGAAACACAAGAAAACGGAGGTGCAAGCACCCATCCAAGTGCTTCAAGGTATAGTGTCAAGTGCCTTTCTGCTGAGTTTAAGTACAGCTGGTTATATATGACTGATATCAGTGAACTACAAAATGAATGCTCATCTCAAAATACTAAGTCAATTCCCTTCATTGTTTCATGGTTTCGGAAAGCTTAAGACTGACAGTAAAGTTGTATATTAATGAAGATGTCCGTCCTGTAGCTAAGAGTCATAAACAAATTGCTTTTCATTTACAAGAAGCTGTGAAAAAGAACTGGAATCTTTACTTGAGCAAGACATTAGTGAGCGTCCAACTGGACTGATTCCATGGGTTTCTCCCATAGTGGTAGTGCGCAAAATGAACGGTGAAGGAGCTGTACACCTATGCATTGACAAGTGTAAAGCAAATAAGGCAATTGAACACGAACGACATGCAGGTCCATACATTGCTGACATAACACAATTAAGTGATGTAAATGATTTCTCTTGCCTTGATTTAAATAAAGGTTGTGATCAGTTGGAACTCGAAGAAGATTGCAGGTACAATTACAACTTTCCTACACATGTTGGTCTGTTTCCATACAATAGACTCAGTTTTGGTGTGTCATCGGTTGCAGAACTTTTCCAAGATGTCATTCGATGTGTCATACAGCCTTTTGTGAATGCATTCAATTAGAGTGATGACATATTGATTTTTGGAGCATGATAAAGTTCTCACACAAGTATGTCATTTACTTACTGATGCAGGTTTGACTTTCAATGCTTATAAGTGTGAGTTTCACAAGACCAAGTTAAAGTTCTTTGGCTATATCTTTTGAGATGGGGGTAGGACACTTGATGCTGTGAAAGTACAAGCACTGCCAAATGCTGACCCCCCACAAGATGTTTCTACGATATCTTAATTCCTTGGCATGGTCAGTTACTGTTCAAGATACATAGGAGACTTTGCTACTATAAGTGCTCCATTATGAGAGTTAAGGAAGAAACAGGTTTAATTTAAATGGTCATAAGAATGTGAGATAAGTTTAAAGAAAATCAAACAAGCCATTGAAACTGCTGCTGAATTGACCTATTTCAAATTAAAGCTTCATACAGATGTTGTTGTTGATGCTAGCCCAGTCAGGTTAGACACTATCCATGCACGGCACAGCGAACACCGAAATGCTCGAAGACAGATTGTGGCATATGCCAGTAAAATTTTGTCCCAGACAGAATGTGCTTACTCGCAACCTGAGAAAGTACATTTAACCAAAGTATAGGTTTGGGAACATTTCCAAGCATTCTTGTATGGAAAGCCTTTTAAGCTGGTAACTGATCGTCAAGTTCACTGACTATCTTTTGCAATTCAAGAGCCAAGATGCCTCCTCGCTATTGAAGAGTTTGGGACTACGATTACAAGAAAACAATTAAACTATTATGCATCATCCAGGGAAGGATCAAAATCCTGCTGACTACTTTTACAGGGTGTTATACAAGGTCTGAGTACTCCATCCAAGATGGCTGAAGCCTACATTAATTTCATTGTAATAGCAAATACGCCAGCTGTTATATCATTAGCCCAGATCATCACTGCCATGAGCAATGATAGTGACATGCTGAAGCTGAAAGATATAATTACACATCAGTCATGGAACCGGCACGCTCAACCTCTCACCGGTGACGGTGAATATCAAAAATACAAAAACGTTAAAGATGAACTGTCCATAATTCAGGAAGGAGTTATACTGCAAGGGATGAGAATCTTGATTCCGGAGAGTCTGTGACAGAAAATAAAGAGGCTCAAAAAAGACATTGTGGTATTGTTGCCACCAAAGTTTTGTTTCCATATTTAGATGAGGGTTGGAGAGGAACTCAAGGCCTGTCATCTATGCAACTGCCCTTCTACAACTATTACTCAACATACTCTTAACATGTCAGAACTCCCTAAGCATGCATTGGATAGAATAGCCATTGATTTCTTTGTTCCACTTGATAATAGACATCAGCTGATGGTAACTGTGGACGAGTACTCACGTTTTCCATTAATAGAAGATATCACATGCACAAATCATGAGCGAGTCATTTAGAGACTACATTGCATCTTTGCGATATGGGGCATTGCAGCCATTTTGAAGTATGATAATGGCACGCCTTTTAACAATCAAGAATTCAAGAATGTCCTGGAGCATATGAACATAAAGCATCAGAAAAGTACAGAGAGCAAGAACAACCAAGATACCTCCATGGACCAACAAATGAGAAGGAAATGAGAACATAACTGGTACAAAGGACTTGGTTAACAAGCAGAAAATGAAAGCCTATGCAGACAAGAGGAGACATGCAAAGATTTTCAAGTTTAAGAGAGGAGACCAAGTGAACACCCGACAAATGCGAAGAGGGAAATCTGATGCTGAACCTCTCCATGTAGTGTCCACCAAGGGCCATGTGGTGACTGCCCAGTGTGCTGGAAAGTCTGTTATGAGAGACTCTTCTCACCATCGGCATTTGATTCATTGGTCTTCTGATCAAGATGATAAAGGAAAGACTGAGCCTGAGAACTCAGTGACTGCTGTTACCGAATCTCAGACAGTGAAGACAGCTCCCAGCAACCAGATCAGGTCGAATAATTAAAGCGAGAAGGTTAATTGAAGAGATATAATTATATATATGTATTCACTTAAAAAACCATAGGTTTCACACATGTTATAGTTAGGTGGACATTTCACTCGTAAAAAACCAATGAAATTACCCCGTTATAGTTAGTTCAGATAACTATAACCCGCGCGCCCACAATCCACTGTTCATGACGTCACATATTACATCACTCATGACATGGTCAGTGGCATCACTCATGACATCACTGATGACATCATCCTTTTGATAGAGTGGCGGTCGCGTGAGTTATAGTTATCTGAACTAACTATAACAGGGTGATTTCATTGGTTTTTTACGAGTGAAATGTCCACCTAACTATAACATGTGTGAAACCTATGGTTTTTTCAGTGAATTTGTACGTTTTTTTAAATGCTAAGTTATGTATTTATTATTATATTTTTAATATATTTATTTTACAATAAAGTACGTTTTAAATGGTTTTATTTTTATGGTTTTTCACCGTGCGCGCACCCCGCGATTTAAAAAAAAAAAATTACAATGTTTTTTTCTGCCTTCGGGGTCCTTCAGGGACCCCCTGACAAAGGCTAGGGGGTCAGGAACTCTCTACCCTGCCCCCTTTTCACATTCGCCACCTTCCTTTTTCACTCTCGCACTCAAAACAAACAAAATGGCGGCCGACACTTCCTGATTTCGACCGATTCGAACGTTGACTGACATGTAACCACCAATCAGAATCACGCTCGCGCACGTATGGGTGCGCGCACCGTGCGCGCACCGTGCGTGCACGGTGCGCGGCTATAGATATTTATGTACTTTAACTGCAATTTTCTCAGGAACTACTGAACAGATTGACTCCATATATGCAAAAGGCACATCCCTGACCTGAGGACTACCTCTTTGCCAAATTTCAAGTAATTCTGTTCAGCCGTTCGGGCTGTACCTTCGACTAAAGGTCCTATTGGAAAATGCATGGGGAAAACGTGTTTTGGGACCCCCCCTTTTTTCTCGGCCCCCGCGACTTTCAGGGTAGGAGCTGAGCGGAGCGCCCCATTAGTTTTGAAAATTTTGCGAGGATTCGTCAACCGGCGCCAAAGTTCTTCAAAATAGAATTTCCTATGGAAACACGGTCCTAACTATGACTACCTACTGGCGACCGCCAGTAGAATATATATATATATATATATATATATATATATATATATATATATATATATATATATATATATATATATATATATATATATATATATATATATATATATATATATATATATATATATATATATATATATATATATATATATATATACACGCGCTCACTCCCAGTCACTTTCAGGAACTTGGAAAAGCACTCAGCGGGACACTCCTGCAGTTATTTAATCATTTATTGCATTGCGAGCATGAGAAAACATGACGCGTTTCGGCGATGCCTTAATCAAATGTTTTACAAAATTCGCGCCAGAAAGTGGCATATTTAAAGAGGCAGAACAAGAGTCACATGGTATTTCTTTGCATGGACAGCAAAATGGGACAATCACCTTCAAAAATCGGCCGCCACATTAGGAGAAACAATTGTCAAAGTGTATAAATACAGATTTCGAATTGATAAACATTTCACCATAAATGGGTTCCCAATGTCAGCCTTCATTTTAAAAAAAACAATTGCTCTCATAAATATGAGCAATAACTTGTCAAATATTATGCCGTGTATCAGCTCACGAAGTCCCTCAAACTTGGCCATAATTGAGCCGTATATCGGCTACCATCATTGCATGATCGGCAGTAAAACATGAAGAGGATATATTCCTCCATTTCAGAGGAACAGAATGCAACTATAAATCGGTTGCCATGAGTGCAAAAAAGGTTTGCTAACATAATGCCGTGTATCGGCCTGAACCTCATTGTAATCGCTACCATTCAAGCAAATGCATGACCCACAAACAAAAGCCTCTATCACAATCATTATATGAATTCAAAAAAGATACATTAACAGTCATCACACAGAAACAGTACCACTTAAATAAATGCAACATCTTACAAAATCTTATCTTCCTGATCCCTATAGTTTGACCACATTCTCCTATCCTGTCATTATACCTTTAGTTATTTAATCTCCAAGATGGACCGATAATTCCTCGCCCACATTCATGCCTGCGGGATTTTTTGTTCCCAGATCTATAATATAACGTGACTCAAGCCTGCGCAGTTGTTTAATTCTGTCTCCCCCCCTGATACTTATAGGGACTTGGTCCAAACCATAATAGCGTAATAGTTCCCTATTGCTATTATGTTTTTCAGAGTAATGTCTCGCGACAGAGTAGGTGATGTCATTCTTAGCTATCGCTCGCATATGCTCCAAGATGCGAATCTTAACACAGTGGATCGTACTGCCCACATAGCGTAGGCCGCACGGACATTCCAGGCAATAAACTACATAGTTCGTGTTACACGTTATGAACTTTTTGATGGGTCGAGGATTCTTTAGACCAGTAACCTGATAGGTTAATGTCCTTCTACTGCCTACACAGGCTTTGCATTTGCCGCATGGGAAGAAACCTCTAAGGTCCCTTAGGGTTCCCATCACCTTGGGGCTAGTAGATAGATGACTTTGAACCAGACTGTCCCTTAAAGATCTTGCTTTTCTGAAAGTTACTAAAGGGGCAGAAGGAATGTCTGGACCAATAACATGATCCGTTTTCAAGATGTGCCAGTTTTTTCTCAAATTTTTTTTCAGTTGATTGGCACCATTTGAAAAGGTAGTTACCATTCTAAATTTATTGGTATCCAACTCATCCATTTTACTTTTCTTACTTTTCTTTTTCCTTTCCTGTGTATCCACTTCCTGGTCCTCTTTCAACAGAGTGGCCCTGGGTATATTCCTTACTCGCTGGAGAGTATTCTCAAGGAATATTTTATTGTACCCTCTAGTTACAAATCTACTGATACTGTCTTTAGCTGCATTTTCGAAATCATCCACCCTGGTGCTGTTTCGCTTAAGCCGCAAGAATTCACCATAAGGGATATTTCTTACTAGCCCGGGGAGAGGATTACTGGTAGCGTGCAGGGTCGAATTTCCGGCTGTGGGTTTACGGTACAGTGATACAGATAATTGGTTATTCACTACTCTGATCTTTAAATCAAGGAAGTTAACAGTTTCCGCACTAACTTCCCCACTAAATTCCAAATTGACAGCATTTTTGTTCAAACTATCAATGAAGGTAGAGGCTGACTCAAAGGAACCATCCCAGATAATACAAAGATCGTCTATATACCTGTACCAACTGACCACCCTGTTGTAGTCAATCAGTCCGGGTGTTCTGGACACCTGCTCCTCCCACCAGCCCACGAATAAATTCGCGTAACTGGGGGCGAAACAGGTGCCCATCGCAGTACCGGACCTTTGATGGTAAAAATCATCACCGAAAACAAAAATATTGTTCTTAAGGCAAAACTCAGTAAATTGAAGGATCATTGCATTATGTTCCATAAATTTCAGAGGTTTTCTCTTCAGAAAATGGGCTACGGCCTCTAAGCCATGTTCATGTCTTATCCTGGTGTACATGCTAGTAATATCTAGCACAATGAGTTTGAAATCAGGATTCCATTGTTGTTTTTCAATACGCTTTAAAAAGTCTTGTGAATCCTTGTTTTTTTTAAAATGAAGGCTGACATTGGGAACCCATTTATGGTGAAATGTTTATCAATTCGAAATCTGTATTTATACACTTTGACAATTGTTTCTCCTAATGTGGCGGCCGATTTTTGAAGGTGATTGTCCCATTTTGCTGTCCATGCAAAGAAATACCATGTGACTCTTGTTCTGCCTCTTTAAATTTGCCGCTTTCTGGCGCGAATTTTGTAAAACATTTGATTAAGGCATCGCCGAAACGCGTCATGTTTTCTCATGCTCGCAATGCAATAAATGATTAAATAACTGCAGGAGTGTCCCGCCGAGTGCTTTTCCAAGTTCCTGAAAGTGACTGGGAGTGAGCGCGCATTTTTAAACGCGATTGCACCTTCGCGTTTCAAAGCACCCGTCTACTGAGTGCGCTGGTTTGAAGGTGCAGACGGAGCAATGATATATATATATATACGCACAAACACATACACACTGATTTTTATATATACTCTTTTTTGTAAAAGATTTACATTTTTATTTAAAAAGAGGGGGAGATGTAGAATCTTTCAAGTTTTATGACCGGACCCTTTTGGCTCTTAACGGACTCCGTAGAGCTGTAATATAGGTGTCAGCGTGGAATGCAATGAAAGTTTGTTTTAGAATGTTGAGTTTGCAGTTACACGCAGACAAATACAAATTTGTAATTCTAAGCTCCGTGTGTGGCATAGTCATTGGCAGGTACCCAGGCTGGGGAAGACGCTTGTAACCCTTAATTTCTCTTTTATTAAATGTATTTGAATTAAACATCTTTAACCTATTTCTTACACTTACCTTAATTAATGAAAATTATTTTCAATTCTACAAAAAAAAAAACAGATGTAATATATCTCAGGGAAAGCTTCAAAAACTCTTCTTTTTTCGTGTGTAATTAAATGAAATATATGTCCATTTTTTAATGTATTTATTAATTTCTGATTAGCCTTCACCTTTACTAAACTCCATTCCAACTGATTTTAATTTAACGCAAAAATAACATTTGGAAATAATATACCTTGTTGTGTAACCCCACACTAGAACTCCCTACCCTTTTATTTATTAAATGTTTTTTAAATTAATTTTCTATTTTTAATTACCTCTATCCTTACTTTATTTCTATTACTTAATATTGTTGACACAGCTTCCATCAATGTAGTTGTTACATCGATGCAGTGACGTCTATGAATCATACCGTTGATTAATTACATCGGTTTAGTCGTGGTACGCCCAGTTTAGTTTTTGGCAGCAAGAGACTCATGGTATTTGATATGAGATACAGCAGGTCTTTTATCTGTTTAGTTAAGACCTGGTGACAGAAAAATATAAAAATTATTAATCTGAAAGCAATTTTCTTGAATTAAGTACGTCTGGGAGCTCAAACCCTATCACGACCACTTATAATGGAAGTGTTATTAATAGACAGTACAAAGTGCAACATATATCTTTCGGGCTATTTAAAAAATAAAAACTTTTTTCACCACTCTGAAGAATAATCCATAACCAAATAAGCAGAATAGCTTAAAAGACATTGCACTGTCTTATTTTTATAAAACTCAAATCTAGTTCTTTTTTGAATGACGTAGGTACAATATGTAAACATTTGCGAATGTGATCTAATTAAAACCTATATTCAACACAGAGAAACCTCTTTCTTTGACCTAACTGAAGAGGCCCCGGGCCATCATGAAGAAAAAGAAATAGGCCTTCTTTAAGATTATGAAGGAGACAAAGCTTTACTGAAGTGAAAGAAAAGAAAGCTCTCTCTGAAGTCAAAACCAGTTTTGATGAGTTGTAGGTGTCAAGGACCAAATACTAATGTGGGAACAGAATGGAATCTCTCGCTGCTCGCGCCTCTGTGCAGCAGCTGCGAGACAGTCTCAGACAGCGACTCCTGCAAGGGAGGGGCTTAGGAAAGGGGATGCACTGGAACAGATCCTATTGATATGGGAGACAATGTCACCCAGTTGGTCTGCCATGGTTAGATGGATTTGGAAAATATATCAGTATTATGAATTCCTACCCACAGGGTTCATAGCGCTGCCCTGTGGCTGAGAAGGTGATACTGGAGCTTCACCCAGCGTTGGAAGAAGGTATAGTTAACTGAACGTCTTGCCAACATTAATCAACAATATCTTTATAAAGATTGCAGTTATACCATTTACTAAGCAAAATACCACTACGCATTAGGCTTTACTCAAAAGAGATTTAACAAGGATATCTTGCACAAGTCTTTTACGCTCGCACTGAGTCTCAAGACATTTTTTTTCACCAGATCTCCATGGTTGTCTGCTTCATACTTACCTCATCATAACTTACCTTCAATTTGAACTTTAGAACAAATGTGTTTAAGCGCTCCTAGTTGCATAGTCTTCCTCAATCCTTTCAAACAACTTTCTCTCTCTACTCGGTATTAGTCAGGCAAAAACTCATGCGCTCAAACCAAGTATGAACTCAAGCTTGAATGATCTTTCAAAATTTCAACTCTCTTACAACCTGCTCCAGTGAGTCTCTCTTTGAGAAAGTAAGTCTCACTTACCTCGAGATTTATTGGATTCCATTGTGCAGCTCCAAGAATTGCTGCTGCTCCTGCCAATGACCACATTCACAAGTGGTCAAATCAGGGCAAGGCTAGCTCTTACATAGCGACCCCAACCAAGATGGCATCACGATCTTGCGGGAGTTCCCAAACCCTACAGGATCCAGGATGGCCACTGCAGCCCACTGAATGCTCGTCCTCGAGAACACTTGAGCCCCAGGAATACTAGGCACAATTTAAAAAGACTCTTGACCTCTGGCCCAAAACGTTTAAGGGCACAGTGGTTATTTCCAGAATGCTCATCACAGCTCCTGAAATCGGCTGCCATATATATAGTTGCCAAGTACTGAGCACAGCTTTTTCAGGGGATGGAATGTGGGGACCAAGAATCCAGGATCTTGAGGGTTCAGATCTTAAGTGTCCTGACAGTAGGATAGCATAATTAAAGTTACAATTTCTCTGCTATTCTATGTTAGTGTCTTTACAGAGTTGGAAAGGCTTCCTGTATGGGGAACATGACGAAAATTCTTAGAACTGTTGGCTAGACACTCCGCATTTCCAGCCATGGCCTTGGCCTATGATGCTCTACCCCAAAAGAGCTTGATTAATTTCCTATCACAGTATTGACGATTTTGTAGGTATGAGCTGGAATCCAGCTTGGCTGAATCTTCGATTGGCAGATACAATGACAATTAAATTCCTGAAGGTAGTTTTTGAGTCACAAGAAATGTGGGATATTGCCCAAAATGAACTTTTAGACAGTATTTCATATCAGCCGGAAAACCATCAAGAGATAAACTGGCAGACTGTTGATTGCAGTTACTGGCGAGAAACGAGTAAGATTCCTTAATGCGGATTCATCAATCACATTATATTTTAGCCATAAAAGCTTTATTATTTTGAGCTATAGCCAATTCTAGCAACAGCAGAGTAGCTGAGGTGGGCTACTACGTTAACCATGTTTAAATGGTAACATTGAAAGCACGAATTTAGCATGAAATATTCGGTGCATTGAATGGGTTATGCAGAACTCATTCCCTTGAGCACATACACCATTACCAGTGGCGAAACATTATCACTTATGTGTTGAAATCCAAATTAGTTTGAGAACAGGAAGCACCAACCTCCCTGTATGATTTTGAGAATGTGGAGGAAATTGGGACGAGGTCCACCTCCAATTCACAGGATGTCGAGCCTGAGGAAGGGTAGTAGTGGCCAGGAGTGCTCGAGAATGTGATGGATCATAAAACTTTTAAAAAAATTTAACACATAGTAGGAACCAACAGATTAAATCTAAAGTATAAAGAATAAGCTTTGAAAGCAAACATGTTAGAAACAAAAACTCACTTTTTGAATTGATCTTAAACAAGCTCTTGGTGAAGGCGATTACTATTGATCCCAAACCTATTAAAATAAGAAAGAAACTTGAATGGCAGGACCATGAAACGAGTACTGTGGACAATAAAGTCAGGTGAACAGCGTACAAAAAGTCGGGTTCACAAACCATCAGTCAATAGTCTAAAACCAGTAATTAGCTAAAGTAAGAAGCCATTAACAAAAACCAAGTACTTTGTAAAAAATAAAATTAAAACATGTGCAGAGAAATGTGGCCAATTTATTAATAGAGTTGTTATAACAAAAACTTTAAAAATTAATTTGGAGTTGACAAAGGGAGGTTCTGCTTCTTGAGTCTCATGAAAGAAACTGACCACTAATTTCTTCAGTGCTTTCCATTTTATGAGGTTATATTAGGATCATTTAAGATGTCATGAGTGATGTCACTGACCATGTCATGAGTGTGTAATATGTGAGGTCATAAGCCGTGCATTGCGGGGGCGTAAGTTATAGTTAGCTCAGGTAACTAGAACGGCTGGATTTCAATGGTTTTGTACAAGTGAAATCTGAGCCTAACTATAATATCCATTTAACGTTTGCTTTTTTTCAGTGAATTTCTAAGGTTTTTACAAATTCTATTTCCTAAATATAAAATCCCTGCAACCTTTAATTTCTTTGAGTGAATTTCTACAGTTTAACTTTTTAATCTTAACTGTAACCTGTCACATTTGAGAGTGAGTGTGTGAATGGCTATTTGGGTCTGAGAGTGGGTCTGTGAGTGTCTGTTTATGTCTGTGAGTGGGTGAATACCAGTGTGTGTGCGTGTGCGCACCTGTGAGTTAGTCTGTGAGTGCCTGTGTGTGTCTGTGAGTGTTAGTATGAGTGTCTGAGTGGGTGTGTGAGTGCCTTGTGCCTGTATATGTCTGTGAGTTGTGCTTTGGATTTTGGGTATTTGCATTCGCCAAGCCCAAGAAGTTAGTATTGTTTGAGCTTTACTGAAGTGGAGCTTCAACTGGGGCACATGCTATGTTTATATTTGCATGTGCTTTTCCGGGGCCCGGTCAAAATTTAATAGGGAACAGGGGCCACGCGGCCCTTCTCCCCAGGCAGATTTTGGCCCCAGGGACCCCATCCCTTGGGCCAAGGCCAGGTCCACATGGGTGCTCTGGCCCCACCCTGTGAGTATCGTTGGGGACCATGGGGGGAAGCCTCAAGGCCCCAGCAGGCCTTGCTGGACTCCCGCCTCCTGCGGGAGCCGGCATTGCTCCCGCACGCAGGGAGCTGCTAATAATGCAGCTCCCTGTGTGCGGGAGCAATCGTTTCATTTGCTTCCCTGCCCGCATGACAGCAGGCGGTGAAATAGATTAAAACTCCGCTTCAAGCAAATGGGAGCAGTTTGACAGCTCCCGCTTTCTGGGAGTGGAGTTAGTCTTTGCTCTTGCTTGGCGGGAGCTGTTACAGCTCCCACCAAGCAAAAGCAAACAGCTATCTCCCAAAGGTGGGCACCTCCTTCCTGTTCAGCACCATGGCCACAAAAGCTGAGGCAGCCTTCCTTGGTGAGTGGTAGGCGAAATCACTGGAACGTCTCTACTCACCGAAGGGCAGCCTGGGAGACCTAGACCCACTGCTCAGTAGTTGCACTCAAGTCCGACGCATTCAGGAAAGTCAGAGTGCAGGTTGGTTGCCTAGAGATGAAGCTATCGCCAAAAGAAGGAAACTGCTGGTTTCCTCATAGCTGGCATCATTAGACCTGTGGCAACTGATTCAGTGCTGGACGCCATCTGGCCAAAGTCGTCACACTGTGTTCATGGATTGAGAGGTGGCCTACCGTCTACCAGAGTATCGACTACAGAATCCTGTATCCCTTGGATTAGAACCACTCCATTGGAACCTATAGTAGGTTGTCATTGATGCTGGAACTGGAATGGAGAGCGCTTTCTTGTTGAGCTAAATGTCCTGTTGGACCTGGTTGGTTCCCCTGACCTGCTCCATGCCAGAGTTGGTTGCCAAAAGTAACCAAAGGGACCGATTTTAACTTGGATGCAAGATTTCTTGAAAAAGTTTCAAAGTGTTAAATTCGTAGAATTTGCCATTGTTTGTTCCCGGTTGAGTGAAAAGTTGTGATTTACTTTTTCTTTAAGTATTTGTATATCCGGAACCCTCCGTTGAATCTTGTCCAGACTGGGGTCTATACATTTGTAAAAATACAGTCTATTTTTATAAATTAGTGTTGGATTTCTGGAGAGTTGTGTTTCTTTCTTGTTCAATTGTTTTGGTGCTGTTTAATGTTTTACACTACCCAGGGTTGACAAATAAGCCTGACTGGACCCAAGACAGGATTGTGAGTTTATTATACGGTGAGGTCTAACAACCACATCATATAATAAACCACGTTTCCTCACAGCCGTCATCTGGAGGTGCTTCATGACTGGACTGCCTGGGGTGAACCCGCCTTCGAAAGCCAGTTGTTAAGGTAGGGAAAGACTGGACCCCAACCTCCAAAAGGTGTGCTGTGACCACCCCCATCACTTTTGTGAACACTTGAGGGGCAGTGGTGAGGCCAAAGGGGAGGAGCGCTGTGAACTGAAAATGCTCCTTGACTACTGTGAACAGCAGGTAGCGCCTGCGGGCCTGCAGGACAGGGATACAAAAATAAGCATCCTGCAGGTACGAAGCCACCATCAAGTCCGTGATCCAGGGCAGACAAGATTAGGGTTAGTGTGAGCATCTTGAATTTGTCCTTTGGCAGGAAGGCGTTGAGAAGGCAAGGATCCCAAATAGGACGATGGCCTCTGTCCTTTCGGAACAAGGAAGTAGCAGTAGTAATACCCTTGTTTCCAAAACAAGAACTCTCTCTCCCTTTGGCCACAAGGGCCTGCACTTCATGCCACAAAACAGACACATGGTACTCCGTCATCTTCCTGATTGTGGAAGTTATGGCAGGTTAGAAAGAAATGGGAGGGTATATCCCAATTGAACAGTTTGGACGACCCACTTTTCTGAAGCGATGGCCTGCCACCCTGGAGGGACTATCTGATCCTGCCTTTAGTAGGTTGTATGTGCGCCAGCAAGGACACATTAAAGCGGTTTTGTGGCTGCGGATGCTGGAGGATGGGGGACTGAGCAGCAGGTTGTCCTTGTTGTCCTGCCAATTGTCTCTGAGAGCCACGTCCTCAGCCTTGAAAGGGCTGAAAAGCCTGCTGGGCTTGTGGAAGGGTCTGGCACTAGTGAAAGTGAAAACCCCGGCCCTAGTCACAAAGAGGTAAAAATTGTCAGGTGGGAGCAGAAAGACCCAAGAAACATGCTGTGGCCCTACTCTCCTTAAAGGGCACAGCCCGCTGTTTTGCCAAAGTGGCAAGGGCTGTCAAACAACATGTTCATCAGGGACATGCTTCGACATCCCCAGAGAAGTCCGTTGATCTCATCCAGGTGTGATGAAGTGGCACACTGGTATGCATTTTTCAGCTCAAGTGGTCAGTCGCGTCCAAGCCAGAACGTATTCCAAATTTCGCTGCATCGCTACCATACGAGATAGCTTGAGCAAGAGATGCCCGAAGATCATCCGGAACAACTGGTAACACTTGTGCCACTTTGTCCCAAATGGGGTTACCGTAGCGGCTAGGAAGACAGTTGGCATTTACTGACCTCAAAGCATGACTCGTAGATGAGAAAATCCATAGGTCTCTAAGCATTTCAACTCAATCAGTTGGAGTTTTAGGAAAGCATTAAGATTTACTTTACTGATGGATGTCTATCACCAAACTCTCTGACATTAGATGTTGTGTAAGAAAGGCTGGGTTGTCTGGTGCAGGACGATGGTGATGACCCCATCACACCATCTCTGTAATCCGAGAGCGGAGGGAAGTAGTCAATTTCCACTGTGACTTATTATGCTCTTTCTTGCACTTGCCCAAAGACTTCGACTAAAACGATGATTTGCAGTGGGAGCGACTTCGGAGCAGGAATGGGACCTTCCTTTCAACTTCAACAAGTCCCATCGGGTGGCTCACAGTCACCACCAGAAGGACCATCATGCAGGCCCTCGTCACCTGCAGGTTGGACTACGGGAACACACTCTATGGAGGAATCACTGTGATGGAGCGTGTAGTACAAAATTTTGTATACCCCCCCATTCTGCATGTTTATACTAATTAGAATAATTTATTAATTTTAATAATATTAATGTGCTTGCATGAAGTTTAATCAACATTAGTAATGTATGAAAATACACGTGGGATTTGCATTTTGCATGGCTAAATAATTTGTAATTAACATATGTATGCATACTAACACTAGAAAAATAGAATATCGCATGATATATGTTGCTTTGTGACGTTTTCGTAATGTTGCACCAGATTACATCAATGGGTGAATATCAACGCTTTAAATGTCGCTATACGCTAGATAATTACAAGCACATAGGGGAATTAGTGAGGGTTTCACATTTTAT
The DNA here is from genome assembly GCF_964204655.1 of Triturus cristatus. Classification (NCBI taxonomy): domain Eukaryota; kingdom Metazoa; phylum Chordata; class Amphibia; order Caudata; family Salamandridae; genus Triturus; species Triturus cristatus. The sequence goes on from NC_140590.1 coordinate 1,060,720,467, forward strand.
TAGTTATTTCTATGTATTAAGTACTCTTTTGTGTTTGTTTCGCTTAAGTTGTCCTTTGGGCCTAAATTAAAGATGGCCGCCGACCTAGTCTGACGAGATGACCATCATTCCACGAGGTTCCAGGCGAAGTACGCATGCGTTACAACATGTACCAGTGGCCTCGACATGACCCTACACTTGTTGTACCCAAGCAAGGTCACGATGGGAAGCTCGCCAAGTTCACTAAAAAAGGACTGACAAGGAACCGGATGGATCTTGTATTGACATAAGCCCTTGAACTGTGTGAAACCTCACCGGACTATTCCAACCAACCAATAGAAAAAGCCTAAATTTTATAAAATGTATCATCTTAACATTATTTTATTATAAAAATGACAGTAGAATAGAGAGGGTGCTGCGTGCTTTTCTTTTTGCTGACGGAGACGACGGTGACACTACGTGACGGCTGCGTTCCTGGATCTTTGACAGACTGAATTGCTGCCCATTTCTTTGATGAATTAAGGCCCTCCTAAAATCTATGGGAACTGATAGATGCTCGCACATCTCTGGTCCTTGTCCATTCTTGGGACTGTAGCGTGCCGCATGAAGAACTTTCGAATTCTGATTGATTGACGACTAAATTTGATGACTTAGAGGATGACAAATAGCCAGATTAGGTAAGTATGGTGTTTTGTGAGTTACGTAAAATCTAATAAATTTATTAGACGGAACTAAATTCTTGCGATAATTGGATAAACAAACATCGATTAACAAGAAAATGCATTTTGTCATTTATTGAGGAAGGTAAAGATCAAGATATTGAAGTGTTTTTAGCTGGCCTAGAATCACCTTATCAATCCAACTAAATGATCCATTGATCACGTGGGAGGAGTATCTTGATGTTTAGGATTGAGATCTGTAAGGGGTAAGGATATTAGTGTATAAATGTGTAAATACATTTCTCTATAGGTTATAAGGTATTCCTCTCATGTCAGCGCTTGGAACATTCATCTCTCCTGTAAGTGCAGACCAGTGAGAAGTGAAGTGTGAATGTTGGCGTTATGGGCCCCACCAATGATTGTAGGAGTGAATGTGTTAATGTGATATTTGGTCTGTGACGAAGTGAGGATATTTGGTACGGTGTTTGTCCTGATTCCCGTTACCCAGGTTCCACGCTGCATCAACTGCACGCCTCCGTAAGAGACTACAGATGATACAAACCCCTCAAAACTCATCCTCGACCTTCCCAGATGGTCCCACATCACACCCCACCTCAAAAAGCTACACTGGCTCCCAAACCAGAAGAGTTGCCAGGTCAAGATGTTGACCCAAACAAACAAAGCCTTACACAATGAAGGACCAGCAAACATCAACAAACACATGACCTTCCACCAATCGACCAGACGCCTGTGATCCGCCTCCCTCTTCCTTGCAGACACCCACCAGATCCGACAAAGCAACAGTAGAGGACACTCCTTCTCACAGTTAGTGGCCAAAGCTTGGAATGACCTTCCCCTGCACCTCAGGACCGCCTCATCGCACCAGCAAATCAGAAAAGTATTCAAGACCTGGCTGTTCGAATGAACAGATCACTACAAAGCAAGTAGCAAACTTCAGAGCCTTGAGACCCAAACAGGTGATTTGCCACACTCTATAAATCGTTGATTGATCGATCATTGAGTCTTGTTGTGCTTGGCGATGTAAAGTTTGGCCATGTGGTCCCATATGGCCTTTGGGTTCAACACAGTGCAGTCATCACAGGACCTGGAGTCGTGTTCTGAACCCAGGAACCAAAGACTTCCTTCATGAGACTCTGTCACAGGTAGACCTGGGCGTAGTTCGCGAAGTAGCACTTCGCGAAGCTACGCAAAGTGAAGTTCGCACTACGCGAGCTACGCGTAGCACTTCGCGAACTGCGTAGTACCTTGTTCGCACTGTGCCAGATGTCGTTTTCAATGATTGCACAGTGCGGACAAGCAACCGGCACTGTGCAATCATTGAAAATGGCATCTTGCACAGTGCGAGCTGTAGTTTTCTGCTGCTCGAGTAGATTTTTACTCGAGCTTCAGCTTTCTCAACGCGAACTGGTAGTTTCTCATCGCGAGCGGTCGCGAGCATTCGCGACCACTCGCAATGAGAAACCTGACCTCCTCGCGTTGGGAATCTCGCCGGGAGGTTTATTTTCCATGCTCGCGATCGCCAACTTGAAGTTGCTGATCGCGAACAAGGAAAAAGTCTCGCCGGGATGTAATTTTGCTTGCTCGTGGTCGCCAACTTGACGATGAGGACCGCGAGCAAGCAAAAAATGACCGCAGCACTACGCAACACTACGCTACGCGTGTTCGCACTGTGCTACGTGCAGTTCGCGTAGTGCGAAGTAGCGCGAACTTCGCAAACTACGCGAGCGTAGCGTAGTGCTTTGCCCAGGCTTAGTCACAGGCATCTGTTTGTAACACTACCTACAGGGTTGGGAGCTGTTGACTCAGGAGGTGACCTTTCCGCTTGCACATTGGTAAATTATGATGAAAGTTGTTCTATTGTTGGAATAAAAATGTTTTAGCTGTACTGTTCATGCATTGCACGTGTTAAGTTAGCATTTGGGGCACCATTTTAGGGTCAGCTGTTTCTGCTACTGTTGATCAGGCTACCTTGGCCACGGCACCTCCTGTCCTTTCTTTGTCTTCGCCGTCTGTGGCAACTACGACTGTCAGCATTCCTGCAACACCTATTGCTTTCCGCATCCCTTTCACCAGCTCTTACACCCACGACCCAGCCAGCAGTGACGTTAATGCCTACTACCTCTGTTATCACTCCCAGTGTTTTCCTCCATTCCCCGACCATGCAGATTATTGGGACACTAGTACGCGGCACTGAAGATAGAGACTGGACGAAATTCAAGGAATGATTAGGGCAGACGTTGATACGATCTGACGTGAGGGAGGCAGAAAAACAGGTAGTAACTAATCAGGCTGTGCAGTGGGCCCGGAATCCCATTTATGGTGTGGAAGATGTGTGGAGTGTGATGAAAGATTATGAGCCCATTGTACAGCAACATGCCCTTAAGCAAATTGGATACTCTGATTGGTCTTTGGGAGCAGCATTTCAAGGGTGCAGCACTGCATATCATATACGATATTAGGGATCATGTGTATGTTTGTGATATGGAGCCTCCTCATGTCTTTGGCAATGTTGCGAAGTTAGTTGCTTATTGGTGAAGGCTGCTGGAGAAGAGCCCCACCCCGGTATCTCTGTTTCCGATGAGGGAGGTGCATCCTATATACTATCCTGAGATACCAGAGCTACGAGATCAGCATGATAATGTAACTAGGCCAAGGGTAGAGGCCCGTTTTCAAGAACAATGGGTTTATACTCCATGAAAAAGGAGTGATGTTTTGTCCCTTAATACTCAGTTACCAGACCCTAGAAAAGATCCTACTGCATATTATAAAGAATTGACTGAGGCAACTTCTTTGACAGTGATGACGCTTGCGGATATTGAAATGTTCTTTGGTTTATTGGTTCCGGTTGATATTTTGAGACAGGTACACACACAGGACCACGTTGTGGAATTGGGTGGTACCTGGGATCAAATTAAAGAATGGGACCAGGAGAGGAAGCCTGGTGAGAAGTCTAAGGCAGAGATACTTGCTTTGCCTGGCCGAATTATCACGTATATGAATTTCCTTATTCCACCCGAAAGATTGATTGGGACTAGCTATCAGCTTGTCGCCAGAAGAAAAATGAGTGTGTCTGATTTTTTCACCCGGTTTGATGGTGCGTTTCTGGATTATAGTGGACAGGACTTGTTGATTGAAGGTGGTGTGCGTTTGTTTGTTAGTAGATTTGTTTCCAACTTGCTCCCCGAGATTGCGACTAGATTACAGGCTTCCGAGAGCATCTGGTCCACATCTTCTCCTTCTCTTATCTTGAATATGGTACAGTATTATGAGCACAGGGAAAATAAGGAGAAGGTGAAGAAAATGCATAACAATTTGAAGACGAAGGTGTTGTTGCAACAGGCTTCTCGGGGGAATGGTAGAGGACATGATGGTATGGCCTGACAGCTTCACCGTACTAGCAGGAATGCTACGCCTGTAGGACCGAATCAGTGTGCGTACTGTAAGGAGGAGGGGCACTGGTGCAGCAAATGCCCTGTGCTTTTGCAGAAGGTGGCAGTCCCAAGAGGGAGAGGAACTCGTGGACGGGGTTGTTGAGATGGTGGCCAGGACAGAGCTCAGACAGCTGGGACATCGGAGGGCCAAACTGATCAAAATTACTTTGACGACCCTCGGGCAAACAGTATTATCATGATGACTATGATACGGATGAGGTGACAGGGATGTCTTACAGCTAGGGCAGCCAGGGACAGAGTAGGGACCAGTTCCTATACCTGTAGATCAACGTGGTCCATACGTTAGTGCGGATGTGCATGGTTCGACCTAGGAGTTTTTGGTGGATGTAGGTGCAACAAACCGCTCTATTTCTCGTTCCTTGGTCCCTGGGGTGGCTCTGTCTGGCCATAATAATTTTTCGGTAGGTTTTTCTGCTGTACCGGTTGTGAGCTCCATTTCAAGACCCCTTGTGTTGACTATGGGTCCTTTCACTGTGGATTCACCGTTTTTATTGATGTCTAATTGTGGAGAAAATCTGATGGGTCTGGATCTATTAAAGAAATTGTATGCCACAATGTATTGCTCCCCGGAGGGTGTCTACATAACAATGGGTCCGAATGTTGTGTGCGCTACACTATGTCTGTCTAAAGATGCGCCTCTCCCTGCTGAATTTAAAGATGTGCCACCCATACTGTGGGCAACGGGCGACACAGATGAGGGTTTGTTACAGATATCGCCTGTTTCGATGTGTCAAGGAAGGTGCTATTTTACCCCACATTCCTCAGTATAAGATACCCCAGGCAGGTGAGTGAGCTTTGATTCAAATTGTGCAAAACGTCATTGAAAAAGGGGTCGTTGAGGAGACGACTGCTAATGTTTGTAATAGCCCTATTCTCTTGATCCTCAAACAGACGCCTTTGGGTCCCTCTGAGTATCACAAACATGTTTACAGTTTTGTGATTGATTTGCGTGATGTTAACTAAATAGTGATTCCTCAGTTTCTGGTTGTCCCTGACATTATGACTCTCCTTCTTCTGCCAAATTCTTTTCTGTCATTGACTTCAAAAATGCATTCTTCAGTATTCCTATTCATCCTGATAGCAGATATCTGTTCGGGTTCACCCTAGCTGGTAGAAGTTTTAGATTTTGTCACGCTCCTTAAGGCTATACAGAAAGTCTGAGTATTTATAGTCAGGCATTGAAAAGCCAGCTGGATTCCTTGTCGCTTCCCATAGGTAATGTATTACTTCAATATGTTGATGACCTGCTCATCGCCTCAGACACAGAACTAGGTTGCAGAGATAGTACGGTTAAACTGTTGCTTCATCTAGCTGACCATGGTCAAATTTTAGTATTGTCGACAGGTCACCTACTGTCGAAGGAGGGTAGGATACTGACCCCTGAGTGCATCAGTACCATTGTTAAAATGTCTGTCCCGCAAACTCAGAAAGATGTGCGCAATTTCATAGGTATACATACTCAGGAGGATTTACCCACCTGCACCAACGAAATCAACAAATTTACCTATAGCTTTACTATCCAATTCGTAAAATTGTTACCAGGGAGTGCGACGGTCCAATTTCCAATTGGCTTACATCTTATATATCGCTCTTTCGTAGGTATCACTTCCTATTGCAGGGAGTGGATACCTGGCTACTCGCTGCTTATTAAGCCCCTGCTTGCCCTAACACTGAAAGATGTGCATGAACCCCTACCTTGGACTCCAGAGTGTCAGCAGTCTTTTGAGCAATTAAAACTGCGCTTTGCTCGGCTCCAGTGCTTGGCACCCCAAATTATGCGAAGTGCTTCGTATTGTACATCCATGAGCTGGGTGGTTGTGCGCTTTCTATTTTAACACAAAAATTTGGGAATAAGCAACGACTTTGTATTTATTTCTCTGCTGTACTTGACCCTCTCGCCCGAGCCCTCCTGAGGTGCCTAAGAGCGGTCGCGGCAATGGCCGTCAAAATGAGACAATCAGCAGGACTCGTACTCAATACTGACCTCACAGTCATGGTACCCCATTCTGTGGATACACTTCTGAATAGGACAAGGACACAGCACCTCACCAGTGCGCGTCTGACCGGGTATGAGCATACGCTCTTTCAAAAACACATTACGATCAAACGATGTGCCACTCTGAATCCAGCCACGTTATTACCCCTCCCTTCTGAGAATGAGGAGATTGACATACATGATTGTATCTTCTGGACAGAGGAAGAGACGAAGGGACGGGTAGACCTAACTGAGGTTCCCTTATCGTACCCCCAAGGGGAGCTATATGTCGATGGCTCTTGCTTTAAGGTACCAGATGGAACTACAACTGCTGCATACTCATTTACAACACTGCGCATGGTAGTTGAGACATCACAAGTTCCCTATCAGTCAGCCCAAGCTGCAGAGCTAGTCACCCTTATTCGAGCCTGTGAGTTGAGCGAGGGACTAGTTCTTAATATTTATACTGACAGCCAGTATGCTTTCGGGGTTGCCCAGAATTGTGGGTGGATCTGGGCAGAGAGCGGCTTCTTTACTTCCCACGGGGCACGCATTCAGCATGGTCCTCTTATACATAGGCTTCTAGCCTCTTTGACACTTGCTAAGAAAGTTGCCACAGTGAAGTGCAGCGTCCATAAGAAAATAACTGACGATGTGGGTAAGGGGAATGCTTTTGTGGATCAGACAGCTAAGGACACAGCCCGAACAAAGATGAAAAGCACGTTTGTAGCAGGTCCCACCAGGTGGGTGCCCAAGTTCTCCATGTTTGAGGATACACAAGAAAATGTGATGGAGATCCAGTGTGAGGCCAAGGTGGAGGAATTAGCGGCGTGGCAAGAAAGTACAGCGAATTTGAATGATGAAGGATGTTGGATTGACAAGTCAGGGAAGCAGAGATGGATGTTGCCAGATGCATGTAGGAGAGTAGGATCTGCACTTATGTTGCCCCCACTTTTTTTCTGATGTATACACTGGTTTCTGACTATAGTTTGGCTGGGTCCCTGCTAATCAGGGCCCCAGTCTCACTGATCTCTCTAAACAACTTGGTGTGCATATTAGACGCACTAGTGATTGGATACTGTGGTACCTTATGAGCCCCTAGTATATGGTACCTTAGGTACCTAGGGCATTGGTACTTCACAGGCCTACCAGGGGCTGCAGCATGTATTATGCCACCCCCTGGGAAGCATTCACTATCTGACACCACAGGCCTGCTACTGCAGCCTGTGTGAGGTAGTGTTAGCACTCCTCACAGAGGTATAGGTTCCTATATCTCACCATACACACACATATGAACCTATCAGTCACCCCTCTTGCAGGCCCTAACAATCCTAAGGGCAGGGTGCTTGGTTTACTATGTGAGGGGGTGCTTCTGCAGTCTATTCTCTGCTGCTGTTTGTGGATGCAGTTAAACCATATACCATATACTCTTAAGTGCATTATAACCACGCGGTAAATGCTAACTTTGGAATGACTGCATCAAAACATGTCGTGTTTGGTGTCAAACAACTTGGAATCATACCCCCACATCAGTAACTGGTGTGGGAGTATGATCCCACCCTTCTAGAGGGGACGACATGTACCCACTGTACTAAACGGAAGAAATCTTCTAGAACCCTGGCATCACAAAATGGATGCCACCAGCACAGACACTGGGCTGCCCTCCTGCTGCTGACCGAAACTCACAGTGGAGGAAGCCCAACAAAGGGTATCCTGTCACAGGGAGGTGTCACCCCCTCCCAGACAGGATTTAGTGTATTGGAGCTGGGTGGGTGCACTCTTAGAGTGCTTTGAAGTCCTGCACTGGGGGAGCAGTAGGCTCCTCTGTGCATATGCCAGCTCAAACCGGTTCAGGGGCTACCTGCCCCAGCTCTGGCGCGAAACTGGACAAAGGGAAGTGGGTGTAACCATCCACTACCCTGACCCTCCTAGAGGAGTGGTCATAGAGCTAGTCCCTCCCCTATCTTCACTATAAGATACCAAGCATTGCCAATGCAATTCAGATTAAACCTGGACGACGCTCTACAAAGAAGAATCCTGGCCCTTCGACGTTCCACTATCTCTGGAAGACTGAAGAATCTCCCTTGGAGTCAAGGAGTGACTCCCCTGCTTGGCAGGCACCAGTAACTTTGATCAACGGTTGCAAACTTCACCACTCCCGCCGGAGTCCGAAGTCCCTGCGTCCCCTGAAGCAGATTTCCTGACCTCTCGACGGCCATTTTGAGCCCCCAGCGAAGCTGTGGCATCTGGACCCCACAAGTGACGAGGAACAGCAATACCAGGGAACCGTGCACTGATTTCGAGTGCAAACCCTAAACAACGTTCTACGAACTTGTGCTTTGGACCATCTGTAGTCCAAGTCCCTAGCAGGTCTGGCACCGAAAATCAGCGGCCTACCCCGTCCCGAGTGACCGTGGGCTCCTGTGGAACTTTTTCTGCAAAGGCGTCTTGGCGGTTGCTTGCCCGTTGGCTAGTGACTCACCCGAAGACTTTCTCATCGACTTCAAGGTCTCTCCTGGTTGCTCCGGGTCTGCCCTCACTTACCCTTGCTGGGTAAGTCCATCAGACCTTGCTGGTCTGCATCATCGTCAATCTTCACTCCACACGAGACTTGCAGTTGCCAAGGTTTGTTGGCTCCAATCCGGTTGCCGACACCGTCATCAGCTGCAGACGTTGTGGGACCCTTCGAATCCAGCTGCTGGTCATCGTCGATCTCTCCTGGACCTCGTGAGCGAAGAGACAAATCACCATCGACGACCTGAAGCGACGCGACATCAGTGGTCATCCATCCTGCTGGCCACCGGTCACTGGCAAGTGACTTTGAACACTGTCCCCTCAATTTTCAGGTCCTCTTCAACTTCAATTCATCTTCGGATTCCAGCGGACACCTCTCCAGTCGTCAGAAGCAGCAAGTCTTCAGTGATCTCCATTGAAAACAGCATCGCGACCCGACACCAAAAGACACCTATGCACCCGGCTTCCGTGGGTGAGGTAACTCGTGCACTCCGGTGCCCAAGTGTGTGTTGGCCCTCGAAATACTTACCCTGTAAGTGGCTTGCTTGTTGACTCCTCCGAAGTGCCCTAAAACTTTAAATTACAAACCGCGACTTGTGCCATTGAAACCAATAGGAAACCCGCGGCTGTGTTTTGACACTGCACGCGTCTCCCGTGAGCTGATTACTTACCTGCTAACACTGCAGAAGTGAAGCCCCAGCGATTCACAAGGCCCTAGGCCTTTTCATTTTGCAAGTAGAGTTTGTTAAACCATTTTCTTAGTATATGGTCCGGTACGCCCCTAGGGCTACAGCCATATTTGTGCTTAATTTATTGAGAAGTGTTGACATTTGAATGTGTATCTGGGTTCTAATCTCATAAAGAGATTAGTAGAGTGTATCTAAGAATAAATACATATATATTTGATATATATACCTGTGTGGTGTCCTTTTCATTTGGTAATTCAAGGGATTACAAGGTAAAACAAGCTGCTTTACATTCCTCAGAGACTTAGCCTGAAGGCTGCTCTCCACAGCTACCACTAGGATAGCTTTCTTTAAAAGGTTGTCTTAAACCTATCTACCATAAGAGTCGAATTGGACTGGTGCAAGGTGGCCACTATAACTAGTGGCCAGCATATGCCAAGCCAACTTCTCACAATGCATATGTTCTTCCTGTAGTGACAGTGGCCCATAGCCCAGCTCACATTAGTGCTATGGGTATTTGCAAGTTGTTAGACCCCGTATGGCAAAATGACAACATCTCCAAGACAGCTACACATTTAGTAAAATACTGCATGGTGTGCATGATGCACAATCCTGGAAAGTGTACCCCTACAACACCTGGTAATTTTGCACCACCCACTTTCCCGTTTGAGGTCGTTCAAATCGACTTTATTGAAATGAACAGGGTCAAAAATTTGAAGTATGTGTTGGTGGTTGTATTTGTGCGTTTAGTAAATGGGTTGAGGCTTACCCCACTAAAGAGAATACAGCCATTGCGACTGCAAAGATACTCCTGAAGGAGTTCTTTCCTCTCTTCGGCTTGCCCCGTTTGATTTGGAGTGATAAAAGAAGTCAAGATTATTCAGCTAGTTTACAAGGGACTACACATCAGACAGAAGTTCCATGCTGTGAATCAACACCCAGTCAGCAGGTTTGGTTGAGAAGTACAACGGTACTCTCAAACTGAAATTGGCAATGATTCAGATGACCACAGGGTTGCAGTGGCCAGATGCTTTACCATTAGCCCTTTTGTCCACAAGAACAGCAGCACATTCTAGGACAAGATTGTCACCTTACGAGGTCGTGTTCGGACACCCGGCGAATGTCTGGGGGGTCCCACAACTGCGTAAGTTTTCGGAAATTGAGTATCCTTTGCTGACAGATTACCTGTGTGAGTTAACTAAAAGTCTGCCTTCTATTCACCAACAGATACAGGACTCCAAACCACCTGTACCCGAGGGGCCCGGACATGATATTTGGCCCGGCGATTTTGTCCTGGTAAAGAACTTCCAGCGGAAAAAGAGTTTGGAGACTCTCTGGAAGGGACCTGTCCAGGTTCTCCATGCACCCGCACAGCCATGAAAGTCGTCGGCCGAAAGAACTGGATTCATTCGCATCACTGCTGCAGAGTACCTCTGCCCTTGCCCTATGAGCAGTGGGTAAGGGAGGGCATTGGGGATTCGGCGCATGAGAAGGTGCCCCACTTCATCCCATTCAGCGATGCGTTCCTAACGTGGACCCACATGGATGCCAAAAATAATGAGGTGCTAAATGAGGCAGTGCCCCCAGAGATCAAAGCTTTCCACTGACCGCTTTGTGCCTGAGCCCCTTTTCATTGACCCCTCTGTGCCTGGAGTCATCAGGTACAATGTGCGCCCTCAAGTGAAGGACAGTGCACAAAAGGAGAAGTCAGATTAGTTAGGGATGGACTGCGTAAGTCAGGGTGTACTTTGCATATAGTACCAACAGTGTTAGTTTAGGGTGAGGCGAGCTTGGTGCATTGTTCGGACATTGGACAGGATAAATCGAACATGCTTCCTTGGAGGGGGATACATTATCCTGGACGATGTGGGATTCATCAAGAGCTAGGACTGAGCAGCTCCACCGCCGGTGCTCAAGAGCGCCAACGTTGATGTACAATAGGAGTCTACCAGTGAGGCTCAGACGGACACTGTGAAAAATTGCCCCGTTATTGCTTTTACTGTATTCCCTTTTTTGCTTCATAGTGTATCCATTTGGTCGACCTATTACTGAGGAGGAACAGCCATTCACACCACCGCGTCCAGTGCGGGGTTGGTCCACAACAATTAAAATAGTTATTGCATCAATAGTTGCGATTGGGTTAATAATTGTACTGGGGATATCCTGGTTTCTGGAAGAGAAGTATCCTGTGCATTCCTTGGTTGGTACAACACTGATTCCCCCCGAACAAATGTTAGTTACTTTGGTTCCTCACAAAGGAGAGCGCCAAAAGTCTTATGAAGATAATGTATTTATACAAATGTTGCATCAGGCTCATGAGGTGTCAAATACAACTAATTGTTGGGTTTGTGAATTACTTCCTTCAGTGACTCATAAAAGTGATAATTTGTTGTGGATGCCACTGTCATACATCAGTAGTTGCGAGGGTTGGTTTGCATTGCTCAGTATGGTGCGCCCCCATCCCCAATTCGATACTCTGGATAGGACACCTGCTGATTTACACACTGTGGTACAGAATGTGCATTTCCATCACAGGGCCCCCCCTGACGGTCCGACAGGCCAAGAGGCGTTTGGTAAATAGTTTTTAAGGAGCTGCATGAATGCATACAAAAGTGTAAAGAACAGGACATGGTCTCAAATGGAAATAGCTGATTTCCAAGGGTTTAACATGTCAGAGTATTTCCAGTCTTTCCAGGCTCGTAATGTTACTGAGGATCTGTCAATATCAGTGTCATTGGTCAACACAACAGCTAGTTTCTGTGTCTAGGGGACCTGGAGGATAAAGGTAGGGGAGAGCAGATGCAATTCCACATATAAGTTGAGAACAACCAATAGTCCGTCCTTCATACCACCCCCTAATGTCTATTTTGTCTGTGGATCCCAAGCTTATGTCTGGTTCCCGGGGGGGTGGTCGGGCAGGTGTTATCTCTTTTCTCCTTCCCCCTGTGTATATAGCTACATCCAATTACCATAAAGACCGTTAGCTGCAGCGTAGAGTGTTTACTTGCCCCGAGTGAGAAGGGTCACTGACACAAAGGATGTAGACCAAACAGATACTACCTTACAACAGTTTGAAGATGCCATTAAGTGTATCGAACTTTTGGGGTCCCATGTCCAATAGCCTTAACATTTGTCGGCTCATAAGAGTTGTGGAAGGGGTTATTAATACAACAGCAGGGATACTGACCAATATCACTGCTGAGCTCCAGGCTACGATGCTCGTCACCTTACAAAACAGGATGGTGTTAGACGTCATCCATGCTGATCGGGGAGGGGCCTGTTGCATTATTGGCAGTAGCTGCTGTGTGTACATTCCTGACCATGCCCCCAATGTGTATGCTGCCATACAGAAATTGCACAGACTTTCATCCGATATACACCAAGAAAATGGTACTTTGACTCTCTCTGGATGGTTCTGGGGTATGTTCACATCCTGGGGGTGGAAGATCCTTATATTTCTAGCTGCCATGTTGCAAAAGGATATTTCCGACCTAATGCAAATTGATGAGGGCATTTTTGGTTCTACATCATCCCTTGCAATGTGAATTTCCGATACAGAATATATGTATAATTCTAAGTGTTGATGTCTTTTGTTTCTCCGCATATTACATCTTTTGTTTTGTTCCCAAATCTGCAATGGTTTAGCAAATGCTAAAAAGAGGGTCAGTTGGAATAAAAATGTTTAAGCTGTACTGTTTATGCATTGCACGTGTTAAGCTAGTATTTGCGGCACCATTTTAGGTTCAGCCGCCATTTTGAATAATGTCGCTAGCTATGTATGCCCCGACTCAAGAGGCAGCCTGTGGAAATGTTCTTTTCTCGAAGGTTAGGCCTTGCTCTGTTAACGAATACACTGTTTCTATTAATGCATTCCTTTCCCATAGATAGAAGCTTTCTCGCATTAGCCTAGCTGTAGACATGAACAGAATAACCTTCGTATGAAGATAACGTGTGCCCGGTCCCAGAGTCGAAACTCATCTTCCTTTACTCCTTTGTTTTAGCTGCACCTGCTAGTAGATTTCCATTAGGGGCGGGACATTCTTGGTTCAGAAAGAGTCCATATTGTATCTCTATGTTTGCTGAAGCCAGTCCCTCTGCAGCAATCTAAGGAGGCTGGTCAGACCGGACTCCGCACGAGTGTACCTGAGTAAAATATACTTGATTTGTATTCTCTACCATCTGACCCCCTCTTCTTTTGTATGGAAGGCTGAGAGGTGGTCACAAGTGACCTGGGTGACCCTAATCGGGTCATTTCCTTCCCTATTCAGACCAAGGAGAAGCTTGGGATCCACACCTGAAGGCGCAGAAAGAAAAGAACTGACATTAGCGTGCATGGGTGGCACTTATATGTAGCTCAGCTTGTCACTTCTGGAGCGCATGATTCCACTGTAAGTGCACAGGAAAACTGCTTCAAAGGTTCCGACTCCAGTCTGATGCCTGGGGAATATTCACAAAGTATGGAATCTGTGGTTAGAAGTATACATTAGAAACCTAACACACGCCTCGTGCAGTGACCAAGATCTGCTTCTTAAAGTCTCAGCACAGCCTGAATCCTGCAGTTTTCGTTAGTGGCTTTAATCCATAGTACACTGTCGAAAAATGTAAAATCTTTGGAAAACTGACAAAGTTGGATACAGAGCTCTGGATCGGCACTATAAGGTGCAGAAAGGAAGGAACAGACTTCTGCGCCCAATAAGGGCGCTTATATTTGGCTCAACCCCGTCCCTTCCTGGGCAGAAGGGAGTCACTGAGGAGCTACACAACGCCATCTACTGGCATGTGGTTAGAAAGAATTTGTGGTTCATCAGAAAGGTGGAACATCCTACGGAGGTGACTGCAGAGAATGAAGGTGAGGCTACAGCTCTAAATAATATTGCTATTTCTGACGTGCTATACTTTAAAGAGGATCTGGACAGCTCTGTTCATCTAAACAGTAATATATTTTGGGCTTATATACTTTTAAGGACAACCCATTTACAAATGTGTACACAACACTGCATCTCCAGCCAAGACATTTAATCCTATGTCCAAATCGAAAATCTGAAAACCTCTAGGGAATTCACATGAATTGCTCATAATGTACGATCACTGTGTTTGATCTAAGATCAGTTCGAAGTCTGACTTGGAAACGCATTAAGTTAACTGGCATGCTAAAAAGTCAGGAACTAAAAGTATTTTTTCCATCTCATTTCTGTTTCTTTTGGCACTACTCGCAGCAATTTCCCTTAATCAAAAGACAAAGAGCACACATTTTGCTTCAGCATACAGACATTATTGAAAGTGGGAATATCATGGAAAGTGTTTTTTCAATGCAGCTCAATGTGCCAGGTACGTTTCATCCTCCCAGGATTCCATATGTAACCGTTCACTCCACAGCAGGATGTGTGTTTTGGACCACAGTAGTCCCAGTTATAGAGAGCATGTATTGAAACTATAGATTATATTGGATTGCAGACATCAGTGCCTGGAGTCTTACTACACTGTTCATTCAATATGGTGTACAGAGGGACTACTATCCACGCACGATGCAATAGGTTTATGACATTTTGACTTAAACCTCACGCTTAAAGCACACCCGATCTATGATGCTAAACTTCATACAAAAAAAGTCCAAGCATATCGGACATAGTGCAATGTAAGTTTTGAGGTCAGATTGAAAATGACCGCAAGAATCTGATCTACTGATGCGATAACCTGACAGTAGGCACCTGCTTACCATCATTTGGGCTTAGCCCAGCAAACTAATCTTAAATTGTCCTTTGACCAGACTATAGGTGGTAGTTAATTTTCACTTCTATAATACAGCTCAAATTGGTCATGGTGGATCTGGGGTTGCAAAGTGGTCAGACTTTAATATTCTTTAAAAAGGTCTGTTAAACGTTATTGTGGTTGCTGTGCTGCAAATTCTGTGGTGTTATCTGGCTTTTATACAACAAACCTTTGAGAATATGTATCATAAAGTGTTAATTTCCAAACATAGTGGTTTCTTTTCAGTGGCAAAACATTGAATGATTTCAAGGTAACTTTAGAGGAAACAAGAGGTATGGCCACAAAAGTATTTTGAAGAACTCATTATTGTGCGGTGAATTTAAACACACACCAATGCCAGCGTCATAGATCAACAGTAGATAGGATTTAAAGACAATTCTGCTGGGGTTTGACGGCTTCTCATGAGGATTCCTTCGAAAAATAAGTAGAAATTGGCCAAAACAGGGCACAAACGAAAAATATTTAGATAAGGACTTAGGATACACTCCTCAAAGGGTGCTTCTTTAAATTACAATGCAAATTGTGCATTTGAAAGCATGTATTCGCCAAACTGCGTTCAATTGTTTGCAGATTATTTTCTATTGTGTTTTGCAAACTGTTAGCATTCTGTTACCCCCTGCGTTAAAGGGAAAGACTTATATTCTAAAGTTTTAGGGCACAAAAACACTACAGTAATGCTGAGGCCATCCCCTTAAAATTGATTTTCTATGAAATATATGTTTGTGTTTAATTTCAATGGAACCCAGAGAAATTATAGTATCTAGTTAGCAAATGATGGGCAAAGTATTTTTCATTTAAATATCTCCTCTCTTTGTTTTCCAAACATATTTTTATTAACCTTTAAGTTAACCAACTTCTCGCATATCTGCTCGTAATATTGCACGTAATACAGCTGATAGCATACTCCAAAGCCTTCAGTATACAATTCACAGGGGGTCATCCGTTACTAACTTTAATGTTCCATCTGTTACTACATGTACATGAAAGGGGGCTACCAAGTGTGATCCTGGGGTGAAGTAGTATTCTAGGATGCATAGTGGATCCCTGCACAGTTAGTTATCTACTTATGTATGCAGCCTAACCTGAGAAAGGGGGCTGTCAGATAAGGGTGACCCATATTTTACAGCTCAGTGAGAAGAAAAAGAAACTAAAACAAACTAAGGAACCATGCAGTGAGGTGCTTTAATTTTTATTCGCATCAGGGGTATGAAGGAGGGGAAGAAACCTGGGGGCGACCTATGTGGTGGGGGGACCACCACTTCTCAGGCGCAATCATCAACCCACCAACCAGGTCAGAGCTCAGTTGATCCTAGAGGTAATCAGGCCAGGGGGTGTTACAGTGCAGCAGTGGGGGGCGGGGGGATGCCCCTCCTGAAAACCCAGACTACCATGCTACTCAGATTGCTTGGCTATGAATGCCCTCTGGGCTAGGGCTGGAGTCATCTTCACTCTCTCAGAACAGGTATCTCTCAGGGTGTTCCCAAAACTTCAAGACTTCACTCCATGGGCCCGGCATAGGGTGTTGCCCAATCACCCGCGCATCCTCCCTAGCCAGGGCCTTCCCCTCTACCCCAGCCCAGTGTGTCACATCCTGTTTCCAATCCACTATTGTGGATCCCCTTGCCGACTTTCAGGCCAAAGCTATCCTCCTTTTGGCCAGGATCAAGGCTTGGTCTACAAACCTTGTGCCCACCTTCCGTTAGGGTGGCCGAGGGAAGCATCCAAACAACAGGTTTCAATCGTGTGTGTGTAAGTGTATGCCCCACAGCTGCCCCGTCAACCCCAAAACTTCATCCCAAAATCTGTTTACTATGGAGTTATCCCAAGTCATGAGGATGAAATCAGCATCTGCGTGGTCACACCTCTGGCAGTTACGTATGTTACCCCCTACGCAACACGGAGCCTATGAGGTGACATATATGTCATAAGGGTGTAGTTGAATATTATGTATTTCAGCCTGGTATTGCGGGAAACCTTTTTGGGGTACTCTAATATTCTATTTGTCTGTGTTTGGAAGGGCCCTATTCAGTACGAGCTCCCATTTGCCACTGAGTTTTTGAAGTGGGGTACAGGATAATTCCAAAGGTGAGACATAGAGCCATTTCACCTGGTGCTGTGCCCTCCCCATGGTGTCAGGGCTCTGCTGACGAGAGCCACAATTTCTTGTTGTGCAGCCACTGTTTCCTGCCGGCAGGGCCTTGGGTGCACACTGATCAGTAGAAAACTCCGGAGATCTGCCACCCACTTCAGGGCCCGTGGAGGAATCCGGAACACCACTGAGGCTGCCGGTCTAGTCTCTCGCGGGTTGCTGAAGGCGCGAGGACAGGCAAGGCAGTGAAGTGCGCTGGTGGCATTCTAAACTGCTCACTTCACTGAGTTTGTCTCAGCGAGTGGTTTCCACAGCAGCTGCGTATTAGTTGGTCAGTTTGTTAGAGTAGTATTTCCTTCAAAAGCATGCGCTAGAATTTAGTTTAGGGTAGTTTTCGTTTCTGGTGCAACGGTTAGTTAGACAGGGAGTTCTATAAAAGAATATTCCAGGAAAGCCACGCAATAAGAGTAGAAGACTCAAACATATAAAAAGGAAGAACTGAAGATTACCTGTTTTCCCACAAATCTCCTTTTGGAAGAGGACGTACCGCAAGTATAAAAACTGTAAAAGAAAAAGACAAAGTTAATTACAATATTCTATCTGACCATTGTTTAATTATTTATTTGACACAATAAGTAAGGAAAAGAAGAAGAGTAATCTTAACTGATACACTTTTTACTCTAAAAAGAATAAGGAAGAAGAGAAGCAAAGGCCTTAGCTTTGAGCATAAGAGTAAGATTAATTAATAAGAATTGTTGAAAACTAAAAAAAAGATAAGTAAAAATTAGCATACTGTTGTGTTATTGAATTACAGTTCACCAGTGAATACCGAGAAAAAAAGACGGTTATCCAGAGAGATGACAGAAAGAAGGAGTAGCAGTGAACCAAAGAAAAGCTAAAAGGCACTCTCTTCTGTCCCCATACCCTTTCCCCGTTGGGGTTCACTTGATCTCCTGCAGTTTAGGGGTTCGAGTGAAGGCCTGATTTGGGAATTGGGAAAAAGAATACATTCTGCTTCTGTGAAGTGAAGAGGTGAATCCTTTTGACAGAGTTAAGGGCCCAAGCTGAATAACTCAGCAGAAAGGCAGAAGGTTGCGACTTAAAGAGTTAAGCAAAAATTCTTGAAGTGATACAATAGGAATTAATGGCAGTAAGGATAGAGAATAAGTCTCTTATGTCAGAGATGGAAGCATCTAGAAGAGAAATTTTAGAGTTAGCAGCCAAATTGAAAAGTGAGGTTCAGGAGTTAAATTCACCCCATCTTCTTCTAGTGCTGGAATTTCTGGTTCTAATTCAATACCAAGTTCAGGTGTAACAATGCAAGTAGTGTATTCTTTGGCTCCTATCATTCCTTTAGTGCCACCTGAACGATTTAGTGGAGATCCTCAGAAGGCCCAGATTTTTCCTACACAGTGCTCACTCCATTTCATGTGCTGTCCGACCGTCTTTCCTGATGCACAGTCTCGTATAGCCGTCATCCTCTCATACCCAAGTGGAGACGCCGCTTTATGGTCAATGCCCTTGGTCACACAGGACGCTCCAATTTAATATGACGTGGAACAATTTAAGAAAGAGTTTTTACGAATATTCGATCGAAGAAAAGTGGCCCAAGCAACAGATAATGAACTGTTAGACTTGAGGCAAGGGAATCGAGAATTAGTGATATATCTTACTAGAGGGCTGCCTTGTTCTATTGTGGATTGAAAGATGACCTTAAGGACGCCTCAGCACAGATTCCAAATCGTCCTACCGAAGTGTAAGCCTTGATTGATTTAGTCCTAGAAATAGATTATAGCCGAACTGAGAGGAAAGGTGAGAAAAGAAGAGAATTCCGTCCAAGCATTCCCAGGTTTGATCGAATAAGAACTGATGTCATGAAGGCAACAGAGAAAGAGCAAGGAATAGAACCGATGCAAATTGGATCAATAAGAGGGCCTCTTTCCAAGGAAGAGAAGGCTAAGCAAAGACAAAATAACCTTTGAGAATTAATGAATGAATGAATGAGTTTGTATAGCACTCAGCTACTCCAAAAGGAGTGTCACGGCACTGCAGAATCACAGACCTGCTGACATAGAGATGGTTTAGCTCCCAAAGAGACAGGTTTTCAACAATTTCTTAAAAATCATCAGATCCGTGGAGAGTATAAGGGGCAGTGGAAGTTTTTTCCATGCCTGTGACCCCAAGAGTCTGAAGGATTTACCACCCCCTACGTGCCAGGCGCACTTTAGGGATGCAAACATACGCCCCCGAGGTTGATCTAAGTGCCCTTGTCGGAGTGTACCAGCCAACACGTCTTCTGAGGTAGATAGGCCCCTTCACATGAAGAGCTTTAAAGAACATTATTAAGGCCTTAAACTGTATCCGCTCCCTGACTGGGAGCCAATGAAGGGCTTTAAGATGAGGTGCCATATGGGACCTAAGTTTTTAGTGAAAAATTGCCCTGGCTGCGGCGTTCTGCACCACCTGAAGGCGTTGTAGGAGAGAGTCTGGCAAACCTAGATAAACTATGTTCCTGTTGTTCGATGTAATCAATATCTGGATCACAGTCCTTCTACAGGGCAGTGGAAGAAGTGGAAGGAACTTTTTCACCATGCGAAGTAGTCCAATACAGGTCTCGACCAAAACCTGAACTTGGGAGCTCATAGAGAGGGCATCATCGATACACGATTCCCAAGTTTCTAACTATGGGTTGAGCCACACTGGGAGGAGAAAATTTCTCCGGCCACCATAAACTCCAGTCGTGCACTGTAGGCAGGCCGAAGAAGACTATTTCTGACTTATCGGAGGTACACTTCAGCTGATTTTCCTCCAGCCACCCAAAGACGTCGGTAAGGCAAGATCTTATCATGCCCCCATCAAAATTATTACCTCTGTTGCAAGAGAAAACCAGCTGCATGTCGTCAGAGTACGAAATGATCTTTGCACCATAAGACTCTACTATTGTTGCCAAGTGGGACATATATAGATTAAAAAGCGTTGGGCTAAGGCAGAAGCCCTGAGGGACTCCCACTTGGAGGCTAGGCATGGGGGAAGAAAAAGGAGGAGTCCAAATCACCTGCTCTCTGTCCTCCAAATAGGAAGTTAGCCAGGCTAGAGCCCGCCCCCCAAAACCCAATTTTTCCAGTCTATCGAGGAGCCTCCTATGTGGCACCGTGTCAAACGCTGCCGACAGGTCGAACAATATGAGGATCGCTCTACCCCCCCAGATCCAGCTTCTCCTTTAGATATTCTGTCGCCTCGTTCAAAGCCCTTTTAGTGCCATAACCAGCCCTGAAACCGGACTGAGTTGGGTGCAAGAAATCATGGGTTTCAGCAAACTCCATAACTGTTTTATTTACGTGCTTCTCAAGCACTTTGGAGAAGGCTGGAAGGAGGGAGATAGGCCTGTAATTTGTGGGTATAAGTGGGTCGGCGCTCGGTTTCTTTAGAAGGGGCAGGATTTTCGCCTGTTTCCAGAGAGGCGGCATAAAACCCGCAGCCAATGACGAATTCAGGACCTTGTTAATGTGTTGATTGATGGTGGGAGCAAAAGCTGGTAAAAGCTTCATGGGACACGCATCCAATGGTGAGCCTGATTTCAGGCTCATCAGGTAGGAAAGTGAATCCCCAATTTCAATGGCCGGAAACTGTAATAGCCGAGGGCCTTGTAGAGGCTCCCATGATGGAGAGGAAATAGTTAAATCTCCTACTGTCCCCGACCCAGCCATTTTATCCTTAGATGACACCAGGAAGGACTGCTGGATTGTCATTATTTTAGGGTGAAAAGATTGGGCCAGCAGCTGCGTCCAGTCCGCTGACAGCGGGGCTGCTCTGCTAATTACCTTTGAAGCCATAAAAGACTTCACGATCCCAAAGATCTCTTTGCTCTTCTATTTTGCAGACGTGATTTTATTCTGCCAATAATTTGCCTTAACCTCTCTCACCGTTTTATAATATGCTTTTTGGGTGGCCATATTGGTATCCCTATCTTCTAGGTTAAAGGTTGCGCTACTTCCTCTCAAGCTTTTTACATTTCCTTTTACTGGTTCTTAATGATTCATTGAACCAGGGAGCTGAGTGACAACCTCTTGAGGTCCGTACTGTTAAAGGTGCAACGGCATCGATGTTCGTCCTTAGCCAGTCCTCAATTGCACAGGCATCCTCTGCAGGACTGTCTAACAGTATGGGGACGGATGAGGCGAAAGCCCTGTGCAGGAGTGGTAGTGATATCTTATTCAGGGCTCTAAAATTATAATCAGTGGCTGTAGTCTGAGAGCTCACTCTTCCCTATTTTTGGTATCCGAAATGGGACTAGGAAGTGATCCGATCAAATGATCAGGCTCGGGGAATCAGTGTCCAACTGCATGTTACAAAAGACTTGGTCCAATACATGACCCATCTTGTGTGTGGGCTCCTTAATAAGGGGTATAAGCTTGCATGCAGACATAATTTAAGGCAGAGCAACCACCAAAGGTTTGTCCATATGCAAATTCATGTCCCCTAATATCAGAAGATGTTTATACTTTTAAGCTAGCAATGAAGTGCATTCCTGAAGGGTCCCAATAAAGTTACCAGATGAGCCCGGTGGTCTATAGATCAGTATCCCAGCAAGACAGTGTTGAGAAGACAGAGTGCAGCGAAAACCCAAACATTCTGCACTGACCACTGCATCCAAGGCTAAAGAAGCGCACTCAAACCCTTTTTTGAAAATGCCAGCAACATCACCACCCCTTACCCCCCTCCTGGTCCTTCCTGATGATCCTATAGTTCACCGGAATAGCCGTTGCTATAGTTGGGATAGAGGCATCCGGCAACCATGTTTCCGTGAGAAACAGAAAGTCTGGGTGCTCTTCAATTGATAGATCTTATATTTGGACATCGTGTTTTTTGCAGCGAGCGGGTATTAAGCAGCAGTGCTTTAAGCTGTTTACCCTGACTCTTTGCCCAGGCTTTTTCCCTCCCAGAGGTTGGGCCCGTATAAGCAGAGCCATTAATTGGTAGCGGAGACCAGTTACAACACGAACAGTGTAAAAACAACCCACTGTTAGTTAGGGCCCCAGTGCCGCTGCAAGATGCCGCAGAGCGTAATTAGAGCAGTGTCTCCCGCACATACGGCCTGTGTGTTGTGTCTGTCGACGGGCAGCATAGCCGGCGCCGGACACCTCCGGGTCACCGACGGGCGTATACAGGCTTACCTTAGGCACGGCAGCGCAGCATCTCCGTTTATATCCATGAATGACAAGAGCGCCCACCTCCCAAAATTGTGGCGCTTAATCTCCACAGCATGAGGCACGAGACTAAAGAAGCCCTCCCCACTTCCTGGTTTAGCCGCGCTTACAATAGTAATGCAAATCGTTTTTAAAGTGCAACCTTTGCCTTTATAGTGGTGCTAGTGGGCATTTTGTGATGGTTTGCCCCAAGAAACCCAAGCTTTTCAAGAAGGAAAACTTGCAGCACCACCAGTAGGAGGAGTTGGACTGGTGAAAATGAAAGAAGGAACAACTCCAACAAGTAATCAAATTGAAAATACCTTAAAATCCTCAGCTCCGCATCTTATCCGGACTATGACAAAGTTCAGAGAGAAAACCCTACAAAATGTTGCAGTAATGTTGGATTCAAGTGTAAGTGGAAATTTTTGTGATCTTAAATTTGCCTCCAAGGTGGGCCTAGAAGCAATTCTAAAGACCAAGTGCGAAGCTATGAGAGCTGTGGATGGATCTAATCTTCTGTCTGGTCCTATAGTAAGTCACACACAACCTGTAGAACTTATTTCAACTGAAGGTCTACAAGAAATAATACATATCAACCTAATTGATGCTTCATAATTCCAAATCATCTAGTGACTACCATGGCTAACCGAGCATAACTCTACCATAAATTGGAGTGAGAGAACAGTGGTCCTAGATTCCAGTTACTGTTTGGAACACTGCTATCATCAAGAGCTGGGGTGTAAGAAACGGAATACAGCTACCCAGCTGTGCGAGAATAAAATGGTGGCTTGTGTGGTACAAACCGTGGATATTCCGGACGAATATCAAGATTTTGCCGGTGTATTCAACGAGGTAGAGGGAAAAGCCTCCCACCACATCGATCTTACAATTTCAAAATTGACTTGGAACCGGGTGCGAATCTTCCTTGCAGTTTAATTTATGCGCTCACTGAGGCAGAAAATCTACATCTGAAAGAGTATCTTAAAACATTTCTGGACAATGGATTTATTCGACTCTCACAGTCACCCATCTCCTCTCCACTGTTCTTCGTTATAAAACATGATGGAGAGTTGAGAACTTAACTTGTATCGACTATAGAGCACTGAATAGGATTACAACGAAGAAACGTTACCCCTTATTTTTAACCTCTGTTTTAATTAATCAACTGAAAGGTGCACAGTCTTATGAAATTGGATTTACGGGGTGCCTACCATCTTATTAGAATTTGAGAAGGAGATGAGTGAAAGAAGGCCTTCAGGATGAAATATGAATTATTCGAATACCAAGTAATGTCATATGCCTCTGTAATGCCCCGGCGGCATTTCAATATTTTCTTAACGACATTCTGAAGGAATGTATTGACGAGGGTGCGATTGTGTACATTGATGACATTTTAATTTACTCATCTACTGAAGAGTAGCATCAACTGCAAGTTAAAAGAATTTTGCAACAATTAAGAGAGAACAGTCTGTATGTCAAACTGGAGAAATGTGCCTTCAGTGTGAGGTCAGTGGACTTCTTGGGATTTGTAATTGCTCCTGAGGGTCTTACTATGGATAAGAAGAAAATAGACGCAGTACTAGATTGGCCCCCACCAACTACAGTAAAAGAAATACAAAGCTTCATCGGCTTTCTATCGCAGGTTAATTAAAGACGTCTCCCAGAAAATCCTTCCCAATACTAAGCTTTTGAAGAAGAGTATCCCTTTTCAATGGACTGTAGAAGCCAATGAGTCCTTTCAATCTTTAAAAAGAAGCTTTACGTCAGCACCCATCTTACTTCACGCAGATCCAACCGAACCCTTTTATCTAGAGACTGACACCTTATATCAAGTGATTGGCAGTGTTATCAGAGCATAAGGAAACAGGTCAGTTGCATCGAATTGCGTATCGATCAAGAAAACTAATTCTGGCAGAAATCAACTACACCATCATGGAAAAAGAGTTACATTATCTTCTTGGTTCAAGACATGTGATAAGTGTTCACAGACCATAGAAATTTGCAATTCCTGAAATCAGCCAGAACCTTAACCCCACGACAATTGCGATGGTCATTGTAGTTCGCCAAGTACGACTTTGTCATTAAATATCGACCTGGCAGAAGTAGTGGGAAGGCTGGTGCACTGTCCAGAAGAGACACAGAAGGAAATAAATCCCTGATAGACGATCAGAAAATAATTCCTGAAACAAAGATTATTGGAGCCATTATAAAGGAAACTCTTGAAAAAAAGATCAGGAAGGTGAGGACTCAAGAGGAGCTGCACGAGTGGGTCAAAGAAAATCCTGTAAGCGAGATCCGTCAACAGCTACCATTTCATGCAGAGGCCTTATTTTTACCATCCCAAGAACTCCAACAGCAGGCCTTATTTGATTGTCATGATAATCACTTACCTAGACAGCAAGGAATCAACAGTACAGTGAAGTTACTGAAGAGACAGTTTTGGTGGGCTAACTTTGTAAAAGATGTTCAGCGTTACATAGAGGCATGCGAGACTTGTGAACTGGGAAAGTCAGACATATGAGCCCGTCAGGGACTACTTAGACCCATGCCGAATCTCCCTCACCCATGGCACACCATCACTCTGGATTTGATTGTAGATTTGCCTTCTAGCCAGGGGTATAATTCAATTTTAGTGATGGTTCATGCTTTTTCAAAAATGGCTCATTTTGTTGCTCTGAAAGGAACCCCCACTGCAAAACAGATAGCTACACAATTTAATCCACATTTAATTAAGGTGCATGGTATCTCCTAGATCATAATTTCAGACCCGGGATCTCAATTTCTGCCTCACTATTGGAAGGCCTTTACTAAGAGATTGGAAATAGAAACGAGATACTCCACGAGTGCCCGACCACAAGCAGATGGTCAATCTGAAAGAATCAATCAGGAGTTAGAAAAATATCTAAGGCTATTCCTCTTAGATCAGAAGGTGACTGGCCGGTCCGCCTATAGACAGCAGAATTTGCACATAATAATGCAAAGATTGCTCCCACTGGATTTTCACCTTTCTATAAACTATGGGAGACACTGGAACTCCACAGTGAATTTTCAAGAAGTAACAGTGCCTGCAGTACGAGATTCAGTCCAACATCTAATGGAAGTACATGAGTCAGCTACTAGAAACTTGTTTCTTGCAAAAGAATGTTACAAGCTTAATAAAGATAAAAGAAGGAGACCTGAGGCAACCTTGCAGGTGGGAGATAAGGTTTGGTTGAGTACAAAAAAAATCTGAAACTGAAAGAGAACAGGTAATTTTTTTTTTTTTTTTTTTTTTGAAAACCTTTATTTCGAAATTCAGGACACAGCTATTCAGCCGACAGCCCGAAGGTTCGGCAGCATTGCAAGTTAGATACAGTAATGCGTCCCGGATACAGTACGAAGAGTAACGCAAAGGTCCAATTTTAAATAAACACAGAAAAAACACACAACAACCCCCAGCAAGGCAGAACATTGAAACCCCATGGCGAAAGCCCCCAGGGGAGGCAGGACCCCACTCATCTACTAATTATAAGACTGTGTGCGGAGGAAGAAGGGGAACAGCAGAGGCTCAGAACGGATACCTAAACCAAAACTGTGCTGGAAGGTAGGTCAGGGGGAAAGCTGTTCCTCGGGAGGTTCCAGATCCGGGGCAAGACATATTCCCCCCCTATATTGGTTCCACCGCCCCCAGATGGCGTGCCACTTCCGGGGGCGACCTCTAGAGCAGTAGACCGTCTTCTCCCTAAACATGCTCCAATCCATGTTCTCCTTCCACGCGGTCAGTGTAGGGGGACCCGAGGAGCCCCATAATCGCGCGATATCCCTCTTAGCCACCATGTTACCCAGAGTCACCCATTGGGTCTGTGCCTCATCGAGATCAGTGGGCCCCCAAACGTTCAGGAGGCAACACCGCGCCTCCGGCTGTACCACAATGCCCGTCACCTCCCCCATAACTGCATGGACTCTCCTCCAGAACTCCACAACGACCCCACATTCCCAAATGATGTGCAGGAAAGTACCCACCATACCACATCCCCTTCTGCACAGGCCATCCTCCGAGAATCCCATGTGGACCAGCCGTGGCCCCGTAACATACACCCGGTGCAGTATTTTGAGCTGCACCAGCCTCAGACGCGACGGAATCGCAACCTCCTTAGGCGAAGAAACCGCTGACTGCCAGTCCTCATTATCCAACTCGAGGCCATCCCTGGTCCACTGTTCTCTCAGCCCCAATAGCAAGTCTGCCCGAACGTTTATCAACTTCTTATATATGAGCGAAATCGTGCTCTCGGGCATATGACCATCAAGGACTCGATCCTCAAGGGGAGAGGACTCCGGCACCTTCTCACCCTCCACTAGGACTGATCGGAGGGCGTGACGCAGCTGGATATACCTAAAATATTCTGAAGGCCCTAGCTCAAACTCAGTCTGCAACTCCTCGAAAGACTTCACCCTCCCCTTCTGCAGCACATCCCCCACCTTGGATATCCCTATCAGATCCCACTTATCAAAGCCCTTCGTATGCCAGAGTCTTCCCAACCGTTCCGATTCAAACAATGGGGTAGCGAGGGTTAGCCTGTCCTTCCAGCCCAGCCAGTCGGTCGCCATCTTCCATACGCGCACCGCCACACCTGTGGGCCCCGTGAGGGACGAGTCTAGGGACCGCGAATACAACGCCCTGTAGTAGTTGCCGCCGCGCAGCAGCCACCTATCCATGGCATACCCAGGGCTGAGGGCAGGGCCGTAAAACCCATGGTTGATCGCGCTCAACTGCGTGGCCCAGTAGTACCGTCGGATGTCTGGGAGCGCAATGCCCCCATCGTACCATGGGAGCGTCAACTTTGAAATAGCTATTCGCGGCCGCCCATCCCATAGCAACGTCCTTTGGAGGCCTTCGACCTCCCGAAAGTATTTAGCCGGTACCCAGTCCAAGGTGTTCTGGAGGGCGTAGAGGAAGCGGGGAAGAGACATCATTTTGAACAGGGCCGCACGCCCAACAAGGGAGAGCGGCAGCCTCCGCCAACCTTCAACATCTCGCCTCAAGCGTGCCAAGGGGGGGAGCAGGTTCCTCTCATAGCGCACAGTAGGATCCATGGATATAAAAATCCCCAAATACACAAAACCTTGCTGGGCAACCTGTATCGAACATGTTCTAGGGATCGGTGGGACCTCGCCACTAAGAACGTACAAGTACGATTTGCCCCAATTAATCACAAGCCCTGAATTCCTACCGAACGATGCGAGTACGTCACAGACCACTATAAGGGACTTCTTAGGTGAGGCGAGATACAGCAGGATATCATCGGCATAAAGTGAAATACGGTCCTCGTGATCAGGCGACCACCGAAGGCCCCGTATATCCGGGTGCCAACGTATCCACGCAGCCAACGGTTCAAGGGCGAGGGCGAACAACAGAGGCGACAGGGGGCAGCCCTGCCGAGTACCCCTTCCAAGCTGAAACGGAGCAGATGCCCGACCATTCACCACAACATTCGCTAGTGGCCCCTCGTACAGCAGCCGGACCCAACTCACAAACCCGCGACCAAAACAAAACTTGGCCAGCACGGCCCATAAATATGCCCACTCCACCGTGTCAAAGGCCATCGTGGCATCGAGAGATGCCACAACAGCCGGTTCGCGCAGCGTGCCCGCCCTGGCGATGACGCCATGAAGACGCCTAAGGTTCAATGCTGTGTTTCGGTGCGGGATAAAGCCAGATTGATCCGGGTGGACCAGATCGCCAAGTACTCTAATCAGACGGGTTGCCAGGAGTTTGGCCAGAATTTTCGGCTCAGCGTTGAGGAGTGAAATGGGCCGATAGGAGGCGCATCTATCTCGGGGCTTACCCTCTTTATGTATGACCACGATCGACGCCAGCCGCTGATCCAACGGAAGGATCCCATCTCCCCGCGCCTCCAAGAACATGGCGCGCAGGTGAGGGGCGACCCTATCCGGGAACAGTTTGTACAGATCGATCGGCAGTCCGTTCGGTCCAGAGGCCTTACCCGAATTCAACGCGCGAATCGCCCCCGCCACCTCGTCAACCGTGATGTCGCCATCCAAATCGTCCCTATCTATGTCAGAGAGGCAGGGCAACTCGATATCGCGAAGGAGATCAGACGAGTCCTCGGGCGGCCTGTCCGACACAGAGGAATAAACCCTATGAAAATACTCCGCGAAACACTCCACAATCCCTTCAGGTTCCACAATCACCTCTCCCCCCTCTCCAATCAACTCTGGCACCACTCTATTGACCCGTTCCTTCCTGTCCAGCCACGCCAGGAGCTTCCCCGCCTTATCTCCAACATCATACAGACGGCCCTGTTGTTCCCTGCTGAGGGTCTTGGCGGCGTCCGTCACCAGGTCCCTATACTCCGCCTGCTTCAAGCAAAGCTCATGCAACGAGGACTCTGTGACCTCCTCCTCCATATCCCCTTCAAGGGCCGCAATCTCCTCCTCTACTCGACGCACTTCGCAATCCCTCCGATTCTTGGCAGTCACCACCAGGGAGAGGGCCTCCCCCCGAAGCACGGTCTTAAAAGCTTCCCACAGCGAGATCGCCGAGTCCACGGATCCCAGATTGTCCTTAAAGTAATTATCTACCTTCTTTACCAGGGCGCTGCGCATCTTGGGGTCTCGGAAATACCAAGGGTTAATGGGGGCCACCCTCCCTCCTCCCTCTCGACCGAGATCCAGCCGGATCCACACTGGCGAGTGATCAGAGATACCACGTGCCATGTGCCTCGCCTCGGATATCAACGAGGCATGTGCGGCCAAAGTGAGCAGGTAGTCAATCCTGGAGAGGCTACCATGCGCCCCGGAGTGAAACGTGTATTGACTCTGTGTGGGGTGCCGGAGCCTCCAGCAGTCTATCAGGCCAAACGTGTCTAGGAGGTCTGGAAGCCATTTCTGAGCCCCCCCTGTGTCCCTGGGCGGGTATCTATCCAGCAGTCCGGAACCCACAGCGTTGAAATCCCCTCCCACTACCAGCATGCCCCCCGGGAGAGTCAGCAAAGCCCTGCCCAATTCAGCAAATGTGGCGGCCTGCAGGGCCGGCGGGACATAAACCGAAACCAAAACCAAAGTCCTTCCTTCCCACCGCCCCGCCACCGCCACAAACCTCCCCCTATCGTCAACAATGGTGGAGTCCACCTCAAAAGGCAGCGATGCTCTAACGAGGATGCCCACCCCCCTGGACCCAGAAGAGAATCCCGAGTGTGCAATGAATTTATACCCCTTCCTATTCAGGGCATAGCACGTATTGCCTATGAGGTGCGTCTCCTGCAGCAGTACAACGTCTGGCATTGAGCGTTTCAGAAAGTGCAAAACAATCCCCCTCTTAATGCGATCCCCCAGACCATTAACATTCCAGCTTATAACACTTAGGCCTCTACCCCCCATCCTCAAACGGAAAGAGGCCCACCCCACACCCGAGGCGCCACCATGGAACAACCCTGAGGATAATCATCATGCCTTGCAGAAATAAACCCCCCAACAACAAACTCAAACTCCCCATAACTCCCCCCACCCTGCACCCCTGCTGCAGCTTAAAAAGCCCCCCCAACTTGCAGTGTGCCTGTCGCCCTACAAAAACAAAAATCTACAAAAAGTACCCCAAGGGAGGAAAAGAGCACCCCTCGCCCTCCCGCAACCCTCCACAGTTACTGCACTCTATCCAAATCTACAAATATGGTCAAATCAAGTCAGGCCGGCTTTGAGTTATCAGCCCTGTCCATCCCGGCCACTGTCTCCATGCTCAGCTGTGTCGTCCCCGGTCCGTCGCCGGGGCAAAGCGTCCAGCCATTCATCAGCCATAACAGGAGAGTCAAAAAAGAATGTCCGCTCTTCATGCACCACCCGTAGTCTGGCGGGGAAAAGCATGGCATACTTTAGGTCCCGCTCCCGAAGCCTTCGCTTCACCCCCAGGAAACTCTGTCTCTGTCTCTGCACCTGCTGGGTAAAGTCCGGGTAAAAATTCACCGACGCATTCTGGAAGGGGACTGGGCCCGTCACTCTCGAAGCTTGCAGGATAGCGTCCCGATCTCGGAAATGAAAGAGCCGGGCGACAATCGGCCGCGGCGGGGCACCCGCCTTGGGCCGTCCGCCCGGCACCCTATGGGCCCTTTCCACCGCAAAAAACTTCCCAAGGCCCTTAGGCTTCAGATGGTTGAGGACCAAATCTTCCACAAGCAGGTCCGCCGAAGCCTCATCCGAGGACTCCGGTACCCCGATTACGCGCACGTTGTTGCGCCTGGACCGGCTCTCGAAGTCCTCCAGCCGGCGGGCGGCGAGGTCACTCTCGGCCCTCAGCTTCCTGACCTCATTCTGCAGGTCCGCGACCTCACCAGTGAGGCCCGTGGTCTTGTGGTCCAGGTCCTTAACGCGCTCGTTTGTCTTGCCCAGGTCCGAGCGGATCAAGTTGACATCCACCAGGATGGCATCCACCTTATGCGCCAGGGCCTCGAATTGCCTTCCCATCGAGGTCTGCATCCCATCAAGCGCGCCCATGACATCCTGCAGGGAGAGCTCCGGGGTCCCAGGCGAGTCCTCCTTCTGGGCATCCGGCG
Source organism: Triturus cristatus (assembly GCF_964204655.1). Classification (NCBI taxonomy): domain Eukaryota; kingdom Metazoa; phylum Chordata; class Amphibia; order Caudata; family Salamandridae; genus Triturus; species Triturus cristatus. Next base: position 1,060,751,346 of record NC_140590.1, read on the forward strand.
CCTGGCTCGATCCACTCGGCGATGTCTTCGGGAGGGCGTAGCGGTCCATACTATTAACTTGGGAGTACGTTCCCCGCCTGGTGGACTTAGTCTTCAGCCTATCTCCTTCTGCCTTGCCCGACATAATGGACTCCAAGCAGTACAATGCAGTGAGGACCGTCCCCTCTCAGAGAGAGGTCTAAGGAGTGAGCAGGTCCGCCTTGTTCTTCCAAATTAGCCCACCGAGCGTCCCTGGGGTTATAGAACCACCCAGAGCACTACAGTGTCCGGGCAGACAAAGGGAACGAAACCGAAAGTGAAAGAGCGAGGGCCTCCGTCCGGTAGTTCACACCTCACCAGGCCGTTGTTGATCAACTAGGAGTCGGGCATCCTGCCAACTCTAGCCCCTGGCATCTCCGGGAGTTAGGCCGCAATCTTTCGCCAGTCATAAGTCCGGTTCCCGGTGGGCGATCCGGTCGCGGGTAGCATCAATCGCCTCCCTGACAACTCAGCAACACGGTGCCATGCATACCATCAGGATTTGAGTCAGGATAGTCGACGGAGGGCGCGAGGGTCTCGGGAGCTCTAAGCTCACGCGGCCATCTTGGTCAAGCGCTAGGCTCCTCCCCGAGAACAGGTAATTTAAACCACACTTTGTAGGTCCATATCTAGTAGAGCAGGCAATTAATCCAGTGACATAAAAACAAACTCCAGCCACAGGTCAAAATTCATCCGGTTTTTCATGTATCCCTACAAAAAAAATGTGTCACCCTATATGAAAGAATCAAAGCCTCCAAAACCACTGCTGGTAGAAGGGAGAGAAGAATTTGAAGTTAAAAGAATCTTAGACTCCAAATCAGTAAGAGGGAAAATGCATTATCTGATAGACTGGAAAGTTTACGGACCTGAAGCAAGCTCTTGGGAGGATCAAACTCATGTCCATGCCCCTAAATTGATAAAGGCCTTTCATCAATAATACCCTCCCAAACCTCAGCTGGGAGGCCTAACCTTGTGAGGGGGTCTGTCAGGGCTCTGCTGACAAGAGCCACAACGTCTCGTGGTGCAGCCACTGTTTCCTGCTGGCAGGGCCTTGGGTGTGCACTGATCACTAGAAAACTCCTGAGATCTGACACCTGCTTCAGGGACCACGGAAGAGCCTGGAACCGGTTGGTAAACACCACTGAGGTTGCCGGTCTAGTCTCTCGCAGATTGCTGAAGGCACCAGGACAGGCAAGGCAGTGAAGTACGCCGGTACCGTTCTAAGCCGCTCACTTCACCAAGTTCATCTCAGCAAGTGGATTCCTCAGCGCCTGCGTATTAGTTAGTCAGTTTGTTAGAGTAGTATTTCCTTCAAGAGCATGTGCTAGAATTTAGTTTAGGGTAGTTTTTGTTTCTGGTGCAACCGTTAGTTAGACAGGGAGTTCTATACAAGAATATCCCAGGAAAGCCACTCAATAAGGGTAGAAGACTCAAAAATATAGAAAGGAAGAACTAAAGATTATCTGTTTTCCCGCAAATCTCTTTTTGGAAGACGACGTACCGCAAGTATAAAAACTGTAAAAGAAAAATGCAAAGTTAATTACAACATTCTATCTGAGCATTATTAAACTATTTATTTGACACAATAAGTAAGGAAAAGAAGAGTAATCTTACCTGATTATTACTCTCATTAAAAGAATTAGAAAGAAGAGAAGAAAAGGCCCTAGCTTTGAGAGTAAGAGTAAGATTAATTATTAATAATTATTGAAAATTAAAAAAAAAAAAAAAGATATGAAGGAAAAATTCACATATAGTGCTGTGGTATTGAATTACAGTTCACCAGCGAATAACTAGAAATAAAGACGGTTAGCCAGAGAGATGACAGAAAGAATGAGTAGCAGTAAACCAAAGAAAAGCTACAAGGCAGTCTCTTCTCTGTCCCCATCCCCTTTCCCCATTGGGTTCACTTGATCTCTTGCAGTCTAGGGGTTAGAGTGAAGGCCCGATTTGGGAATTGAGAAAAAGACTACATTCTGCTCCTGTGAAGTAAAGAGGTGAATTGTGAGAACCAATCCTTTTGACACAGGGTGAGTATGGACTTTGGTACGACATGGGTCAGGATCGAACGTTGGTAGCAATCCCCTACCGTTTTTAGCCCCAACTCAGTCCATGGTGACAACTGTTCAGGGGTGAATATCTTGTTGGTGTTCTGTGTAGCAAGCCGATCAGGGACAAATCATGGGCATGTAGGGGAGTCTCCGGCCGCTTTGCCATGCATCACCTCCAACACTGCAGGGCGGTGGTCTGTAACAGGGATTGTTGGGGAATCTCCACTGTTGTAGCAAGCATTTGGGTCAACAGCAGGGGGGTAAGGTCCACAGCATGCCTCAAGTTCGTTCCTTCAAGGTCTATACCACTAGCCATTGTGCCAGCTACTGTAGTTGTACAGCCAGAAAATAGCGTTCAAAGTTCGGTACTTACAGTCCGCCCTCTTCCATAGGATGCTGTAGTGTATCCATGGACCCCCCGTCCCATATGAGGTCTTGTGGTAAGGAGTCAAGCTTCCGGAAGCATGCTACGGGCACCCCAGTCGGGAGATTGACAAAGTAGTATAGCAACCGTGGTAACATGACCATCTTGGACAATGAAATTCAGGCCATAATCGGGAGACATAGGGAGCTCCAGAATGGTACACAGGCTCTAATAGATCAAAGCGCCCTTCTGAGGTTCCCCTTCTGTAGATCCTCCAGTGAGTGAAAAATATTTATCCCCAAGGATTTATAGGTGGGGGAGCCCCAGTTAAGGTCAACGGAGAGATAAACAGGGAGAGGGGTGGTCGGCAACACTGTGAATAGGTTTTGTTACTGTTGACCCATAAACCGGACACACGTTTGAATCTGGTTAATAAGTCCAATGCTACTTCAGAGCCCAGCAATGCATCATTAAAGTATATCAGGAGGTTGTCTGCATAAAGCGAGATGACATGTTCATGACCTCCCACTTTCAACCCCACTCCCTCGCCGCCATGCCAGAACAGCACCGCCAGTGGCTCCATAGCTAGAGCAAATAGAAGAGGTGACAGCGGGCAGCCCTGTCGGGTGCCGCGGAAAATTTGATATTGCGCAGAGACCACTTTTCCTGTCTTGACCCTGTTTGTGGGCTGCTCGTAAAGTATTCTCACCTACCTTACCCAGGCCCATATGTATCATTGTTTCAAATAAGAAGTCCCATTTGACAGTATCGAAGGCCTACTTAAGATCTATCGAGAGAAGGGCTGCCCCGGGAAGCAGCCTCACATCAAGTTGGTACAGCACTGAGTTCAGTCTACGCAAGTTGTTTGAGGTATTCCGTGCGGGGATAAAGCAGTTTTGATCTGTGTGGATGAGCATGGACATATGTGGCAATAACCGGAGTGCCAGGATCTTGCTTAGGATCTTGAAGTCCATGTTTAGCATGGAGAGAGGTCAGAAATCAGCGACTCGAGCCCCCTCCAGGGTCGTCTTGGGGAGAGGAACTACCACTGCATCCCTGACAGGTGTAGTGAGTCGACCTAGGTGCAATGATTCTGCATAAATGATTTTCAGGCGAGGAGCCAGTTTCAGAACATACACAGAGTAAAATTTTGCAGGCAGACCATCTGGGCCTGAGGTCTTACCTGACGGCATACTCCTGATTGCCACCTGGATTTCTTGAGTCCCAGTGGGGCAACCCAAAGCTGCCTGTACCTGCGCTCTTGAGTGACAATTGGTAGATGGGACAAAAAAGCTCTCTGTACTTCTTGAGGCACTTGACAGGATGCCATATACAAGATTTTGTTAGATCAGAGACGAATTCCTGACCTACTTCTCCGAACTATACAAGACCAAGCTGGGGGAATCCCCAGCCTCTCGTGCGGCCTACTTGTCGGAGATCGCGCTTGTGTTCCTGGATAAGGGCATGCAGGCGTTCATGGCGGAGCCTATAACTGTGGCGGAGGTGCGCGGGGCGATTAAGGTGCTTCGCGGGTCCACAGCCCCCGGCCTCGATGGCTTCTCCGGGAATTTTTATAAGGCCTTTTCTGATCTGCTGGCGCCACAGCTGATAGAGGTGTATGCGGAGGCGCTGGAGCGCGGCTCCCTTCCGGCTACCCTCAGCGAAGCGGTAATAGTTCTACTTCCAAAACCAAACAAGGACCCGACGTTGTGTAGCTCCTATCGGCCCCTCTCCCTTTTAAACTTTGACTACAAGATCCTGGCAAAGATAGTGGCCAACAGGCTCTCTCAATTGATGGAATTTATTATTTCGCCCGTCCAATCGGGCTTCGTCCCGCGCCGCTCTACGTCTTTAAATCTGCGGACGCTTTTCACGGTCCTACATAGAATTAATCCGGCCACGCCTGCGGCGGCGGTCCTCCTGGATACCGAGAAGGTCTTCGACACCCTAGAATGGCCTTTCTTTCTCTCCGTCATGCAACGTATGGGCATGCCGGAGAACTTCCTTGCTACCACGCGGCTTTTGTATAGCCGCCCCATGGCCCGATTGCGTATCAATGGCACGCTGTCTTGTCCCTTCTCTTTAACGCGTGGTACGCGGCAGGGATGTCCACTCTCACCGCTGCTGTTCATTTTGGCCATGGACCCCTTGATCCGACATTTCCAGGAGCGCCGTCTCCACAGGGGTCTCCAGTTCCGGACGGGTCCCTTGCTTGCTTCCCTCTACGCAGATGACACTATACTGTATGTAAGAGAACCGCAGGTCAACCTAGCCCCCCGGATACGGGAGATCCTTCGTTTCGGCGCACACTCCGGGCTGGGCATCAACTGGCATAAGTCCGTAATCTTCCCATTAACCAGCAGCACCTCCCCATGGCAGTGCGAGTTCCCGTTGGAGTGGTGCTCTGACTCGGTTCGGTACCTGGGCATACAGATCCATCTAAACACGGGCGAACTCATCCGCCTCAACTATGGCCGCGCTTTGGATAGGCTGGAGACACAGGTGGAAGGATGGTTGTGGCTCCCGCTGTCCATGTCGGCCAGAATTGCAATCATAAAAATGATAGTTCTCCCTAGATTTTTATACCTCTTCAATAATATCCCTGTCCCCTCCAAGAGACACATGTAGAGGGTGGTAGGGAGTTTTTGTTGGAGCAGTTGGGGTTCTCACTATTGGCTAACACTAAGCAGGGGACTAAAACCAGGGGGGTTGCAGTGTTGGGTAAAAATAGAGATATGATAGTGAAGAGAAAAAGAGAAGATCAGTGGGGCAGATGGGTGATCTTAGAAATATTGGTTGGTGGGGAAAGATTCACGTTGGTATCAGTCTATGGATCTACGGAGGACGACCCCGAGATGCTACAATTCTTAGATACTGAGTTATCGCTGTGGCCCGAGCCGATTATTTGCTGTGGTGATTTTAATATTCATTGCCAGGTTGGAGCCATGGGCTATACTGGGAGGAAAAAGAGATCTTTTAGGGCATTACAGGATTTGGTGATGCATAATTCACTTATAGATCTTTGGGCCTTTGCTCATCCCCATAAAGATGGTAGCACTTTTTTTTCAGCACACCATAGGGTTTTGGTTAGGCTAGATTATTTTTGGGTTTCTAACTCTTTGGTTAACAGATCACAAATAGAAAAATACCCTTGGATTGTATCTGACCACAACCCACTGATCTTAACTGTAAAAATGGCCCATTTACGCGAGAGGAATTCTGTTTGGACGTTTGAGAGGGCCCTGTTAAAGGAGGAAGCATATATCATGCATATGAAATTCTGGATTAGGGACTTTTGGGAGATTAACAGGGGGACAGTGGATCCAGGAACAGAATGGGATACTTTTAAGGCAGGTATACGAGGAGAAACACTGAGCTACTCACTGTATAAACAGAAAAAGGAGAGGGCAAGGCACAATGAAGTAATCACGGAGTTAGCTAAAGCAGAAGAAGAGTTATTTTTAGTAATACAGGCTCAACAATCTGTGGAGTTGCAGAGCTTAAAAAAAATTAGTTTGAAAGCAAGAGCTGTTGAGAACCTGGCTAGTAAGGCGGCAGCTAGATATTTAGTAAAAAGAGAGGAAGCTTATGAACTGAGCGAAAGAGTGGGGCACATATTGGCTATCCGTGCTAGGCAAAAAGGGTCGGCGGCAGAGATTAAAAAGATTGCTGACGCTCAGAATAATATGGTCATGGAGTCTGCCGGGGTCAGAGAGGTGTTCAGGCAGTTTTACGAAGATTTATATAGATTAGATAAGGTTATAGATTCGGGGGAAATTTCGAATTATCTCAATAACATCAGGCCGACCCTTCTCCCGGATGAGGAAAGAGATTTGTTAGACGAACCGATTAAATTAGAAGAGATGATGAGGGCACTAGAAAATCTTCCTGCTGGTAAAGCTACGGGTCCAGACATGATCCCAGTTGAATTTTATAAAGTATTTAAGGACGAAATAGGTGCAGAACTTCTATCTGTTATGCTTCATGCACAGAAAGGGGATTTTATTCCCAGCTCATGGGGAGGAGCCGACATTATAGTTATTTTGAAAAAGGGTAAAAATCCATTGGCACCTTCCTCTTACAGGCCTATAACCCTTATGAACTCAGACGTTAAGGCCTATTCTAAAGTACTTGCGATGAGATTGGCAACAATGATTGAGACACTGGTTAGTCCTCTACAACATGGCTTTATTCCGGGCAAGAGCAAGACACAACATATTAGGCAGATACTTACCCTTTTTGACGCCATGGAGATCCCAGGGGATCCTATGGCGGTTCTTTTACTTGATGCCGAAAAGGCGTTCGATAGGGTCTCCTGGGAATTTTTATGGTCTGTCCTGAAGTGGTATGGATTTGGTAAGAAATATATTAGGGCAATTCAGACCCTATACAACAAGCCTTCCGCTAGAATTCGGATTAATAGAGGTCACTCAGCTATTGTGCAAATAGAGAGAGGGACCAGACAGGGGTGCCCATCTTCCCCCCTTCTGTTTGCATTGTATATGGAGCCCTTTTTGCGTAGATTAGAGGATAATGCCAATATACCACCAGTAATAATTAATAATTTGGTAATTAAGACGCAGGCATATGCGGATGATGTTGCAATTATTACAGCTAACCCCACCCTCGCCATGAGTACAGTAGAAATGGAAGCTCAGCACTTCGGTCAGGTAGCAGGTTATAGCCTTAATAAAACAAAAACACAGATTGTAATGAATTCCCATGTACTATGTGATGATAATAAGGTAGTTAAGTGGGCAGTGTACCTGGGAATAGAGATAGCGGCAGATCTGGGAAAAGTAGTTGAGCAGAATATAACTCCCCTAATGGGGAAAGTAAAATTAGACCTAGACAGAATGAACAACCTACATCTGTCTTTATTGGGATGCACGAATGTCATTAAAATGATGATACTCCCTAAATTTCTCTACGTATTTCGCGCAATACCACTTTTCTTCGGGGCTAAATGGTTTCAGGCTCTAGAACTACTTCTAAACAGATTTATTTGGGCCCATGGAAAGACTAGGAGGGCGTACCGATTCATGACTCTCCCAAGGGAAAGAGGAGGGTGGGGGGCTCCAGATTTTAGGCTATATTATATGGCTACAGCGATGCAATACATGCAGGGATTGATCGGTGGCGGAGTATATCCTAGAATCTTTAGTATGTCAACCGAAGTGTATACAATAGTTTTGGGGGTGGAGGCTGAGAATTGTTTTTTAAATTGTACGGATTTCTCTTATTTTAAAAGAACGAGGTTTAAGACAGTTATTGCCGCTGTTAATATTTGGACAGTTTTTAAAAAAAAAGTTGGGCTGGGCAGATTTAATAGATATACCCGTATGTTTAAAAATAAGTCTTGGCCAGGGGATATCTTTGCAGACTCGGTCTTTGCATCTTGGGAAGATAAGGGGATTAGAAGCATAGGGGATATTATTGGGCCAGAAGGAATTGTGCAATTTGCTGATTTAGTAACTAAATTTCATATAGACAGTAGGAGTTTCTTTAAATATTTACAGGTGAGAAGTTTTCTAAATACTAAGCGAGGAGGGATCATAGGGTTTGAGAATAATGACATTTTGGATATGATTGAGAAGGGGGGAGATTGTAGGATACGCAGGTTTTATGCATGCCTTGCAGCTGGTAAGAAAGATGATCTTGACAAATATAGCAGAAAATGGGCCACAAAGCTGGGTATTGAGACTGCCTGCTTTCAGGAATCATTGGAACTGGGGCATACAGTTCTCTGCTCGGCACCATTACAATCGCAGCATTATAAAACCCTATATTGTCTATATTATACACCAGCTAGAATTGCACAATGGGGTGGCACTTCAGGGACATATTGCGCACGGTGTAATTATCCACAGGCGGATTTAATTCACATTTTTGTCACCTGCCCTCAACTTTCTAAATTGATTAGTGAGATCGAGGGATTTTTGATAAGGCATATAGGAATTCGAATTACTATTACACCTGCCGTGGTTCTATTGGGATTAACAACAGAGTGTGAGGCCACTTGTCGGGAGTTTATCTTTGTGGCTATGGCAGTATTTCGGCTTGTGATAGCAAGAGCATGGCTAGATAAACAGCCCCCCACAAGGAATCAATGGCTGTCTAATCTTTTGTCCGCATATAATTTAGAAAAAGGCATCTACGAGCGTAAAGGTCGAAAGGGGAGGAAGATGGGTCTGAGAATTTGGGGCCCAATACAGGGATGGAAGGACAAAATGATGTAAATTTTGTGGGTATGTTGTCTTGATTATCCTATTTGTTAATAAGACTGTTGTAATTTTGTTATTTAATCTTTTTTCTTTGGTATCAATTGATGGTTATTATGCTATGCTGTGCTATATTGTAATATTTGGTGCTGAAAAAAAAAAATAATAATAATAATAATAATATCCCTGTCCCTCTCACCCGGGCCTTTTTCTCCACGCTGCGATCCCAGCTGATCAGGCTGGTATGGGGCGGGAAGCACCCCCGGATCGGTTGGAAGACCCTCACGCTCCCTCATGATAGGGGCGGCCTCAGGGTACCGGATCTGTATTTGTACTATCTGGTTGCTCAATGTGCGCACGCCTATGCCTGGTACCACCCTGACGCTCGTATTCCGTTCCTGCGTCCCGAGGCGGATTTCGTTCTCCCGGGCCGTTTGGCGGCTGTGTTGCCGAAGGGGGTTGCCCGGGACCCAGTTGATATTCAAACGGTGTCCACCACCAGCTGGGCGTGGCATCGCCTTACTCGCTATCTAGCCCAGCCTCTCCTCTACTCCTCTTCTCTTCCACTTCCCAACCCCGGGTTGCTGTCTGGCACGGGGGAGGCACTGGTTCAGCGTACTTTGACCAAGTTTCATCTTACTAAGATCGGAGACCTCTACCCTGGGGGCCACATATTTTCTGTCTCGGAGGAGGAGCGCTTCAGTGAGGCCACGTTCATGGACAAATTTGTCCTGCGCCGACTTTATTGTGCGGCTCGTTCAGACATTGCGGGATTCCCTCTCGAGCCTGCATCCTTCGAGCCCCTAACTCTCCTCATTGACAAAGACTCGGGTGCCCATATGGTTTCTAAGCTTTATAAGGCATGCGCAGCGCTGGTTCCATGTGAGGATGGCCGATTGAGAGCGGCTTGGGAGGCAGATTTGGGTAGGCCGATTACAGATGACCAATGGACCGCTTGTTGCAAAGTCACTAACGCGATATCACTCAATAGTCGACATAAGCTCCTCCATTATAAATTTCTTCGCCGCTGCTACATGACCCCTGCTAGGCTCCACGCCATTGACCCCGCACGCCCACACACATGCTGGAAATGCGCTGCACCACATGCTGACTTTGCGCACCTGTCCTGGACATGCCCTAGACTGCAATCATACTGGACGCAGATACATGAGATCCTTGGCGTTATGTTGGGGCTCACGCTGGTTCCCACTCCGGAGGTTGCTTTATTGGGCTACACAGTAAATTTCCCCAAGAATGTCCGCAGGCTTGCCTCCCTGGGCTTGCTACTCGCCAAGCGGGAGGTGGCAAAACATTGGGGCGGTAGAACGGCCCCCACGGCCGGGACGTGGCTCACGTCTATGGCTTATTGCAGCACAAATAGCGAGATCTACGCCAGTTTCCACCCTGCAGTGGCGCGTCCCAAAGATATCTGGGGCCCCTACAAGACATATATCGCTACCCTCCCGAGCTCTTCCCCACCGCGAGCCAGTTCCGGAATAGTGCCTACGGGAGTAGGGTAGTTCTGGTATTCCTCCCTGTTGGGTATTGGGGGGCTGTACGCTCTCGAGGCGGGCTGCATTGGGGGAGTTGAGCCGAAGATGGGGGTGTCCGCTGAGCATGTTTGGTGTGTCCGGACTGCGTCCTTTCCCTTTAGTGGGCACGGGCGGATGAGACTGGTGGGCTCTAGATGGGGGGTCTTTCTATGGTCCGCTGCCCTGATGCTGAACTGCTTTTTGCATACGAGGGGGGAGTGTAATGTTGTATCTCCGTACTTGCTCTTAACTGTCTGCACAGCCGATATTTTCACATTGTTATGTTTTTCAAAACTAAATAAAAATTAAAAAAAAAAAAAAATATACAAGATTTTGTTATAGTCGCGAAACAGGGTATTGATACCGTCCGGGTCATGAACTGATTGATTCGTTCCTGTCCAAATATGCATAATCAGGAAGCCCCGCATATCCGATTTCATCAGCCATGCCAACAGGTGGCCAGGCCACCCCTCTCCTTCATGCACCTTAGCAAGGAACCCCTTCTACTCATAGCACCTCAGTTTCTCAAGGGCTTGAAAGTACAACGTTCGTGTTTCCTTCAGTAGCCCTTGTCATGCAATATCCTGGCCCTGTGTGTTTTCTAGCTCATGTAGTTTAGCTTCTAAGTCCCTTAGTTCCTGATGTAGCACTTGTTGTATTCCAATTGATTGTCCTAGACAAAATCCCCTCCTGGCCACCTTCAATGCCTCCCATTTCACCAGAACTGTGGAAGCAGTGTGTGTGTGTTAGTGCCAAAGTATGTATCCATGGCAAAGCCCAAAGACCCTTAAAACAAGGGTCTTCCAGCATCTGCATGTTAAGCAGAAATAGTGGCACCAAGGGGCATATCCCAACTGGTTGGAAGGTCATCAATAAAGGGCTATGATTAGAGAAGGTACACCCCAAGTACTCAATGTGGGGGATAGCATACCCCACATCAGGGGAGCAAAGAAACGTGTCTATCTTGGTGTGTAGTTGGTGTATGAGTAGTATCTATGATCCAGGTGTTGCGTCCTCCATATATCCACTAACCCCCAATGTCCCATCCAATCCCTGAATCCTATAGCAGTACCGTTAGCCTGGGCTGCCGGCAGAGGGGGTGCAACCGATCCAGTGAAATGTTAGCAACACAATTGAAGCCGCCCCCTATGATTACCACTGTCCCCACTACTTTAGCTATGTGCGTTGAGAGGTCATGGAGGAAGGGTATTTGTTTCTGATTGGGGGCATATACTCTGCCAAGTGTGGTTTCTCGCCCATACAGTCTCCCTTTCAGGAATACGTATCTGCCCTCTCTATTAGTGGTGGATGGGCTCAAAAGCTACCTCTGCTCGCACCAAAATAAACACCCCCTGGCGTAAGCAGAGTATATTGTCCCAAAGACCTGTCCTCTCCAGCGTCTGCGTAACTTCTCTATTTCACTATGTGTGAGGTTGGTCTCTTGTATTTGAGCAATCTGTACCCCCTTCTGCGCAAGTACCAGTGTGTATTATGTTGTTTCGTGGTGGTACCCATCCCCTTGATGTTCCATGTCATGAATTTCAGTGTATGATGCACAAGTGGCATCCAAATGAATACATCAGTCCTGGCCCAACCTCCCCAGAACTATATAGCACCTCTCCTGCAACAAAGCATACCAAAACATAACCAAAAGGATCCCCCCCCGGCGGTGCCAAACTCCCCTTACCCAGATCAGCCCGGCAACGGCCAACCGCCCAAACTGCAAATAGTGCGCAAGTCTCAGAAGAAGGCTAAAACCAAGTCTGGGTGATGACTTCGAATGGGAGTAGGCGGTTGTTCACCTAATGTAGAAGACCTGCCAGCCCGGGTCCCCATATCTCTAACCTATTGGTTTATGGCATCTGTGGAGCGTATCAGTTCCCAGTTGTACCCCATGCCATCTAACAGGGCCAATTGTTCAAAAATCATCCGCAGTTCTGGGAGTAACCTGTGGCTGCAGAACACTGTCAGCTCGAGACGAGTCGGATTCAAAGCCCCCAGACCCCTTTCCCAAGGACGAACCATCCTCCGATCCCAGTTCCCCAGATTTCATGATGTCGGCCACCGCCTGAAGAGTAGACGCTCTTTCTTTCTCTGTTTGGGATGGACACGAGTTCTTCGATGGCCTGTGTTTGGGTCTTTTTCCGGCAGGAAGGTCCTGGCTTCCTGTAGCAGAGACCATCTTTGATGGCGGACCCCCTGACTTTGATGATTCGAGCCACTCCCAGGCCGCCTGTAGATGAAAAGATACTTCTAAGTTAAATTGTATATCTTTGTGGACCAGTGCATGTGCAAATCATGGATCAGATGTGTGTAATACTTACTTTATTCAGAACAAGATCAAAAATGATCTATTCTAGCTTCCATGGACTATTATGCTAATGAATAGGTATACTGTATGTAATAATTGAAACAATGTTTATGATGCACCTTAATCATATATTCATTTTTGTTTTATAATTGTCTATGAACCCTTAATTATTATTGTCTTTTTCTAAATTCTAAAAATTCCTAATGGAATTATTGTAACATTATTATTGCGCTAAAATTTCTATTGCCTCTGCTTTTTCGTTTCTACTCTTTCATCCTATTTTCCATTTTCACTTTTCCAGTATGTCTAATTCAAATCTCTTCACCAAGTTATTGAATTGCATAATTTAGTCTTCTTATATTGATGAATATATTCTAATGTGGATATGTACACATACATATTATTGTTTCATATAAATAATTATTTTTGCTGTTACAAACCATGTTGTGAGGATAGATGAATCTGTACAAATGTATTATATTGTAGTTTTATTTATGTTATTGGTATATCTAGGTGTACCTGCTTCTCTCTATATATGTATTTGTAGATAAATATTTTTACACCTACACATGAAATAATCAGGAATGGGGCATCCACGTGTGACCTTGCAACAGCAAAATAATCCCCATGCAAGGTTATTTAGATGTGACATGCGCACCACAGCTGAATATGAACAATCTAGAATCCACCCAGTTTACATATGAGATACAGCAGTGATGGGAGTGCAACACCAAACTTATTAAGTTATGCATACAAACATATGTGACATGGAGAATAGCAGTGATGGGGGAAAAAACGGCAAAACAAAATAACAATGTACACACCCTGTGATGCAACATGGTATAAACAGTAATGGGGGACCAACTGCCAAACACTTAAAGCATATCTTGCTCTCAGATACGACTTAATTAACAGCAGTTGTGAGAGTATAATAACCACAGTGTAAATTTCATATTGATGCGATAAGATAGGGCATGGCACCAAAAGGTGGATTGGCAGTCCTCCTGCCACAGCGTTACATGAATGGTAGTGGAGAGAATTAGTGGCAAGATTAGCAGCAAACTGCGGTGTGTCACTTGGAGTAGAGGTGGTCTTGTGAGGTGAAGCCGCTTTGGAAGCTCATCTGGGTAACACAGTTGAACACAGGAAATTCCTTCCAAGCTGTATGCACATGGATGAGCAGTGGCGTATTGCGCGTTGAGTGACATTTTTTGGGCCTTGACACAAGAAGAGCCCATTACTGAGTGAAGGTAAGGCGGCATCACGGTGACTGAACCCTGGTGTTCCCACAAGTAGAATTTTTCAAGTCATTTTTAGGTTTCGCCTGCACAGTGCATGCACTGTGCTTGTGAAATCTATTGTATCAAATATATCTTAAAAGAGACTTACAGCCCACCTTCACTTCTTATTGGTCCTTGTGCTAGTCACTTTAGTTTTCCTTGTTTCTATTGGTTGTAGAGTGTTCGATTTCCTGTTCTTCCATGTGTTTCTCTCATCAGTATCCCATCTGCAAATGGAATTTCTTTTAAGCGTCTCAAGCAATGATCGGGTAAACAAAATAAAACCTAACAAGAGCTACAACCTTGCTTAAACGTTACAGCGCTGCCCTGCTTCAGCGCGCTGTTATGATCTCAGTAGAGATACTCTACTTGCCATTTATTCCTTCTCCGCCCTCGGGAGGAAGCATGCACTACCTAGTGTCCACAGGGCACAAGCAGGCATCCACTTCAGTACTGGTTACCCAATGCCTTGTTGTTGCAGCCAAAAATGAGCCAAAATAATGTGCATCAATCAGAGGATATGCTGCCCCAGGGCACATTTGAAGGCAAAGAACATGGAATACTATCACGGCACAGCCCAATGACAGGGTCGAGTTTTTGCGGTTATAAACCTTCATGTTGTGGGGATAGATGAATCTGTACAAATGTATTATATCATACTGTAGTTTTATTTTTGTTATTGGTATATCTATGTGTACCTGCTTCTCCATATATATGTATTTACAGATGAATATTGTTATACTTAAAAATATATATATATTAAAAATAAAAAATGGGTTAGGGTGTAAAGATTAGCTTACAGGGGTATTGGGGAACAGCCTTGAAAACATGGCACAAGAAGTTGAAATAATTATTTTTCATCGGTAGCCACTTGTTGAATATTAGTACAAAACAGCCCCAAAGTTCGAACTTTGTGCCCATCAGCATATAAAAAGCCCTGATGTCACCATGTAATGGCAACATATTGTCAACGCACACAAGAGATCCAGGGTGATCGCATACTGTAATTTCCAAGAGACACAGGAGCATAAATAATCAAGTAGCACATACTAACCCTATCAGCACACGAGTCTCACAAGAGTAGACTATTATCCATTTTGCATAAAGTCCTTAGCTACAAGCATTGAGAATTTCCACAAAATCTGGATAAGGCATATACTGCCTAGCTTTCAGTGTGTCCATTTCCCGAAATGTTCCACTAACCCATAATGCCCCAGTGATACAATTTTTTTAAATAAACTTTATTGGCATTTCAATAGGAAACCACAAGTACATGAATCATTTCGATGAGCATAGATCTTCTACACTCCCTTACAGCTGAGACGTCCTCCGCTAGGCTTTTTACATAATAGTACAATTTTGAGGTTACAACTTTATATTTTGACAATTCCAATTTTTAAATCCTGCCATTATCAGTAGGATTCCAGCATATTGCTATGTAAAGCCAACATAACCCTGCAGCCCCCACCCCCGTCAGAAAACCGTCGGGCCACTGTGTTCCTCGTCATCTATGTGAAGCCTCCGCGGAGTGAGTCATCTGTTCCATTAACCTACGATTGTGTGTTCCCCATAGTCTGTGAGCTGTCTGTCCCAATCTGTGAATTCGCTCCTTTAGGGGGTTGTAGGTCATTTATCATCACCGACCAAACCTGGAGGTCATCTGTTAGTTTTTCGTCTCTCCTAACTTGCGCCATTCTCACTCTCTCGGCAATTGCCCATACAATCATGTCTTTCAGCCACCTGTCCAGCTTCGGTGGTGTCAATTTCTGCCATTCGATTGCAATGAATCTCTTCGCGATTATTAAGCCCAGAATCACACATTTCCTGGCTCAACTTTTTGTTTTTTGGTGTTGGTAGAAGACCCAGTATTCTCCGCACTTCTTTGGGGAACTCCCAGCCCGAGGCCACCCTTATTTTTTGTAGTACCCCCTCCTAGATCCCTGCCACTGGTGGACACGTCCATATCATGTGTAGGAAGTCGGCCTCAGGTTCACGGCATCTGGGGCATGCATTGGCTCAGTGATACACATGTGGTCCACTATGAGTAGTAATCCAGTAATTACTCACTGGGTAGCTCCACAAACCCAGAGAAAAACACCTTGCAAGTGTAAATTATACACAATTATGGACATAGGATACATATTTTGTGAGAATTGGTTAATAAATGCCTTCAAGGAAATTTGGGAAACAATGGGCCAGGAAACTGCATATTGCCAGTTTCCAACCAGTAAACCCACATAATCACACACAGGTTCACGTATACAGCTAGTTAGACACATGTGCAAGTGAAATCAGTTACAGAGAGGCACACAGACACAAAGATATTCTACCTGGCTTCCTCACATTGAGGTACTGCACATAGAAAATACATAAAAAGATGAGTAATCACTCACTAGACCCTCTGCAGGCTCTTTTGTGGATGCCGGCGTCCACACTGGAGTTGAGGGAAAACAATGAAAACTCATGTACAACACTGACAATGACAATGCCAGCTTAACCACAAAGCGATTGGGCACAGCATGGGCAATTCATAACGCACACAGACATTAGCAGTAATGCAGTACAATCAATCTACCCTCAGCCACAAAATAAGAACCAGAGTAGTAGTAGCCGGGGGGCGTGGCTAGCGCCCGGTGAAGATGGCGGCGTCTCCGTGACCCGCTGCGCGTCGGAGGAGAAACTGGGAGTCTTCCGTGCTGCAATTCGAAAGGGATCTCCCTTAATCCAAACAAACAGCTGTCGGAACCTCCAAGCATGACGGGGATATAAGCTTCGGTTGGAAACATTCGGCTCTTGCGGATTAGACTTCAGAACTCTTCCAGTGAGGGCGATGACGCCCGCAATTTTGTCTCTTCTATCGGAGCGGAGAGGAAAATAACGGCTCATAACTAACTTGGCTCACAAACATTTTTTGTCTTCAGACACAGCATATTCTCCTCATTATCCATGATGCCCAGATTCGTGGTTAACATTTCAGAAGCAATAGCTACTCCTGTGTTTTAAGGTGCTTCTCATATCTTATTGGAACAGCGAGGAAAATGATATTGCCTAAATAGCTCAGCTTAAGCCTCTCTTCAGACAAGAAGCATTTTCACTCAGCGCTTGCTTGATATAATTTCAATGTGCATAATAGATAGGTATTGAGTAGCGCAATTTTATTCTCTCTCCTGGAGTCCTTTCTGATAGTTTTTGTAACTCGCTACGTATTTACCTACTGCGCAGCCTACGAATTGTAACATCACCTTCTATGTTTTGAGGTGCATCTTTTTCTGGCACATATATCAAATGTGAGACTATGACATAGTCACCTCCTTCTTTATTTCCTGAGGAACATTATCCTTCTCTATTTGCTCAACATGCCGCTAAGCAGCATATTTCCTCAGGTTTTTTCTACTCTTTTTCCCTAAACTTATGTATTTTCTATGACTGTTATGGCATCTCCTTTTGGATCATAATATTATATTTGGTCTGACCCTTAACCCAACGAATTGCCCTATATCACCACTTTATAGGCTCAACATCTCTAATAAGGCTATTACTGCTTAAACAAGGCTATCTTCTCGAAAGCTTACGAACGTTTTAAGCATTCATACCCGCCATAGTGTTTTATGGGTAGATTGAAGAAAACACAATCGGTTCTGGTTTCTACTAGTTGCACGTTCATTATCCGATCAAAACTGCGCAATCCTACCACTCAACTGGATGAATCTCCGACCTCATCTCCCAAATTGATTTCTTCATCCTTGACACCCTCTACAAGCATTTCTTCTGCAGCTAATAAAGCAACATCCAAAAGTCTGAAAAAAGATCCTCCTTCCCCACCAAAACAAACTTCTTCTTTATCCATGGATCTGCTCTTAGAAGAAATACTAGCTTTACGTCCTTTTGTGGAAGAAACCAATTCCAAAGTACAACTCTTGACGTAAAGTTGGTCAATAATGGAAGAACGAATCTCCAACATAGAACACAGTGTGGATGCTATGGGCCCATCCATAGCCAAAGTTGAAAATTTCCACTCACAGATTACCTCCTTACAGAAGCAAGTTGAAAACCTTGAGAATAGAAACCGGTGAAACAATCTTCGTATTTATGGTCTACCGGAGGGTTCTGAAGGATCGGACCCTATCACTTTCTTCAAGACATTCTTGCCAACAATTTTGCACCTGCCGGAGGATAGCTCTCTTAATATTCAACGGGCGCACCGATTAGGTCCTCAACATTCATCGACCTCAAGTATGAGGAAACCAAGAGGAGTTATATTATACTTCCTAGAATACACGGCTCTTCTCAAGGTGGTATCAGCGGTTAGGTCCATCAAACGTATCTCCTCTTCAGGATCTCAGCTCTACTTTTCTCAGGACTATTCGAAATCTGCAGCAGACAGGCATAAGGAGTTCTTAGCATTGAGACCCGCCCTGTGATCAATTGGAGCTAGGTTTGGCTTATTTCATCCATGCCTCTTCAAAGTCACTTTCAACAACAATACTGTTACATATGAAGATCCAGTGAAGCTTTCTCAACGCACACTGCCCGGAAAAAATGGATATCTCTAGCGCATGCTTCAAATGACTATCTTAGACTCGTTGTCTGATCTTTTCCCTTTTTTTTTTGATTCTACAGGTTTATTATAAGGCTTCCGTTTATGCATTAGTATATTATACTCGTTCACTTGCCTTGCCGTATCTTATCCCTTATTCTCTTTTTTTCTCCAGATTATGTGTCTCTAGCTTATATTTTAAGGTTTTAAAGATTGCTTTTATTAAGAAATGCTTTTTGAAGATCATTAACATGTTTTTTCTTTACAGGCTCCTTTACTGGTTTCCACTCCTGTTTGTTTGATGTATCCATCTACCTTGTCATTTCCTCCTGGAATCTCCTTACCCGACCCTGCGGAGTCTGGATGTGTCATCCTTCCATGTGGCCTTACCCCCCCCTTACCTTACATGTTTTGGATTTTATGTAGGTATAGTCTTTCTTTTTTTATTGATTCTCATTTTATGTCTCCCCTATGCAGTTCATTTGTCTCATCCCTCTAAATACATCTTCTATCTTATTTTCCCTTCTCATCTCTACTTTCCTTTCTTCTTTTATCTTTTGACTTCAATTCACACAGACTTGTTATTCCATATCTTCGTACATATTATAAAAAATGTTTGGTTGGTTTTATTGGTCGTTATTGTTCTTGTTTTGTACATCTCATTTTTTATATTTATTGTAAAATTGTTCGAAAGGCTTTACTGATCGATATTATCTTTGAATGCATATATATTACAACATATATTCTAAAGTTCTTACAATCCTTACCCTATTCAATATTTGTTTTATATAATGTTCATACACTCATCAAATGTTCTTTCATAATGATTAACTATATACTTTACTACATTTTCTATTTGAAACTGTTTTTTGTCATATATGGTTCAATTGAATTTTTACTTCTTCAGATTTACAAATGTTCCTAAAAGTCGTCACTTGGAATGTCAGAGACTTACATTCTCCTATTAAATGACAGAGAGTCCTCTCCCACTTAGCTAAAATGGATGTTCATATAGCTATGCTACAGGAGACACATCTTACTGAAAGCGAGTCGCTAAAACTTAAAATAAATTGGGTTGGTGAAATCTTTTTCTCACCAGGTGATGGTAAAAGAAATGCCATAAAGCACTTAATGTCAAACTCCTCTCACAAAACTCGGATAATGAAGGTAGATGGGTGTTTACCAAACACTTGGTAGGGAAAACCCCCATATCCTTTATTAACATATATGCGCCAACTAATGGTGATGCTTCTTTTTGGACCCACATTTCCACATTCCTCTTACAACATCCCACAGAAAACTTTATTCTCGCAGGTGACTGTAACCAAGTAATGGATCCTTTTCTTGATCGCAATTCAAGTCTCCTTTATCCCAAACAAATCCCACAAAACTTTCTTACGAACCATAGAACACAGTAATTTGATTGATGTCTGGAGACTTTGCAATCCAACCTGAAGAGAATATTCCTTTTTTTCTCCACCACATCAGACACAATACAGAATTGATCATATCTTCATCACACTTAATGTTACTCAATCTTTGTTTTCAGCAGATATTGGGCCCATCCTCATTTCTGATCACGCTCCCGTCACGATTCAACTAGATATTCTCCAACAACCCTCATCCCTGAAAAGATGGCGTTTCAACAACTCCCTACTTCTTGATTCCAACTTTAATGCCTTGTTTACTACTTTTGTTCATGAATATTTTCAAAATAATCAAACTGGAGAGCTTCCATTTTCTACAATCTAGGATGCCTTTAAAACTACCGCCCGAGACTTTATCATGAGGTACTCATCCAACAAACGTAACTCTTTTAAGATTATTCACAATACTCTTCTCACTAAAATCAAAACACTAGAACACGCTTTTTACACCTCTAAAACAAAGACCTCTTTGGAAGATCTTATAAATGCCAAGATTGCTTTTAATAAATCCTCCACTGAGAGCGCCTCTTTATTTTTATTGAAAACAAGCGCGAAATACTATGGTGGTCAAAATAAATCCGGAAAAGTATTAGCCAATTATCTTAAGATTAAGCAAAACAGGCTTCACATTGATTCCATTATAGATATTAATCAAACACCAAAGTATAAAGATTCCGGAATCCTTCAAGAATTTGTCAATTTCTACGAATCCTTATACACACCAGAAACCATATCTTCGGATGCAGCTATTTTTCAGTACTTTTCCACTATCCAGAAACAGGATATTTCCTTTCCTCATATGGATGCTTTGGGATCTGATATTACACAAGCTGAATTACTTGCTGCACTTAAAACTCTTAAAAAAGATAAAGCCCTAGGTCCTGATAGTTTCACAGTGGAATTTTTCCTACACTTTACCCAATTGCTCATTCCACATTTACACTCTCTCATCTCTTCTTTCACTTCCTCTTGCAATTCACCAGGTTCCTTTCTAGAGGCATTCATATGTTTAATACCAAAAGATGGCAAAGACTTAAGATATTGCAAAAATTATAGACCCATCTTGATAGTGAATGTGGATTATAAAAAAAATCAAAAGCTCTAGCAATACGATCAGAACCGATTCTTCCCTCATTGCTTGGCAAGGAGCAATCAGGCTTTGTTAAAGATCGTAGTATCACAGATAATACAAGATTGTTCTGTAGCATTTTATCTAGGATGTCTCATCACTCAGATTCACTTGCTGCAATTGCCCTTGACGCGGAGAAGGCCTTCGATAGAGTCTCATGGCCATTTATCTTCCAGGCTCTTAAATGGTTTGGCTTTGGCCCAAAAATTATATCCCTAATTGCTTTATTATATTCAGAGCCTAAGGCAGCCATTTCCGCCAATGGTCTTGTATCTCCCTATTTCACTCTTCACAGAGGCGTACGTCAGGGGTGCCCTTTATCCCCTTTTCTTTGTAATCTAGCTCTAGAACCTTTTCTTTCTCATTTGAAACAGAATAAATCCATCACAGGTTTTTCATCTGAATCTCAACACATAAAACTAGCAGCCTATGCTGACGACATTTTAGTTTTCCTCTCTAATCCACAATCCTCGCTCCCTGCTTTCCTAAACGAGGTTGAAGCCTATGGTTTAGTATCGGGGTATAAATTAAATAAGGACAAATGTGAGATCATGCCCTTACCTAAATATACGTTTAAGGAAGATTTTCAGATCTCCAGTTTTACATGGAACTCCAAATATATAAAATATCTTGGACTCTGTTTCTCTCCCTCCATAGCCACATCTGTTTCTCTCAACTTAGACAAATGTATAGATAAACTGAAAACACTCACTGCAAGGTGGCATCCACTTCATCTTTCCTGGTGGGGACACCATCAAAATGATGCTCACCCCTATAGTTCTCTATATCATCTCTAATATACCATTACCTATCCCAATTAAACATTTTCACAAGATTAATTCTATACTGAAAACATTTTTATGGAACAATAAGAAACCAAGGATGTCCTTACAAACATTAACAAGACCAAATACGGAAGGGGGCGTTAATTTTCCCCACTTCTCCAACTATCAAAAATCATTTCAATTTAAGCAGTTATCACATTGGCTATCTGACCATACATCTAACAGACCATTATGGGTCGACCTTGATGCCTCATTTATAGAACCTCTCTCATTTCAGGAATACCTTGCTTTTATTCACAAACCTCAAAACAGCCTTACATCAATAATCAAACACTCATGTAAATTATTGCAGACCACCCTTCTTCAAGCCCCACATGATTTTAATACTTTTATTAACTCTACAATTTGGCACAATAATAGGGTATTAATTAAAAATAAACCGATATACTGGAAAACCTGGAGAAACAAAGGCCTAATATGGATATACCAGTTATATGACCAAGGCATGCCCCTCCAATTCTCACAAGCACAGGAGTTGTACCATTTACCGACTTCCTTCAAACATAAATTTTCAACCTTGCTACTTGCGATTTCCGATACATATGCTCAACTCTCACATACATCCTCTTTATCTCCCACTTCTCACAACACTTGGAACACCCTTCTTCAATTACATCCGAAGGCCTCCATCATCTACTCTCGCTTAACACAACCACCCCTGAACAGAGATAAGTCTAAAATAGAACTCTCTGAGAGTTGTTTGTCCCAGTTCTTTTTGGAACAAAATATGGCTAAAAATAAGAAAATCCTCCAGAGCGGCAAACACCACTCAAACAATTGTTTTCATTTATAACAAACTGCTTTTTACTCCAGCGCATCTACATAAGATACACGCCAATACCCCTAGTTCATGTTGGTCATGCTCCCACGATTCTGCTGACCTAAATCACGTGCTATTCACATGCCCGAATGTTTTCAAGTTATGGGAACAGGTTTGGTCTCAAATTAATACTATTTTTAAAATTAAAACTCCCCTATCCTTTATTAATGTTTTATTAGGTAGCTTGTCTCCTGCCTGGCTGTGCAGTCACTCACGACCCCAAATCATTGGTTTATTACTAGCCGGTGCTTTTCAGCAGATAACAAAGAAATGGAAAGATACCTCCAAAATATCGTACCTCGCCTGGTGGTATGCTATTTGCCATAATCACAGATTAGACACGACTCTTGTTCATCCAATTTCACTTTCCAAAAAACGATTGCATTTATGGGCTCCTGTCACACACTTTTTATTTGACAGTGCGAAAAAATCCTCTACTTCCCAGCCTTCACTCCAATAAGTTGCCAAGCCTCCTTGAATTCCTTTATTTTATACTTGAATTGTTTATTATCCTACTTCAACATTATGTATATGGTATCATATTGAGATAATGTTACATTCTCCTTTTGTTCTTTATTACGGTGTGTAATATGAACCAGATTTTCTTTGCCTTTCGTTTTATTTACTTTCCAATATGTTATCTTCTCTTTCTTTTTCATTCCAATGAAATCATATATTATTACTGTTCATTTATTTATTATTTATTTATTTTTCTTTCCTTTAATTGATATGTACGAAGTAATGATGATTAACTGATTTTCTTCAATAAACTTATTTTTGAAACTTAAAAAAGTAGTAGTACCAGCCTCACTCATGCACAGAAGTACAGTATAGGCAGCAACATCGCAGCTTTTCTTGACAAGAACAGCCACAACAAAGATTAGACAATGCAGCTTCTCCACGTACATAAACACACAAGTTCCACAATAAACAGCAGCAGAGCAGGACTCATTCGCTTAGACACAAAACTTTAAGCAGCTGTAGTGCAGTGTCATCATACACGGGAAGAGCCCAGCATGGGCAGTGTGAACGAAAGTTTCCTTCACATTTAAAACAGGTACAACCCTGTCCCAAGGTCAGAAGAAACGTGCGTGAGCCTACGTCGGGGTAAAGCAGGTTTTATTTTTAAACAGGTACGCTTTCTGCGGTCTGCCAGACTGAATTTAGAGTAAGGGGAATAACGGGTCTCCTCTCCGGTCCTCCCAGCTTCTAGCGCCGTCTTCCCTTGTCCGCCGATCGGTCTTCTTCCCTCTCTCCCCGGACTGGAGGTGTACGTGGAAGGACTCAGGAACCCCAAAAGAAAAGTTAAAGGCAGGGGTGAGTATTCTTGTGGCACAATGAACAATAAGGGAAAGGAGTGAGGGAGCAACCCAAGTGAGTTGTGAGTGAGGGTGATAGGTTGGGGCTGTGTACTATGCACAAACGTCGGTAAGCGGTTGGCGTCTCTACACATCTGGCCTCTCCTGCCTCCCGACCCAGCACGCGAACCGCTCCCGTACCTGTGTCAGCCACACTCCTCCTGGGGCGTGGCTCAGCGGAACGCGTTCGCGGGGGCCTCCTGGCTTTCTTGTCTACCCTAGGCTTTCCTCCCCCCCCCTCGCAGGCTAGGCGTTCGTCCCTGGCGTCTCCGTTCTCCGTCTCGAACTTGGTTCCTTCTTCCTTCGTTCTCCTCTCGCTCCGTCCAACCTCCAGTGATAGCGCACACCGATTTCCGGTCGTCGTTTTCTCTTATTGGATCAAACGTGACGACGTCCTCACTGGGGGTGGAGTCGGCAACCAGCGAGCTACAGTTAAAGGAACCACCGCCTGATTCCGTGAGGTCCAGCTGGGATGAATGGAACCACTCGTCCTGTCGGGTGAGAGATAAGAGGAGAGGTAACATCACGGGCCTCCCACCAGTCTCTTGTCAGTCCTCTTGCCCCGGGTATGCCCACCTTGTGACAAACCCATACAGCACTGCTGCCTCAAGAAACACACACACACACACACACACAGCATGCTTTCCTCACGGACATAACGGGTATAGCATTAATAGGAAATGTCAAGGCCTTACGCACCGCACATACACAGAAGGCAAGGACTGGCAAGCAGCAATGCACACTTCCTTTACCCACAATGAAAACGAATAGCATGGGTTTCTATGCCAATTTCACAAGATGTAGAAGTATAGCACATTAGTGGCTATGAACGCACGCGCACACAGAGCATGGCTAAAGCAGTGCAGTCTTCACAACCGCAAAGGGTGCAACATGGGAGGCAGAAACAGCACTGCAATTTTCCTTCACACAAAACAAGTACTGTGCAGACAGCTGCAGTTCAAACTCCCTAGTTATACAGAGCTCTGTTTGTGCATGGTTTCTTACTCATAAAGAGGATATGCAGCCTGTTAAAAGCTGCCATTATCTTCCTCCTAGCACACTTATTTGCAGAATACGACTTTGTCGCAGTATGGAAATGGAGAGAAGCACTTAAATAGTTCATTTCTGCTAATTGCATGACTACATATACCTGGGCTCCCTACCCAAATGGTTATAGGTTTGCCACCGTCGCCACCTTTTAAATCAGTGATGTCTGGTGTTTGGTTACTGAAGATCAGTCTGTTCAATGTGTTATTTAGAAATAGTTTACACTGGTTAAATAGAAGAACTACATGTCTAGTTGCATTTGCAGAGGACATTGCTTTCTGCTTCATGCTATTGGGGTGACCGATTGTCCACTGCCGAACCAAGATAACTCTGCTCTGCTGAGCAGCAGAGAGAGCAAAAGATAGCTTTGATGTAGGTCAGGTACGTTTATGCTAACTTTTTCTGAGATGTATGCTGATAAGAGGATAGGATTACAAAGCTAAGGGGAAATCGCTCTCCTAACTGTAGGACGTTAGTGCCATGTTGCACGTAAGGGAACACCCAGAGGAGTATCTACAGTACTCTGGTAAGGCTGAGCAAATTTTGAAAATATTTGAAGTGGACAGAATGAACAAGTTACCTACTTTGGTAAGACTCTTTCTGGTTGATACTCTATCTGACTAAAGATTCTTCATCATAGAACATTCTCAAGGTACCAGACTGGATCTGGAGATTTAGGCGACATCGTGCTGCTCCACTCTGGACCCACACTGCCCGCTGAACCACATATAAGCAGTAGCTCTGTGAGCTGATGTCAGTTTATTGCCTTCTTCTTTTAGTGCACCCTCAAATATGGAGCAGGAACAATTCTTGGTTACAATGTGCTTAGTGTCAATTTGGGACCTTTTTAGATGTTAAAAAGAGGCCACTCCACAGACTGGGGAGGTCAGTGAGGATTCTGCAGTTAGATACGAGTATCAGAAAGAGTATTACATTAGATAAATAACTCGTTCCTTTGATGGATATTTATAACCACAGATTACTCTTTTTTAGAATATATACTAAAGCAGTACCTTCCCAAGATGGCAGGTCTGTGGAGTAGACTCAGACTAAAAAGTCTTGCAGAACCAAGAAGGCCGGACCTGGCTGTCAAGGCAGCAGTGCTTAACAAATGAAGGCACTGGCATCCATATCGCAGCCTGGGAAGGACAGGCACTCCTCGTACCAATGCAGCAGTAGCAACCTTAGCCTGGTAGAATCAGCTCTCAGACCTTTCGGGCGCTAATTCTAGGCCAGATCTTAATGCAGAGGATTATCCACTTCAACAAGATCCTTCACTGCACAGCCTTCCCTTTCTTTGCCGCAAAGAACCATACAAAAAAAAAGCTGATTGTTCACTCAGTGAGCCTCGGTATGATCGGTGTACAAGCTTAAAGTTCTTTTGGGGTCCAACTGATGGAGCCTCTTCTCTTTCGAGGGGTGAGAGACAGCAAAGAACGCTGGTAGGTTAATAAACTGCCCAACATGAACGGGAGTCACAACTTTAGGTAAGAAGGATTCCCGACACTTCAGCACCAACTTGTCGGAAAATGATGTGCAGTAGTACGGTTGCACTGAAAGTGCCTGTAGTTCACTCATGTGATGTAATCACATTGGAGAAGACAGTCTTTATGGTCAAGAGATGCAAGAAGCTCAAAAGGCCTACACATGAGGAGTGCTAAAGTCAGGATCCCACTGTGACATCACAAACAGCTTGGGAGAGAAATATGTGCCAACTGTTTAACAAATTTCATCACAAGATTGGTTCATCTGGTAAACACAGAAAGGCCAAAAGGACTGATAATTAACCTTTTACAGTGGCCATTGCAAAGCCTTGATGGACAGGAGACAAAATAGATAAAAGAACATCTGGCAGCTTTGCCTGTAAGGGATCAGTGTCTGGGCACCATACAAGGTAACAGCTTTTTCCTAGGGTCATTTTACGGAGGGGCGCCTGGTGGCGAGTATGAGATCCACCATTTCAGGTGGCAAATCAACCAAGTAAATTGCTGCCGCTCAATCTTCATGCATGAAGATGTAGATTGCATAGATTTGGGCGGGAACCCTGCCCTGTTGCTGAGATTGGAAGTCTTCTTGCTCAGAAGTTCTGGGTCCACATCTCCTGGACCAATGTGGGGCCATCCAAAAGATTTGGGCCGGCTTGATCTTGATCTTCTCTAGAAGGGTAGAAGAGAAGAGAAATTCGCGAGAAAGCATATAGGGCTTCCATGTTCTATTCCAGCTGGAATGCATCTCCTAACGAGTTTTCTTGCAGAAACCCCAATGCAACAAACTTTTGAAACTGCATGTTATCAACAATCAACAGTGTTGAAAACATCTAGTTGGGGACATCCTGCCCCATCTTGGAATGTAAGCGCCGCTCATGACCCACCTGCTCAATTCATCAACTCTGGCTTTCAGGGACCCTGCCAGTAGATGATCTGGAACTCCAGCTACCTTCAGACACATGACCCAATACCCTACTCTGCCCTGTTTGTTGCAGTAACACATGGCAGAAATGTTGCCTGTTTGAACCTGCACTAGCCTCCCTTTGATGGATAGCAGTTAGGCCTTCAGGCCCAGATGAATGGCAACTCCAGAAGATTGATGTGAAACTGGCCCTCCACTGGGGATCAGAGTCCTCTGATCTCCAGGTGACCTACAACCCAAATAGAGATGCGTCCTTCACCACTGTCAGCTCTGGATGGGAAAGCAAGAGTGGCCTGCCACAGGACCAACTGTGGTCTGTCAGCCACCACTGCGGATTTTGTGCTGCCTCCTCCAAGTTCTGGAGGGTGTCAAGAGGCTGCCATGGTGCTGAACTTACTGGGACTTCAAGTTCCCATGTAGAGCTCGCAGGTGCTACTTGGTGTGGTTGACAAGGAGGCTGCCTGAGACTGAGACAGAGCGGCCTCAAAACCACTCTCGCCTGAATCCAGGAGCGTGGCTGAAACATTGGGATCATAGCCAAAACGTCCTGGACCCATCGCTACAGAGGAAAAGCCCTGAACTTCACTGTATTCAGGATTGCCCCAATAAATGAAAGCCTCTGAGAGGGAATCTAGTGGGACTTCTGCTAATTTATGGTGAAACCCAACTATGTGAAAATCTCTGCCTGGTTGTGGTCCAAGATTGACTGCAGCAAGCCTGCCTTCAGCAGCCAATCGTCAAGGCACAGAAATGCAGCAACTCCTGCCCTCCAAACATGACTAAAGTTGTGCAACTACTGGCACAACTTTAGTTAAAACCCAAGGGGTGCTGGTAAGCCCGAAAGGAAGCACAGTAAACTGAAAATGACCCTGGCCCACCCTGAACTGCAGGTAACACCAGTGGGACTGCATGACTGGTATATGAAAATATGCATCCTGAAAGTGTAAGGACAACATCCAGTCACCTTAGTCGAGAAAACATAGGCTCTGGGCCAACATGAGCATCTTCTGGAGAATGATTTCGGGAGAAAGTGGTATCTCTCACTTCCAAGTTGGAGGTGCGCACAATTATACTTAGACCTGTTGTGGTCTTATTTTCATTTGATCTGTTCACTGAAAAAATTACGTCCAGTTCCATCCAGCTTTACAATCATGTCTTTTATTTCATTTCTATTTTCATACTGTGATATACTCCACATTTCTTTGATGAAGAAGCATATTCGTTTTGCATATTTACACAACCCAATGCATTTCGGGTCAACAAAAGAGACCCTTCTTCAGGGGTCTAAAACGGAAAGATAAAGAAAATATATTGAGCTATTCAGTAATATACTCTATTGTTTACATATTAAGCTCTGTCCAATGCATTGATGAATGAATATATATAAGATGTATCACAAGCATGGTTAATTTGGTATGTATCGTTTTAACCATTGGTTATAAGCGCGCGCTTTCAACCAATTAAGCAACACATAAATAATGTAGGCACACGTTCTATCACAAACAGAACCCTGATTGGTAGAGCAAGACACTGGAGTTTTGCCAAACACGGAAGTGAGTAACCGAAAGGTTCCGTTAAGTAGTGCTACAATTCTAGTATGTATCGCTTTAACCATTGGATGTGAGAGATACCACTTTCTCCCGAAATCATTGTTCAATAGAGAGTGTTCTTAGACAAAACACTAAAAAGGAGGGAGCAGCACACCGTAAAAAAGAAAGAAATCCATACAAGTAATGGTTCAAAAGAGTGCCAGATGGACAACTAAATGAGCATCTTCTGGAGAAGACATTCAAGGGATGGGGCCCTATCCTTTCTTAGGATGAGGAAATAGTGGGACCAACAACACCCGCCTTTCTCCAAGTCCGGTACCCTCTCTGTGGCACCTTTGGAGTATAGCAGGCACACCTCCAATATCAGGATGGGCAGATGCTCCCTGGAAATCCATTTTGGTGTGGAACTGATTTGGTGGAAGAGAAATGTACAGAATAACCTTTTTGAATAATTTGCAAGAACCCGGCAGTTGGATTTGATGGATCACCAACCTAAGAGGAAGTGCCGGATCCTTCCTCCTAAAGGGTGGACATGCATCACTCAGGGCAAATGTAAGTGCTTTGTTGGCCATTGTAGGAGGGGAGGTGAAGTTGGAAGATAGGTGCCCTAGCTTGCCGGCATGGTTCCTGTCAGCGTCCACAGCCCCGAAAAGACTGGGTTGTTTGCTGCAACACTGATTGGGAAGGCTGTCTTTATATGTATGAAAGGGTATAGAGTGTGCTGTTCCAGAGTGAAGGACTAAGAGAGGGCAGGGAGTGTTCCTTTTAGGAGCAAGGGCCCTCATACACCCCAAGAGGTGTTATGCTTCATTATCGGGCAGCTCCTCATTGGGCCCGCGCTGCAATACCAAACGGGCCCACGAGGGGGCTCATTACCGGAGGTCCTTTCTTTTTTGCAGATGTATGTTGGCATGAGTAAGTGGCAACAAGTGAGTAGAATGGGTGTTAAATTTGGCTAAAGGGGTCATGACATGAAACAGAGTTTTAATACTCTGGTCCCTTTGTCAAGGTTAAAAACGTGATGTGAGCATAAAATAGATATAATGATCTATTTAGCTACAAAGGTAGTGCACAGCAAGGTCAACATGTTTCATGCCTATTACAGCCCATAATGTATCATGGCATTTCTACAGGACTGGGAAGACCTAATCTTACTCTTCACAGGGATGGTGGAATAAGAAATGTGTGAACCATGCCCTGTGAATGATATGCAGAAAAACAACTATATATCTTGTATAGACGTAGACACGGGCAACGTCTGTTTGTTTGTAGACCTAGATAAAAGAAAAAAAAAAGGGCTACAAAGATGACATTAAACAAATGTCCATGGCCGTGTGTCAACCTAGTTAGGGTGGGGAACCATCAGTGTATAGATTGCATGGTACACTAGTGAAGTGAGGTGGTCTCAGTCAGACAGGTGTGGGTATCATAGAGTTACAGGTATAAGTTGACGCAGACAATACCCATCACGTTGCCTGTATGTTAAAAGGACATAATACACAAATATTTAATAATGAGCAAAAAACGCATTAGAGACACCAATGGTGAGCCCAGTCTCAATTGTCACTGCTTGACAGAGGTTGCGGCTTGGCAGTTACAGGTTTCATGGTATTCACAAAGGTGGGAAGGTAAGAGAATGCCTTCCAATGAGCTGCACCCCGTGAAACATATTGGGCAGCAAAGTGATCCCTGGCTGTAATAACCAATCAGACAGACATGCAAGCCTTCAAAAGTGTGTGCCTTAAGACAGTGAAGGAGCGGCCGGTAGGAGAAAGGGTCAGGGGAACAGGGTATGGAGGAGAGGAAGGGAAGAGGGAAAGGGGACAGAAAAGGGGAAAGGGGGAGGCGATAAAGGGATACTGACCACGAGGAGGTCCTCACTCATGAGGGTAAAGGCTTACCCGTGTCTGTAGTCAATGGCAGACCCAATCGGACTGGGAAGCGGGAGTAGTAAGTGGCGTATTGTCGCTGCTGAGGGGCAGAAGTGGAAGGAAAATGAGGAGGCTAGGTGGGAAAGCCAGGGGTTGGCATGTCTGAGAATCCGGGTGACTGCCGGGTACCGATTCTGTGGAGGGAAACATTCACCATGTCGATGCTCGGGTATGGCTCTCGACCTAACAGGGGCCCTCACAGTGGAGGCCTCAGAAGTACTTCCTGGCACGGCAACCGTAAGTTGGTGCTGAGACCCAGTGTGGCCGGGAGCCATCGCCATAACGGAAGGTATAATCAGCACAGGGGCCTGGGAGGAAGTCAGAGGGGGCGTGGATCGTGACGTAAGAAAGGGTGTGAGCAGGAAAGGGGGATGAGCAAGACCGAGGGTCGGCACTCTAGCGGAGGATGTGATCAGTGTGGGGTCAAAGAGGACGTGGTAGTGGGGTTGCTGGGGGAGGAGGGCCG
The DNA here is from genome assembly GCF_964204655.1 of Triturus cristatus. Classification (NCBI taxonomy): domain Eukaryota; kingdom Metazoa; phylum Chordata; class Amphibia; order Caudata; family Salamandridae; genus Triturus; species Triturus cristatus. Next base: position 1,060,782,639 of record NC_140590.1, read on the forward strand.
GCAACTTGGTGCGGACCAGGGAGGGAAGACAGGGGCGACTCCGCAGAGGGGTAGACAGGTATCAAGGGTGTGCAGAAGGATGAAGGGGGGGAAGAAAGGAAGGGGGCAAGGGGGGAAACATTTGGGAGGGTGGAGGGAGAAGGGATGGAGTGGAGAGGAAGAGAGGGGGGAAAGAGAAAAAGGGGGGGAAGGAAAGCGACACGTGATGGCACTAGGTCAGGAGTGAGGGCTGTGCTCAGCGCTACCCAGTGGTGTCAGGACCCGCAGGTGGACAAGGGGCTTGAATACAGGTGATGCTTATACTGAGACCTCACCCATGGAATCTCATCGTTAAGGCCATAGATGTGTGTGGAGAGTCTGAATACCCATTGTTGCGTTTTAAAAACAGGCTATCGCTGCGGGTGTGTGAGTGAACCTCAATGATAGCCCAGTGGAGATCATTCAATGTATGCCCGCTCTCGATAAAGTGAGTACTCATTTTGGTGGCGCATCTCCCACATCTCACAGTGCTGTGATGTTCAGTGATTCTGATTTTCACTGCTCTGGTGGTCATATCTATCTATTGTTTTTTGCAAGGGCATGTAATCATATACACACAGTTTTTGGTGTTGCAGTTAGTGTGTGTGCGCATTTTACTCATGAATGGAGGTGTTAAGATATAGTTCCTTGGAAGCCTATGAGAGTGCACATACATTGCATGATCTGCATGGGTAATGTAGACTGAGGATGCGTTGTATCGAGTGAGAACAGCGTCCCTACATGGGTAATGCCCCGTCACTAGGGGGTGACCCCAGAGTGTCTGTTGAGTGTCGGGCCTGTGTGTTCTTAGTCATGTGTGGGCAATAATGTCTTTTATAATGCTGGTGCATTTAAAGGCAAAGCGTGGAGGGACCAATGTCAGGTGCCCTGTATTAAATATTGACCAATGTTTTTTTATGACCTTCTTAAGGTAGTTGGACTGAAGGATATAACACGTCAGGACCTCGCTCGTTGGGCGCTCATCTTCTTCTAGAAGTGTGTCCCTGTGGTTATTCCTTGATCTTTTACAAGCGGTTTTGAGTACGTGTGGTGGGTATTGACGTGCGATAAGGTTGGTAGCCAGAGTATGTGATTGGTCTTTAAAGTCGCTAACAGCTACAGCTGCGAAAAAAGGCGGAGGAATGGACCAAAGGGGAGGGTGTCTTAGATGTTTACGGTGGTGGCTGTCATATCGGAGTAGACTGTTACAGTCTGTTGGTTTTCTGTATGTGGATGTGCAAAGTTTACCATCTTTGAGGGTTATTAGCAGGTCGAGGAAAGGGAGGTGTGTCACAGAGATGTGTTTGGTGAACCTGAGGTATGGGTTGAGTGTGTTGACCCATTCATGGAATCTTTCCCAGATCTCGACTGACACTTGCCACAGGATCAGTATATCATCTATGTAACAATGCCAGAGCAAGATGTTGTCGGTGAAAAGGTTTGTTCCACCCCAAATATGTTGTCCTTCAAAGTCTGCCATGTAGAGGCAGGCAAGGCTCTAGGCAAAGGTGCTGCCCATAGATGTGTCCTGTGTCTGATGATATATCTGGTCTTTGAACTGAAAAAACTCCTCTTTGAGTGCAACGGTGGTGCATTCCAAGATAATACTAACTGGAGTGGGCGATGACCATTTCTCTATCACCTCTAATGTTGCATTTGAGCCAAAGCTGAGTTGACTAGTACAGATATCTGTTGGCTCAGCATCTCGGTGGGGTCCTGCCTGATAGGTATGTAGTATGTCAGGTTCCCCAATTGTTGTTGGACATTCAGCAGTGTAGTCATGGGTGGTCATGATCACTAGTGCACCCCCTTTGTCAGCGGGCTTAATGGTGATAGTGGTATCATTACCCAGAGTTTGCATGACTATAGTCTTGGGGTTTGACATATGTCAAACCCCGATGATGAGGCATGGCAGCTCTCGGGCTGTGTGTGGACCCTTGCTCCTAAAAGGAGCACTCCCTGCCTCTAGTAGTCTCTCACTCACTCTACACTCTTTCATCACTGGTGGGGCCCGTGTGCTGGACCTTTCAAAAAGTCTCAGTCCCTCCTTCTTTGTTTGATAATTAGTACGTTTTTTAGCTGTGGGACTTGACCCCCTTCTAGGAGCAGCAATACTGCCCCTTTCCAGTAGCAGCATCTTTGTCTGCTCTTTTCCTATCCCCGTGTTTCTTCTTTCCACCCACTCTTCTAGGCCCTATGATGGAGAACCATCAGGACTTATCTTTTGATGATGACAAAATAGAAAAACTAAAAGTCGCCCTGCTCCTCAGTATGGATGGTACTAGTGCCGTAGGTGGGCTCAACCAAGACTGGTCCTCGCTTATGTCGTTAAAAAGCCAACTCATTAAGATCATTCTGCACGGCACCCTCATGACAGAGTACTTGCATGCAAACATTGCACCAAAGGGCCTGATAGTTACTAACCTACCTCACATTTTTTTGGAGGATCTCGTTTTTTACAGAGACTGGTCCCTGATTTCATGGAAATGCACAAGGGACTGGCTAATCTTCATTATCAACACAGAAAAAAGGAAGGCAGATGCACTAACCTTAAGGCTTACGATCACGGAAAATGCTTTAAAAACAGGGACCCAAATGTCAACATACAAGACAAAATTGGCCGAACTTAACAACAAGATTAATGAAAGCAGGGAGTACATACTTAAACAGAAGATTACCAAACTCCAGAAGAATATAAAAACATTTGACAAAGAAACGGTCTACCCATACTTGAGGGAAGACTACGTCGGCGGTGGCGAATCTTCATGTGATGAAAGCAACCCCTCGCGCAGACACAACACTCTTGGAGTAGCAACTCCTGTACGGGCAGCCGTGGTGGTGATGAGTCAAGGACAGGACAGGGACCGCCACCCCTAATGGGCTATGGCACAATCCCATACCAAGCATCTCCTTACCATGGGACACCAATGGGATGGCACCCTTATCAAGGATACCCCCAGTGACACATGCCTCCACAGGCTTTCCCTCAATCCCACTATCCTCCTTTTTTAGGCAGAGGTTGGGGAAGAGGGAGAGGAAAAAGAAGAGGCGCCCACACAAAGCAGGTCTGCCAGACGAGGAGCCACACGAGCTTGAAGAAAAACTGATAGTAAACCTGTCAGACAGATCTCTTACGACCACTGAGAACCTTGTCCTTCAGAAAGGTTTGGGCTTTGTGCTTATGCCTAAAGTAGACAGATTCCAGACCACCCATGAACTACACCAAGTTTTTCAGAAAATAAGCCTACAATTGTTTTTTCTAGGAAAACCACAGACTACGAACGAGGACTCAGGCCTACACCCAAGATCCACATTCACCACCACTGAAGGCATGGTAACAAATGAGGGGTTAACGTTTGAACAGGCAGTCTTTGGAGACATTGAGAGTTAACTCAACAAGTGCACCTTTCATAATATGCAAACCCCAAGACCATAGCCATGCAAGCTCTGGGTAATAACAATATCACCATAAAGCCCGCTGACAAAAGGGGTGCAGTGGTGATCATGAATACCCATAACTACACCGCCGAATGTCAACGACAATTGGGGAACCCGATGTACTACACACCTATCATGCATGACCCCACCAAGATGCTGAGCCAACAGATGCCTGTACTAGTCAAATCTGCTTTGGCTCAAGGCTGGATCGTCAAGAAGGAATCCAACTTCCATATCAACAAGAACCCCAAGATTCCATATTTCTATACCCTCCCCATAATTTATAAAGGCACATCCCCCCCCGCCCCCCCCCCGGGGTAGACCCATTGAGTCAGAGATTGGTTCCCTCCTAGAGCCCCTATCGCAATTCTGCGACCATTTCCTCCAACCCTTGATCTCCAAGACTCCATCATTTTTAAAATATACCACCAATGTCCTCAATCTGCTGGGTTCTTTTGACAACAACTCTCAGATTGATTTACTTGTCTCTCTGCATGTCGAGGCATTATACACCAATATCCCCCAAGATGCAACATTAGAGGTGATAGAGAAAACTCTACTCCTTGTGGGGATTGCAGCATCTGTCATCTGACTAGACCATCCAAAAACCTGGACTTGGAACCAGGCAAGGTGTGGTACCAACAAAAACACACTAACTGCAACTCCACACATGTGGAATACCTGATTCAATGTCCCTGCAACCTCAGGTACATTGGCATGACTACTCGAAAAGTGAGGCTAAGGATTGTGGAACACCGCAGCACTATTTGTTGCAAAAAAACAATGAGCAAATTGACCAGCCACTACGCTGAATGGGGTCATACCCCCAATGACATGTACTGGACTGTGATTGAACAATTTAACCCTATCCATGATAACATGGCGAAGTTTCCTCTTGACAAGGAGCAACGCTGGGTATACCGCCTGTCCACCCATGTGGAAGGTCTCAATGACCAGATACCTTGGAATACCCTGAATAATTGAGATCGTCCCTCCACACTTGCGCTTCTTCTGTTTTATTTTTGCTTTCATTTTTATTTTTTTCATTATATTTGGTTTCACTTTTGACTTCTTCTGTGATTTGCAGTTGACAAAAGTAACTTCGCGCTACTCCTTACCCACTCTGGAGGCACTGCCCATGAACCACACATACATGCCCCTTTGTCGGTCACGTGCGCGATTTACCCCCGGCTATTGGCCTCTCTGCTTATGCGCATAATACACTCACTCCATTGCTTGGCATGTGCGAGCTGCACTTCACTGCCGATGCGCGGTTACACATCTTCTGTTTGACGCGCTGGTCTTATTAGTCCTTTTAGTCTTTCTTTTCTTTTTGCCCGGTATTTTTACCGGTCCCTGTGTGTCTGTCTTCTGTTTCCTTCTTTTTTCACAGACACCTGCCTGTTAATTGCCTGCAGCTGCTCCCCACACCTGAGCGCTATCTTGGCGGGTGTGCTATTTAAGCCTCAGCTTCCTCTGCTCATTTCCAACCACGGAGTCGGAGAGAGGCCACACAGGTTTGCAGTATGAGCTCTGTCAGCTACAAGTAAGTGGGATCTAATCTCTGACCGGCTTTGATTCCTTTGCCGGTTAAGTTTATTTACTTCCCCCTCTTTTGGTCCCTTTCTCTCTCTTTTTTTACCCTGTCCAGATGGTAGCTGTGACAGAATACCCCTACTCCTGACTCATGTAGCCTGTCCCTTTAATCTTTGGTGTAAGCATTCATGGGTTCATTCTAGTTTTTTTGTTCACCATGTTTTTACCGTGTCCTTGAGCCACTTGACACATTACCGCATATTTTTAGCGTGCACCGCCACTTATAGCATGCTTTTGACGCTGCCTCATGTGCCGTACCGCTCTGCACCTCCACCGCGGTATACCATGTCACTCATGTTACTTGATATTGCTTGAGGCTAACATTATATGTGGTATGTTTTGTGTATGTTTGTCTTTTCCCTCCCACAGCATTGGAAATTTAGAGGAATACCCCCTCTGCCAGTTAAAGCGCCTTAGCGTGCGCCTCACATAGACGGCTATACACACACTCTGTTAGACCTGTCCTCTCACCTTCCACTTTCTTGGTCCTGATGAAAGCCAGCCCCAGTTTCCAGGCACTGGCTGAAACATGTTGCCCCCACTGGATGGTGGCGGCCATTGATACCTCCTTAGCCATCCCCTGCCTCCTTTTAATGCTGCCCATGGCCCATTATTAAATAATTCTAATTGGTTTTTGGGACCAGAGGGACAGCTTTTAAATATACACGCACTACACCATCACTGCACACTCACCTTGACAATAAACCAGCTCCGCTGCAATTGCAGGCGTCGCAGCACACTTGGGGTACATTCGGTACCCCAAGTGGGGGCCGATGATGGAGCATGCCACCAACTAGGTTGGTGGGTGAGGCCTTTCTTAAAAACCTAAATGGTTTCCCTTGATTAAAGAGACTATTCTGTCTCTTCATATCTACATACACATATCCCCCTCGACCATGGGGCTGCGTCAACTTATACCTGTAACTCTAGGTCACCCACGCCTTTTGACTGAGACCACCTCACTTAACTGGTGTACCATGCAATCTACATACTGATGGTTCCCCGCCCTAACTAGGTCGACACACTACCATGGACATTTGTTTAGTGTCAACTTTGTACCCCTTGTTTTCCTTTTATCTATTTCTACATCCAAAGAGACGTTACCCGTGTCTATTTACAGTATACAAGATATATAGTTGACAAAGTGTTTTTCTGCATATCATTCACAGGGTATGGTTCGCACATTTCTTATTTCACCATCCCTGTGAAAAGTAGAATTAGGACATCCCGGTCCTGAAGAAATGCCACGATCCATTATGGGCTGTAATAGGCATGAAACATGTTGAACTTGCTATGCACTACCTCTGTAGCTAAACAGATCATTAAATCTATTTTATGCTCACATCACGTTTTTAACATTGACAAAGAGACCAGAGTATTAAAACTCTGTTTCATGTCTGGATCCCTTGAGCCAATTTTAACACACATTTCACTCACCCATCCTACTCAATTTTTACCACTCATTCATGCCAACATACATCACGAAAAAAGAAAACACCTCCTGTAAAGAGCCCCCTCGAGGGGCCCATTGTTCATTGCAGCTCCGGCCCAACGAGAAGCTGCCCGATGATGAAGCATGACACTTTTTGGGGTGTGTGAGAGCCCTTGCTCCTAAAAGGAGCACTCCCCGCCCTCTACTAGTCCTTCACTCAGGAACAGCACACTCTATACTCTCATCACTGGTGGGGCTCGTGTGCTGGACCTTTCAAAAAGCCCCAGTCCCTCCTTCTTTGTCTTTATAAATATATGCCAGCCCTCTGGAGTAAAAGACAAACAATTGATGGACAGAATGCAGAACAAATCAAAACATTCACCCCCAGTCAAGAGATCTGGGTTAAATCCATCATTCTTTTGCTCACCATGCCACTCCAGTTTAGACCTGGCCATATGCAAATCAGCCTTGACCCTGTGCCTCATGGGAACAGTCCAGCCCGAACTGCCAAGCCAGGTCCTCCCTGGACCGGAAACAAGCATCCTAGGACCGGTTTCGGGGTTTCACCCCTCTTCAGCCGGGATAGCTTGATTCCAGTGGCACAGTGAGCCCAGGGCCCATGTCTGGGCATTCCTGGCGCACTTAGGGAAAGAAAAACAAGTTACTTACCGTCGGTAACTATATATCTGTAAGAAACATTAGTTAGATTCCTTACCTTAGAATATCCCCCGGCATCAGGCTGGATCCGGAAAGATTTTCGCCAGCAATACCCTTGTGCGTCGCTAGGCATCGTCTGCAGCTCCGCGTCCGTCGTCGGCGTCGTGATCGCCGGGATGACGGAGTACTTAGACGCCTCCCTCGCGCGCTGACGTCCGCTCTTGTACATAGCTTTCCGCGCCAGGAACGCAGAGCCATGCAAGAAACCAACACTGGTGCCATGAATCTAGGGCCCTGAAAGGGATGACCTTAACCCTAGATATAAGTTAGCAGAACGGGGAGGATGGGTGGGGCGGTAAGGAATCTAACTAATGTTTCTTACAGATATATCGTTACCGAAGTTAAATAACTTGTTCATCTGAAAGAAACACGTTAGTTAGATTCCTTACCTTAGAATAGATACCCCAGCAATACCAACCCCGGTGGTGGGTCTGCGAACCAAGATCACACCAGGAAGTCCTGGAGAACGGAACGGCCAAAGAAGCCATCTCTCCGGACTTGGCTGTCCAGGCAGTAATGCTTAGCAAACATGTGCAGCGAGGCCCACGTAGCTGCCTGACAAATGTCCTGCAGAGGGACTCCCCATCCCAGGGCAGTAGTAGCTGCTGTGGCCCGAGAGGAATGGGCCCTCAGCCCCACAGGAGGTTCCTCCTTAGCCAAGGAATAACAGGCATAATGCACAAATCGACCCATCGAGAGATGGTTCGCTTGTCACTGCCCGCCCCTTCTTAGCGCCCACATAGAGTTGGTCATCCACCCGAAACTGTTTTGTGCGGTCCAGATAGGACAGCGCTCGTTTTGGGTCCAGACGGTGGAGCCTCTCGTCCCCTTTCGAGGGATGCAGAGGCGGAAAGAAGGTGGGCAATGTAACAGACTGGCCGATGTGAAAGGCGGTTACCACCTTCGGGAGAAAGGAAGGACGAGTCACGAGAACAACCTTGTCCGGATGGACAGAGGAAAGGAGGCTTAGAAGATAGAGCCTGGAGCTCACTCACCCGTCTGGCAGAGGTGATGGCAACCAGGAAAGCAGTCTTAAGAGTCAGAAGACGGAGAGGACAATTATGAAGTGGCTCAAATGGAGCGCACATCAGATAGGTTAACACCAGGTTCAAGTCCCACTGAGGCATTATGAAAGGGACAGGAGGAAACATATGAGTAATGCCTTTAAAGAATCGAGCAACAACAGGGGACTTGAAAAGAGAAGGCTGATCAGGAAGCCGTAAGAAAGCAGAAACAGCTGAAAGATATCCCTTGAGGGTGCCCAGAGCAGAGCCCTGCTGGGCCAGGGAAAGAAGAAAGAGGAGAACTTCTGAAAGAGGGGCAGAAAGGGGATCCACAGTCTTTGCTGTGCACCATGCCACACATTTGTTCCACCTGCAGGGGTATAACGTTTTAGTGGAGGGACGCCTGGCTGCCAGAATGATATCACAGACTTCAGGAGGCAAGTCAAATGGCATCAACTGCCGCCGCTCAATCTCCACGCATGGAGGTGGAGGCTGGACAGGTTCGGGTGGAGGACCGTCCCCTGCTGCTGGCACCGAAGGTCCTCCCGAAGGGGCAGACGCATCGGAGGATCGGTCAACATACTGAGTAGCTCGGGATACCAGTATCTTCGTGCCCAATCCGGAGCCACAAGGATGACTTGGGCCCGGTCGCGCCTGATCTTCTTCAGCACTCTGGGCAGAAGTGGTATAGGCGGAAAGGCGTACAACAGACCGCAACTCCACTCGCGACGAAAAGCGTCTCTGAGCAAGTGCCGCCTTTGAAATTCCAACGCGCAGAACTGCTGACATTGCGCGTTCTCTTCGGTGGCGAATAGATCTAACCAAGGCTCTCCCCACTCCCGAAAGAGGCCTTGCGCCACGTCCGAGTTCAGATGCCATTCGTGATCGATCATGCACCAGTGGCTGAGTTTGTCCGCCCTGGCGTTCAGAGAGCCCGCCAGGTGTTGAACCACCAGGGTGATGCCCTGATGTTCCAGCCATGTCCAGAGGCGCAGAGCCTCCTGACAAAGGGTCCACGACCCCACCCCGCCCTGTTTGTTGCAATACCACATGGCGGTGGTGTTGCCTGTGAACACCTGCACTACACTTCCCCGAACAGAGGGAAGGAATGCCTTAAGTGCAAGCCGGATTGCCCGCGGCTTCAATAGGTTGATATGGAGCCGGGACTCCGCCGGAGACCAGAGGCCTCTGATCTCCGCCTCTCCCATGTGGCCCCCCCATCCCAAGAGGGATGCATCCGTCACCACTACGTGCTCCGGTTGGGGTAGGGAGAGGGATCTGCCACTGACCCAATCGCAGTCCGTGAGCCACTACTGCAACTTCCTTGCAGTGCCCTCCGAGATCAGGACGTGGTCAGACAGGTTGCCCCGATGTTGAGCCCACTGGAACTTCAGGTTCCACTGCAGAGCCCGCATCTGCCACCTTGTGTGATGTACCAGCAGGATGCAGGAGGCCATCAGACCCAGCAGCCGCAGCACCAACCTGACCAAAACTCGGGATAAAGGCTGAAAGATCGGAATCAGAGCCTGAATATCCCGAACCCGCTGTTCCGGGGGATAGATCCAAAACTGCGCCGAGTCCAGAACTGCTCCGATGAAAAGGAGCTTCTGTGAGGGACTCAGATGCAACTTCAGCACGTTGATGGAGAACCCCAGCAAATGCAGGAGGTCGGCCGTAGTCTGGAGGTGGGAAACTACTGCCTGGGGCGAGCCCGCCTTCAACAACCAGTCGTCGAGATAGGGGAAGACTGGAACCCCTGATCTGTGCAGATGAGCTGCGACCACCGCCATCACTTTCATGAACACCCGAGGGGCACTAGTGAGGCCGAAGGGGAGCATGGTAAACTGAAAGTGCTCGTGGCCTACCATGAACCGCAGGAAATGCCGGTTGACCGGCAGGACGGGGATGTGGAAATATGCGTCCTGCAAGTCCAACGCTACCATCCAGTCTCCAGGGTCTAGGGCAGCCAGAACCTGAGCGAAAGTGAGCATCTTGAACTTCTCCTTCCGGAGGAAGGCGTTCACGCTCCTGAGGTCCAAGATAGGACGTAGGCCCCCTTTGCCCTTCTTGGGAACCAGAAAGTAGTGGGAATAACAACCCCGACCTACTTCTGGGCCAGGAACACGCTCGATTGCCCCCTTGGCCAAGAGGGCTGTAACTTCCTCCTGCAGAAGTTGCAAGTGATCCTCCCGACATGCGGTGGTACTGCGGTGGCATGGCTGGAGGGGCCACCTCGAAGGGGAGGGAGTAGCCCCTTCGGACGATTTGCAGCACCCACCTGTCCGATGTGATGGTACGCCAGTGGAGCAGGTGATGGCGAACTCTCCCTCCCAATGGCGTGAAATGGGCCTGAAAGCTCGGACTAGGAAGGCTTTGAGGCAGATGCTGCTGGGGCAGATGTGGGCTGACCGGCTCTGTCCCCCTGCTCCGCCTCGGCAGAATCCACATCCGCGACCGCGTTGAGGCTGGTTCTGCGGCCTGTGGCTAGACAGACGTGTGGGGGCACCCCTTCCTTGGCCACGAAAGAGTCGAAAAGCGGAAGTTTGCGGGCGCGAGGCCGAGAGGCCCAAGGACTTGGCCGTATCCCTGGAGTCCTTAAAGCGCTCCAGTGCACTATGCGCTTTGCCACCAAAAAGGCGACGGCCATCGCAGGGCATGTCCATGAGGGTGCTCTGGACATCCCCGGAGAAATTTGTGGATCTCAGCCAGGCGTGGCGACGAATCACCACCGTGGTCGCAATTGCCCTACCTAGCGAGTCCATGGTGTCAAGCCCACATCGTATTGAGTACCGCGCTGCATCCCGCCCCTCAGCAAGAGCTTGGGTGAGCCGTGTCCTGGCCTCCTCCGGACACTGGGGCAGCACGTCCGCCACTGTATCCCACAAGGAGTGGGTGTAAAGGTCCAAAAGGCACGCAGTGTTGATAGACCGCAACCCCAAACTAAGGGAGGAAAACAGCTTCTTCCCAAACTGTTCCAACCTTTTGGATTCCCGATCCGGAGGAGCGGACAGGAAGGTGGTCTGGGAGGTAGAGGCCTGGATAACCAGGCTCTTAGGCGTGGGGTGCACCGACAGAAAGCTGGGGTCGCCCGGTGTGGGGCGGTGGCGCCGGGCCACGTTCCGGTCCACAGGAGTGACTGTGGAGGGCTTGGACCAGGTGCCCATCAGAACATCAGTCAGTGCTTCATTGAACTGCAGTAGAGGCTCATAGGAGCTTACTGGTGGTTGAAGCACTTCAGTGAGGAGGTTAGTCCTCACAGCCACTGCAGGGAGCTCCAGATGAAGGGCTTCGGCAGCCCTGCGCAGCACCACAGAATAGGTAGCACCCTCCTCCGTAGCCACGGAGGGAGGAGAGATGAAGCCAGTGTCAGGGGAGGTGTTGAGACAACTGGCATCCCCCAGCTCTTCTGCCCAGTCCATACTCAACTGGCACTGCTGTGCCAGAGGGTCCTCAGACCCCTCCCAGTCGTCCCCGTCATCCGACTCCTGGTAGACAGGCTGGAAGGTCGGAGCCGGGCGGTAGATGAATTGCTCATCCATCGGTGCCGCTCCGACGCCGGACCCGGACTGAACCTGGGGATGACGTCGTCCGAAGACGGCGCCGGGGGCGGCTCCGAAGGGGCCGGCGGAGGGGTCGTAAGGACAACCGGTGTCGACCGGGATCCAGGCCTGGATCCCACGAGGGCCTGCGGCGTCGGGACCGAAGTAGACGACGGTGCCAGGGCCGGAGCCGCCGGCTCGCTAGGCCTCCCACTCGGACCTGTGGGGCCCGAAGGTGTGCAGGCCTCGACAGCGGAGCGAGACTTCTCATGGCCACGAGGAAGTCTCGGATCTCGCTCGGAGTCGCATTAGGCCCAGGTACCGGAGGGTATGGGGCCGGATGTGACGGAGCCGCGCGGGTGGTGCCACCCGAACCCTCAGCTGAGTCACACGACCGGCGAGGGGAGTCAGAAGAGCGATGTCGCCTCTTCGACTTCTTACTGCGCCTCGACTTACCGGAATGCGAGGACTTCGACCCCGACAAGCGGTGATGGCTGCGGCTCCGCAACCAGTCCCTCGACCTCCTCCTCGACCAGGACCTTGAGCGACTGCCGGATCTCGAGCAGCTTGCGGGACCGCTCCCCGCCTAGCCTTCGAGGTCAAGGCAGTTGAGGCACGACTTGGCATCATGGTCGGCCCCAAGGCAGTAGAGACACCGGCGGTGGTGATCCGTGACCGACATCAGGCGGTGACAGGTGTCGCACGGCTTGAACCCGTGCTTCCCTACCGGCACCAGGAGTCGAGGTCGACTCGAAAGACGGAACCAAAAAAGTTCAAAAAGTGTAGTCAAAAAGTGACTAAAGGGTATGCTCTTCCCGGATCTGCGCTTACTGGCGCGGAAAAAAGAAGGACTGACGTCGGCGCGCGAGGGCGGCGTCTAAGTACTCCGACGACGTCATCCCGGCGATCACGACGCCGACGACGTATACGGAGCCACAGACGACGCCTAGCGACGCGCAAGGATATTGCTGACGAAAATCTTTCCGGATCCAGCCTGACGCCTGGGGATATTCTAAGGTAAGGAATCTAACTAACGTTTTTCTTTCAGATGGCAAAAGAGACACAATTGATGGACGGAATGCAGAACAAATCAAAATATTCACCCCCAGTCAAGAGATCTGGGTTAAAGTCATCATTCTTTTGCTCACCATGCCACCCCAGTTTAGACCTGGCCATATGCAAATCAGCCTTGACCCTGTCCCCATGGGAACAGTCCAGCCCGAACTGCCAAGCGAGGTCCTCCCTGGACCGGAAACAAGCATCCTAGGACCAGTTTTGCGGTTTCACCCCTATTCAGCCAGGATAGCTTGATTCCAGTGGCAAAAGAATGATGGATTTAACCCAGATCCTTGTGACTGGGGGTGGATGTTTGCATTGTCCAGCATTCCGTCTATCAATTGTTTCTTTTGCATATGTAGTCCTCTGGAGTAGCCACTACATTTCTGAAACTGGTGCAGAAGTTGCTTGTCAAGGGCCAACATCATCAATGGAGTGTGGCCCTACTGTCTTTAAAGCATTCCAAAGTGGAGTCTGCCTCTCACCAAAGAGGCAGGACCAATCAAAGGGCATGTCCATCAGTGATGCATGCAGATCACAATAGAAACCAGTGGACTTCATTCATGCATGTTGATGAAGGACCATACTGTTACCAACTGTCCTGGTAAGGCAATCTGTGGTATCCAAACCTGCGAGGAAAACATATTTGGCTTTGTCTTGTCCACCGTGTATTATCTGGGCCAAGACAGCCCAAAGGTTTTCTGGAACCACTGGCAATATCTCACTGGCCATATCCAAAATGGCATAGGTGCATCAGCCCAACAGACAGACTGCGTTAGCAGACAATATGTTTGCCAAAGGTATCAATACTTTTGGCTTCTCTCTCTGAAGGAGTGGAGGGTAATGAATTACACTTTTCTTGTGAAGGCCTGTATAATAAGGCTGTATGGTGTGGGATGCTTGGTGAGAAGGTCAGTGTTGCCAAGGGCCGTCTAGGACGTTTGGCCACATGTCGGTTTGCAAACGTTCGAGTAAATGGTTTTGATCAGGCAACCATCTTAATATCTGTATGCACATCATTTAAAGGAAGCAAGTTGCCAGTCCAGACTGTAGGATTCCAATGAAAACATTCATTTTAGTCTCCATGCAGGGCAGCTGTTGCTCTAGCACCTCATCAGCCTTCCAAACCATTAATGCGAATGATGCACAGTTTTCTGTTGGTGCTCCATGTGGCAAGTCACCCTCTGTCTCAGAAGAGGTATCAATCCCACTGGTGTGTTGCAAACCAAAGTATAAGGCATCATCAGTGTAACAAAGGAGGAGTAAGTCATCTTCCTCACCATCACCATCATCATCATCATATTCAACATCCTGGGTGCACTCTGCTCTGACATACAGTCAGTTCGAAATAAAAAGATAATGGAGCATTGGCGGACAGCTGCGACATGGAGGGGGCACAAGGTTAGAGTTGAGCTGCATGACGGCTATTTGAACTTTTGAAATTTCATAGTGTAATATCGATTGGCTGGACGTCAGTTTGAGCTCTGGCATAGGTGTCTGCGCCAGGTCATCCTCAGGTGTCAATCAGATTGGCACCAACGATGGAGCAGCAGGAACCAGAGTAGATAATGGAGCTGGGGTGAAGGTCTGTACCAGAGCCAGTACGGACCCAGTATTGGGTCCCAAGGAGATGGGCAGTGCAAGGCAGGACCAGCCAGCACTCATGAAACTTGAAACCCCTAGCAGCTCTGTGGGGCCTATTAGCAAGCCAGAGGGAGTCGGAAGTGCAATTAATTTTTGCAGCATATCCTCTTTAAGGCCTCAATTATCTATGAGTTCAACAATTGGCCCGGAACTCGGGTCATGTCAGAAGCAGCTGAGGAACTGCCTCAGTGACTGGCAACCTCGATAGAGTGTGACTTGCTTCTAGAAGCCCTTGTGCCTTCTCTTTGAGGTGCAGGGTGGGAGCTGAATCCTGCTTTGCTTTTTTATGCTTGCATTGGACAAGAACTTATTGCAAGACTTTAAGACGGAAGTGGAAAGGACCGAGAATGGTCCTGTGACCGTGACTGAGCCTGGGCCCATGACTTGGAGCAGAGTGAGACTTATGTAAGGGCTTTACCTTCCTGTGTTCGGTGACATACAACTTTGCCTCCCGGTCTTCAATTACCTTCGGTTGCACCAATAACTTAGAGTTGTGTTTCGAGCCAAGGCACCTGGTGCGGATCAGTGACTAATTTTAAACCTGACATTCTCAGTGGAGACATTGTTCCCTAGCACACTGTGAAAAGTTTTGAAGTTGTCGTAAGACCTAACAAATTTATGAAAGGACCTCCGAATCTGCCTCAAAACCAGCAGAAAGAAAGTAACGGACATCAGCACGCAGGGGTGGAGCTTATATTAGGCCCCCCTCAGTTTCTTCAGGAGTGTATGTGGCTGCCCGAGGCCACCGTAGGAGGCCACTCAAGAGGGCAGCTCTCTAGTGGCATCGGGCAGCCCACAACCCCCCCCCCCCCCCCCAAGGGGGCAGGGACTCTGGCGGAGTCCCCTTCGTGGGCAGTGTTGCGTCATGTCCGGTGCGCGAGGTGTGGTGAGGGGTATATAGGTCCCCCCACCACGCTGACTGCCTCTTTGTCACACCGGACACGCCACAGTCGCTGCCTCACTGGCCACGCCGTCTGCCACCCTACCGTTTTCCCGGCATGGCAGGAAGTATGGTGAGAATGTTGTAATGTGCTTTTTTCGTTGCAGGCGGAGTTACAGGGCGATCTGGAAGCAAATGGGTACCGAAGGGTACATCTGCGCGGCACCATAGGGGGTGCCAGAGCCCAGGAGCCTCATGGGAGGTTCCTGGAAAACCGTGTCGGCACCCCATTAGTCCTTTGGGCGGTTGTGGGCCTGAACAACTGGGGGCTTGCCTTGCTACGCTCTGCCCTGAAAGGGGCGTGAGCAATAAGGGACCATGTGTCACGTGATCCAGGAAGAGGATCACCAGAAGTGGCAGCACAGGTGGGGTTCGCCCCAGTGCTGTTTGGCTCATCAGGCGGCCCAGATGGTTGCCTGCCCTTGGATCGCCCGTAAGATAACCCACCATATGACATAACGTTGTATGTAATAAACCTGCAGCAGTTTTCCCAAAACAAAATCTGCGTGGTGTGTACTTATTTGCATGCATGCTATGTGCTTGGGGGTGGGGAGTGTTGCCATGATGGTGCTATGGGTACAGCAGGGAGCCACATGACACCACCGTGCAGCACATGGGTGAACTGCTATGAAAAATCTTCACATACTGTCTGATGCCTGAGGAAAATTCCAAGGTGAGGAATATGAGGTTAGAAGTATCTATCAAAAAGATGCATTGTTGAAAAGTAAGTGGTGAATAGGGTTGAGAGTCTGGTGATAGCCAACTATGAGTTATCAGAGCTGTGCTGATTGTAGGTGGGGTTGTCTAATGTACTCTACTGGATGCTAGGCTTTAATTTTTTTTTAAAGTGCAACAACGCAAGGCAGGATATTGAATAAACAAATATCACATAATACCTTTGCAAGAGGAAAGGGTAGACACCTCTTACCTTTAGAGGTAGTGTTTAATTAAATCAACTGGCTGCAAATTTACGAAGTCTCTGAATGATTCCTGCCAAGAGGTGAACCAGTAACAATTGCATCGATAAAAGCAGTCGCAGACTGCATTATCGCTGACATGGAAATCAGGCATTTCCTCTTTTGGGAGACAAAGTCATTTGGGTACTTTGAGGGAACAGGGTTAACCAGGGCAGAAAGATGTCTGTGAAATCACTGAACAAGAGAGGACACAGAGAAATAATCAAAGATTGGAGCCAGAAAAATATGAAAAAAATACAGAGAATACTCATACTGGAACAACATACCCAATTGTGCCATTAGCGGAGTCATCAAGTATGACACACGTACACATGACATAATCAGGTAAGGGCATTCACGTGTGACGTGCAACAGCAAAACAATCCCCATGCAAGGTTATTTAGATGTGACATGAGCACCACAGCTGAATATGAACAATTTGGAGTCTACGGAGGTTACATATGAGCAACAGCAGTGATGGGATTGCAACATCAAACTTATTAGGTTATGGATATAATCATATGTGACATGAAGAATTGCAGTGATAAGAAAAACGGGGCAAAACAAAATAATGTACGCGCCCTGTGATGCAACATGGAATAAACGGTAATGGGGGAGCAACTGCCAAACACTTATAGCATATCTTGCCCTCAGATACGACTTAATTAACAGCAGTTGTGAGAGTATAATAACCACACTCCAATTTTCATATTGATGCGATAAGATAGGGCATGGCACCAACAGGTGGATTGGCAGGCCTCCTGCCATAGTGCCACATGAGTGATAGTAGAGAGAATTAGTGGCAAGATTAGCAGCAACCTGCGGTGTGTCACTTGGAGTAGAGGTGGTGTCGTGTGGTGAAAAAGCTTAGGAAGCTCAGCTGGATAACACGGTTGAACACTGGAAATTCCTCCATAGCTCTATGCACATGGATAAGCAGTGGCGTATTGCCCAGTGAGTGACACTTTTTGGCCTTGACACAAGAATAAGAGCAGGCTGTGGGCCCATTACTGAGAGAAGTTAAGGCAGCATCCCGGTGAATTAACTCTAGTGTTCCCACAAGTAGTATTTTCAAGTCCTTTTTAGAGTTCGCCTGTTGTGAAATCTATTGTATTTAATAGATCTTAAAAGGGACTTACAGCCCGCCTTCACTTCTTATTGGTTCTTGTGCTAGTCACTTTACTTTTCCTCGTTTCTGTTGGTTGTAGACATTCTATTTCCTGTTCTTCTGTGTGTTTCTCTTATCAGTTTCTCATCTGCAAATTACTGTGTCCATGGCTTTGGTGGAACTTCTTTTAAGTGTCTCAAGCAACGATCGTGTTAACAAAATAAAACCTAACATGAGCTACAACCTTGCTTAAAATTTACAGCGCTGCCCTGCTGTGGGCTCAGCACGCTGTTATGATCTTGATGGAGTTACTCTATGTGCCATTTATTCCTTCTCACACTCGAGAGGAAGCGCACACTACCTGATGCCCCCGGGGCACAATCAGGCATCCACTTTCGTACTTGTTAACCAATGCCTTGCTGTTGCTAGAGTTGCTGCCAAAAGGAGCCAGAATAATGTGTATCAATCAGAGCATGTGCCGCCCCAGGGCACATCTGAAGGAAACAACCTGCAATAACATCACAGAACAGCCCAATGACCGCGTCGAGTTGTTTGCCCTGAGTCGCCCCTGAGGGTCAGCGCAGG
This sequence comes from Triturus cristatus, assembly GCF_964204655.1. Classification (NCBI taxonomy): domain Eukaryota; kingdom Metazoa; phylum Chordata; class Amphibia; order Caudata; family Salamandridae; genus Triturus; species Triturus cristatus. Next base: position 1,060,800,672 of record NC_140590.1, read on the forward strand.
CCCTGATTTACTCAGATGAGCCTGCTTTCTTCCATTGGTTAGTGCTAAAAATGAGCGCAGACTCGCAAACACATTCAATGCTTCTCTCTTTGGGCTACATATTGAAAATTCTTATTGGGTAAGGTAGAACGTTTTTAGTTCCTAGCATTCACAGCTGCCACCATTTCAGCTAATCACAGTGTGTCTCTCAGGCTGGTGCCTGCTTGAGCTTCAGCCAATGGGAGAATGATTAACATGGAGGAATCACTGTTCACAACCGACGCTCAAAACACTCTTCTTTCTCCCGCACAAACCAGCTGTTTTCCACCAGTCTCCAGATCGAGACCGCCAACTCAAGTCAAATTGTGTTTACTGGGGGTTCCAGCCACTGCCAGCATTCATAACTGGTGATCAATGTGTGATTTCTGCTGAGAAATCAAGAGGAATTGCAGGGCTTTTATTTTTTTTTAATTTTTTTTTTTTTTTTTTTTTTTTTTGAAAACCTTTATTGAACAGTTCAATAAGAACAAGTATGGGCCTACAACCCCCCAGGGCCGGCCGCTAAGCAATCAGGGCAATAACGACAAGTACAAACACAGGCAGCACTTCGGGGAGCAAAATCGTACGACTATCACTGTGAACAGCGTAAGTAGGGCACCAGGAGAAAAGGTTTTCATTTTATAATGAGACAAGGCAGTAGGATCAGGTGACAAGCAATTTTAAAACAACAATCACGGATCTGCAGAGTAATGAATGTTAGCGATTTACAGCAATCTGTTAGGTCGATGGCGCAAACACAAGAACATCAGGATGGGCAAGAACATAATATACAGTTGCGCCCGCAAGCCCCCGCCAAAACTCCCCAAGAACACCTCGGAAGTTGTGAACGCATGGAACGGCAACGAGGCATAACAACAGGGAGTGTATCACGCTGATCCCGGAAAAAGAAAAAACAAAAAGAGTCAGAGAAGAAAAAGGAGGCCATGGAAAAGGAGATGAAAGAATACAGAATCCCCTCCCCCAACCCCCCACCCTGCACCTCTGCAAATGAGTACGGCCCCCCCCCCCAGCAGTGTGCCTGTCGCCCTGGAACCAGACCCGAAATATAGAAGAGTAGGGAAAAAGAGGTAGGAAAAGACCCCCACCGGGCGGGGGGGTAGAGAAAGTATTTATAAACTTGGAGGAGGGCCTTCATAACAGACCCCCGGCGTTCTCCCTCCCGCACGGTAAGGTTCCCCTAAAGTGAACAAGGAACAGCACCAAGACAATCTTCTCAAACCACGATGGGGAGCATTATGCACCTATTGTGCCAGTAGCCACGTCAGGAGAGCACGCCACCCCTAAGCCCGCCCGTCCACTAGGCGACCACCCCAGAGGGGCAGCCTCATCCCTGACCACTCTTCGGAATTCTGCCCACGCCAACCCCTCGACCCAGCATCACACCCAATGTTCCCAGGCAGAGAAATGTCCAACAACGACAGAGAAGCGACACACACAGGTGGGGTGGAAGTCTCTGAGGAACACAGTCCGCCGCGTGAAGAAACTGGCTTCCCAGGGCTGCCCTAGGATCTGTACTGCATGCAGGGTTCAGGGAGGCAGAAGCAGCCAAAGCAGACATTAGTTGCTGGAGTTGTCCCTGAGTCGTAGGAGGGCATGTACGGGACGAGGCCACCACAGCACACACAGGTCCATCGCCTCCGGGAGAGATCAGGCCCTCAGAAGGTCGAACACACTGTAGCATACTGGCCGGGGCGTCTAGTCGTGCACTAACCTCAGGGGCGGCCGCCACAGCATCCTCCTGCGCGCAGTGTGGGTAGTCTCTGCGTTCGTGTGAACAGGCGGGCCGCCACTGCCCCAACTCCGACGCAACACCATCGAGCCTATTCCCTAGGATCACGAAACCATGAACAAAGGAGGAGTGAAGAGTACCAAGAGCCTCGAGGAGGTCGCCGTACCCCAGCTCAGCTCTCTGCGCTATTGCCGCCATACTCCCAGAAGTCGTACGCTCACAGGCCCGCCGCGACCCAGCGGACAGGATGGTAGGCTTCATCGCCCAAAGATGGCCGCCAAGTATGCCCGACCCTCACCGGGGCCGAGACAAACGTCGCGGTGTCCACGTCGCGGGTGGCCGGGTTCCGGGGGCAAGAAAAAAACTATCCTTGGTCACGGGCAACCGTCGTCCCCACCACGGACCAGCCCCCGCAGAAATCCGGGGGCGGCCCGCCGCGATCGGGGCAGGATACGGACGGCGGCCGGGCAGCTCACCAGCAAGGCAGGGGCAGCCACCGGAGGATCCAAAATTTGCACCCCCGGTCATGCACTCGGTCCGCTACGCTGGACAGTAGAAGTGACCATGTCGAAATGTAGGCCGAGTCCGGCACCGCTCCGGTGACCGACTCCACCCAGTCACCACTGGCCGCTGTTGTCGCACTGCCACCCGGCCACGGCGTCCACTCGATGTCCCGGCTCCAGGGCCGCGTCGGCCGCAAAGTTCAGATGCGATTTTCTCCGGCGATACCGCAGCTAGCAACTTCGGAGTCAGACAGTCGGGAGCCCCCCTCCTTCAGAAACACGACCACGTAGCACAGGTTGAGGATCTCAGGCAGGATATCCGTGCGGGATGCGGAGGTTCACGGAGCCGGGAGTCTACGCTGCCGTCCCGGTCGCCATCTTGGCTCCTCCCCCAATTGCAGGGCTTTTAATTTGTGTCATCAAGAGTTATTGCGTGCAACTAAATAGCTCAGTAAATGTTTTAAACATGAAGGTGTATTGATGCACTACTGTCTGAATTAACAATAGCAATTTCTATAGCTTTTCAACTTTTCGGGTGTGTAACGTTTTTCCACGAGCCACAAAATGCACACTCAAACACAGTTGCCTTATTTACAGATAGTGGAGTCCTCTTCCAGCGCTAGTGCTATGAATACACGAAAGTTTATAGAATCAACACAGTAACAACAAAAACAGAGACGGCTAAGATGGCTGCTGTACGTGTCCCTCTAGCTCTCTTTTTAGGCTGTTTGATGATTAGGGCAGACTAGTTATCTTCCTCAGATGACCTCAACTCCGTGTTGGGTGATTCCTTCTCCTGCCACAGTTCCCACCAGCTGACCTATCCACTGCACACTTCTCCACAGGTGAGCTGTAAATTCCACTGCCATATTATTCTACCCCTCAGGTGCCTTATGCCCCCCCCCCCCAACCTTAACTAGATGTGTCGTCCTCACTGCCACAAACCCTATTTACCCCCCCCATCCCCCCAGGTGAGACACTAAGGTATCACCCCAACCCAATTTGATGCAATCTGCAAATATTACGCCTACAAAACAGCTGGCACAGTTATTCATTTCGAGCCTTTGTTTTCCGCATTAGTGTGCTCTACTATTCAGGAATGCGCAACTGAATGCAGTCACTCCCACTAGCTTGCAAACATTCAATTGTGTTCATGTAAGAGCCTTTAGGTCTATCCCTCAGATTGCACTCGTCTAGAAACTCTCACCCTCCTTGGAATCACTATAACTTCCCAAAAATCGAAATGCTTTCCACAGACTGGAGTGGGGGACATCCCTTCTCCAAATCTCCCGCAACCTCTAAAAATTCTTTAAAAAACGGTTCATCTATTGACGGTAATCGGATCGTCTGGCACAAATGCTTGATTTCACCTTCTTTGAGTGTTGTGCGTTTAGGCTGACTACCCCACTGTAATTTATTGAGGACACTGCATCTCATACATGCCAACATTTTACAGCATGCAAGTGGGAGATTAAAAAAAAAAATAGTAGGGAGAATGTATTTTCCCCATTGACTTGGACTGATAATTGAAGAACTCGATTACAGATGTAAGGATAATCGGTGTTGATCAGCTTGACTGCTAGTGTGCCTGCTCTAATAGGGTGAGCAACTGGGGGAAAAGGCAGAGCTGTGCCTGAAATGTATCTCACCTATTTTATTTTTGAAGTCTTATATAGCGCTAACCACATCAATGGGAATAACAGTGCTTTACAATTAAGAGGCCATACATGCAATAATTTTAAAACAAAATGTGTTATGGTTAACTTGTATTAAAAATAAGATGGTAGATAAGATATGTCGCAGAGTGCGTGCACAATTTGTTATTCATGTACCAAAGCTAAATAACAATTTTGCTATGTAAAAGTAGGCAGATGCAAATAAATTATGTAATATACATTGGACATCTTAAATCTCATCCTTCCTAGCTGAAGATCATTAGAATCAAGCAGCAGGAGGGTCCCAAATTAAGCAGCAGGTTTGATTTAATAACGAGGTAAGAAAAGACAAATTATGCGGTGTAATGCAACACATTTCAAGTCTTAAAAGAGCACCTTTGTGTTGGAGTCTGTAGATTGTTGGCATTTGTTTAGAGAAGTCTGTCCTCGCACCACTAATATGAGCGCGTTTGTAGTTGACATTTTGTATGTTTTCTATCTTTCACCAGTTTCAGAGCAATGTGGTAAATGTTCTATAATTCAGTCTTTCAGTGTGTCATAACTGTTCCATGGTATTTATTGGAACCAGCTCAGGGTAACTGTGCCAGAATAAGAGGGGCTGTATTATTGAGAGCATACGATCCATGAATATGTTGGGATTTTGGGAAGGCTGTTAAGGTCAGTCTAAATTATTTTATTCCACATTCGTCAAACTGGAACCCAGACACGCTGATGATTCTGAAGCATTTTCAGTTAGTCTTGGTAGTTAAATTGTACATGCTTTAAACTACGGTTTGTATTGCATTTGCCAAGGCTTTTTCCATGCATGCCTCTAAATCATTTACAAGTGACATAGGTGAAACCTAATGCATTTACCAATGCTCTTTTGCTTTGCAGGTGAAATTCAAAGGACTAACAGAATGCAGAGGATATGCTCCTCAGACGTAACCATTGAAATTCGTGAGCCACCAGAACAGATAGGAAAGCCAGTGAAAAAGGAACTGGCAAAGGAGACATCCAAATTCGATTTGCTTCACACTCAAGAAGACAAAGTTGTGTTATCAGTTAGGCATACTGAGGTTACCGACAGGCTAACCAGGGAGCCATAGAGCGTGATGTTATTTGGCCAAAGAGGAAGAGGAGGAATGCTAAGATAAGGTGAATGTGAAGAAACAGCTTTCAGCCCATCACACTACCCATAAAATGCAGTTAGAGGATCCGGTTGTGGCAGCCCAAATAGGTCACAAGGGGAGGTGTGATAGGTGAGAAAGGACTGTGATTTATAGGAGGGCCTCATGTGTAACTCATAGTTAGAAATTATATCCTGGCACACATTAATAATCATCAAGATAAATCAGACTTGAGTATTGGCATGAGTCAATAAACAGCATAAATGATTTAATGCATTGCTTGTCACGCTCCAGCCGACACGTGTTTCGTCGTTCGGGCCAAGATACCCGCGACTTCCTCAGGGCTGGAAAACATATCAAAACATAATATCAGCACACTCAATAAGCTGCTACTAGAAATAACATATCACATGAGCAAATGTAGTAATCCCAACTCCTATACTAAATCCATATTGTGAGTCATAAAACAGTATCAATAATAAACTCCAATGGAACAGTGATCATAGTACAGAGAGTGCTCATCTTGATATATACAGTGCTAATGCTCGATAAGTAAAGTCAACCAATGAGGCAAACACCCTAGTGAATGACAAGAAGAGATAAAATCCAAAAGGAAATGAAAACCATGAGTGCAGCTAAACACTAATACACAGGTGACACAACCTGAAAGGTTGTCCAAAGAAGATAAAGCTGGACAAAGAACCAGGACTACCTTCCAAAACGGTGTAAACATCTATGTGCCTAGAATTAGTAGAAAAGTATAAGACAATTGTAAATGAGTGCGACGCATCTACAAAGAACCAATATTAAGAAGGGGTCGCATTCATAGGGTGTAAACATTCCTTCTGACTGGTTGTAGTTCCAGTCCAGCCTGAGTACGGCTAGACAAAGTATAGGATTTCATGTACCATCCAAATTAATATCTGTAAACATAATAAGGTCCTATTTAAAATGAAGATGATACTGAATGATCCTGTCCAGGATTAATACTGTCCAATAAAGTATAACAGTTAAGAAGAAAATTGGGGCTTGAATGGAGAGAGACGAAGAATTAGATTGACAACCATAGTGTCTAATAGAAAAGCATCCAGATAGAGATTTAACTGCCATTGGAGAAAATTGAACCCCCATTAGCGTGTCTAACCATGTCCTAACTGACACCAAAATTATTGGCACATCTAAATATCGTAAGCATGCACAAATTGTACCCAAACACATGGTGAATCACAAGCAAATATGCTATGTTACCGGTAAGCCACATCTGATGCCCGACACCAAAAGCACAATAGTGGAATGCAAGTATAAGAGCATCTATCCGCTTACCAGGATTATCACGAGAAGAATTAAACTCGTAACACAATGAGGGCTTCACAATTCGAACGACCCCCAGAAAGCTGAAAAGTCAAGAATATACATCTATTAAAGAGGTCAGCATTAATTTACAAAACAATAGTTGTGTCACGACCCAAATAGCAGATCCATACCTGTACGTTACAGCAGAGGAGCCCAAATCCGACTCCCGATACCTCAGTATTGTGCTAGTACGCCGCCGATGACCGGACATACTATAAGTAATGAGGGTAATTTCCAGAGCCTGGCGCGGAAAACGTGGTGGACGCGTATCCCACCCACGGGCGCCGTCTTGAGTGTATTATAGTTAACGCAAACGCCATATTTGAATATTCACAACTGCACTACGGCCAACGATCCATAACTGTACGTTACAGAGGAGGAGCCCAAATCCGACTCCCGATACCTCCGTATTGTGCTAGTACGCCGCTGATGACAGGCCGTACTATCAGTAATGTGGGTAATTTCCAGAGCCTGGCGCGGAAACGTGGTGGACGCGTATCCCAACCACGGGCGCCATCTTGAGTGGATTATAGTCAACTCAAACGCCATATTTGAACATTCAAAACTGCCCTTGGCCCACACTTAAACATGTCATCTAATAAAATATCTTGTCAGTCTTTGATGTCACCTAATTCAGTTAAAAACAGTTATCTACGCCACCATATCGTGATGTCAAGTTATTCCAGTGTGCATATACTACGAGATAAAATATCATCCCTAAAGAACAAGTTACTTACCTTCGGTAACTATGTATCTGTAAGAAACATTAGTTAGATTCCTCACCTTAGAATATCCCCAGGCGTCAGACTGGATCCGGAAGATTTTTCGTCAGCAATACCCCTTGCACGTCGCTAGGCGTCGTCTGCGGCTCCGCGTCCGTTGTCGGCGTCGTGCACCGGGATGACGTCGTCGGAGTACTTAGACGCCGCCCTCGCGCCATGACGTCAGTTCTCGTACATAGCTTTCGGCGCCAGGAACACAGAGCCATGCAAGAGACCGACACCGGTGCCAAACATAAAATCTAGGGGCCTGAAAAGGATAACCTTAACCCTAGATGTCAGTTCGCAGAACGGGGAGGATGGGTCGTTCGGTGAGGAATCTAACTAACTAATGTTTCTTACAGATACATCATTACCGAAGGTAAGTAACTTGTTCATCTGAAAGAAACACGTTAGTTAGATTCCTCACCTTAGAATAGATACCCAAGCAATACCAACCCCGGTGGTGGGTCTGCGAACCAAGATCACACCAGAAAGTCCTGGAGGACAGAACGGCCAAAGAAGCCATCCCTCCGGACTTGGCTGTCAAGGCAATAATGCCTGGCAAACGTGTGGAGCAAAGCCCACGTAGCCGCCTGGCAGATGTCCTGCAAAGGGACACCCCGTCCCAAAGCAGTAGTAGCCGCTGTGGCCCGAGTAGAAAGGGCGCGCAGCCCAACAGGAGGGTCCGTTTTTGCCAAGGAATAACACATTTTGATGCACAAAACGACCCACCGAGAGATGGTCCGTTTGTGCACAGCTTTCCCCTTCTTAGCACCCACGTATCCAATGAAAAGTTGGTCGTCCACCCGGAACTGCTTTGTGCGGTCCAGATAAAAGGAGAGCGCACGTTTTGGGTCCAGACGGTGGAGCCTCTATTCCTCTTTGGAAGGATGCGGAGGCGGAAAGAAGGTGGGCAAGGTGACAGATTGCCCAAGATGAAAGGGGGTCACCACTTTCGGAAGAAAGGAGGGACGAGGCCGAAGGACAACCTTGTCCGGATGAACAGATAGAAAAGGAGGCTTTGATGATAAAGCCTGGAGCTCACTCACCCGTTTAGCCGAGGTGATGGCTACCAGAAAAGCAGTCTTAAGCGTCAGCAGACGAAGAGGACAATTATGAAGAGGCTCAAAGGGAGCGCACATTAGAAATGTGAGAACAAGATTCAAGTCCCACTGAGGCATTACAAAAGGGACAGGATGGAACGTGTGAGTAATGCCTTTTAGAAAGCGTGTAACTACCGGGGACTTGAAAAGAGAAGGCTGATCAGGAAGCCTTAAGAAGGCAGAGATGGCAGCAAGATAACCCTTCAAGGTGCCCAAGGCAGAGCCCTGCTGGGCCAAGGAAAGAAGAAAGAGGAGAACCTCAGAAAGAGGGGAGTAAAGGGGATCCACAGCCTTTGCTGTGCACCATGCCACAAATTTGTGCCACCGGCAGGCGTATACGTCTTTGTGGAGGGACACCTGGCTGCCAGAATGATATCACAGACTTCAGGAGGCAAGTCAAATGGCATCAACTGCCGCCGCTCAATCTCCACGCATGGAGGTGGAGGCTGGACAGGTTCGGGTGGAGGACCGTCCCCTGCTGCTGCGACAGAAGATCCTCCCGAAGGGGCAGACGCATCGGAGGATCGGTCAACATACTGAGTAGCTCGGGATACCAGTACCTTCGTGCCCAGTCCGGAGCCACCAAGATGACTTGGGCCCGGTCGCGCCTGATCTTCTTCAGCACTCTGGGCAGAAGTGGTATAGGCGGAAAGGCGTACAACAGACCGCAACTCCACTCGTGACGAAAAGCGTCGCCGAGCGAGTGCCGCCTTGGAAATTCCAACACGCAGAACTGCTGACATTGCGCGTTCTCTTCGGTGGCGAATAGATCTAACCAAGGCTCTCCCCACTGCTGAAAGAGGCCTTGCGCCACTTCGGAGTTCAGACGCCATTCGTGATCCATCATGCACCGGCGGCTGAGTTAGTCTGCTCTGGCGTTCAGAGAGCCCGCCAGATGTCGAACCACTAGGGTGACGCCCTGGTGTTCCAGCCATGTCCAGAGGCGCAGAGCCTCCTGACAAAGGGTCCACGACCCCACCCCGCCCTGTTTGTTGCAATACCACATGGCGGTGGTGTTGTCCGTGAACACCTGCACGACACTTCCCCTGACAGAGGGCAGGAAGGCTTTCAGTGCAAGTCGGATCGCTCTCAACTCCAACAGGTTGATGTGGAGACGAGACTCCGCCGGAGACCAGAGACTTCTGATCTCCGCCTCTCCCATATGGCCACCCCATCCCAGGAGGGATGCATCCGTCACTACGACATGCTCCGGTTGGGGAAGGGAGAGGCTCTTGCCCATGACCCAATCGCGGTCCGTGAGCCACCACTGCAACTGCTGTGCAGTGCCCTCCGAGATCAAGACATGGTCGGACAGGTTTCCGTGATGCTGGGCCCACTGAAACTTCAGGTCCCACTGCAGAGCCCGCATGCGCCGCCTGGTGTGATGCACTAGTAGGATGCAGGAGGCCATCAGCCCCAGAAGCCGCAACACTAGCCTGGCCGAAACCCAGGATAGAGGCCGAAATCAGGGCCTGAATATCCCGGACCCGCTGTTCCGGCAGATAGACCCGGAACTGCGCCGAATCGAGAACCGCTCCGATGAAGAGGAGCTTCTGACAGGGACTCAGGTGTGACTTCGGCACGTTGATGGAGAATCCCAGCAAATGCAGGAGATCCGCCGTAGTCTGGAGGTGGGAGACGACTGCCTGGGGCGAGCCCGACTTCAACAACCAGTCGTCGAGATAGGGGAAGACTGGAACCCCTGATCGGCGCAGATGAGCTGCGACCACCGCCATCACTTTCGTGAACACCTGAGGTGCACTGGTGAGGCCGAAGGGGAGCACGGTGAACTGAAAGTGCTCCTGGCCCACCGTGAACCGCAGGTAACGCCAGTGGGCCGGCAGGACAGGGATGTGGAAATAGGCGTCCTGCAAGTCCTACGCTACCATCCAGTCTCCAGGGTCTAGGGCAGCTAGAACCTGAGCCAAAGTTAACATTTTGAACCGTTCCTTCCGGAGGAAGGCATTGACGTTCCCGAGGTCCAAGATAGGGCGTCGGTCCCCCTTGCCCTTCTTGGGAACCAGAAAGTAGTGGGAATAACAACCACGACCTACTTCTGGACTCGGAACGCGCTCGACGGCCTCTTTGGCCAAGAGGGCCGAAACTTCCTCCCGCAGAAGATTCAAATGATCCTCCGAGATACGGTGGTGCTGCGGTGGCATGGCCTGAGGGGTCGTCTCGAAGGGGAGGGAGTAGCCCCTTTGGACGAGTTGCAGCACCCACCTGTCCGAAGTGATGGTACGCCAGTGGAGCAGGTGATGGCGAACTCTGCCGCCCACTGGTGAGGAATGGGCCGGAAAGCTCGGACTAGGAAGGCTTGGAGGCGGATGCTGCCGGGGTGGATGTGGGCTGACCGCGTCGGCCTCCAGAACCGCCTCGGCGGAAACCACGTCCGCGCGCAGGTTGGGTCTGCGGCTGGTGGCTAGGCGGACATGAGGAGGCGCCCCTTCCTTGGCCACGAAAGGGGCGAAAAGCGGAAGGTTGCGATTGCGGGCCGAGAGGCCCAAGGACTTGGCCGTAGCCCGGGAGTCCTTAAAGCGATTCAGCACACTGTCCGCTTTCTCACCAAAAAGGCGAGTGCCATCAAAGGGCATGTCCATGAGAGTGCTCTGGACATCCCCCGAAAAAGACGTGGACCGCAGCTAGGCGTGACGTCTAAGCGCCACCGTAGTAGAAATCTCCCTACCCAGCGAGTCAGTCGTGTCAAGCCCACATCGGATTGCATGTCGTGCTGCATCCCTCCCATCGGCCAGAGCCTGGGTAAGTCGGGTTCGGGCCTCCTCCGAGCACAGGGGCAGCACCTCCTCCACCGTATCCCACAGAGAGTGGGAATAACGGTCCAAATAACAGGCGGTGTTTAAAGACCGCAGACCCAAACTAGGGAGGAGAACAGCTTTTTGCCGAACTGTTCCAGTCTCTTGGAATCCCGGTCCGGCGGGGCGGTCAGGAAGGAGGATTGGGAGGTAGAAGCCTGGATAACCAGGCTCTCGGGGGTGGGGTGTTGGGACAGAAAACTGGGGTCGCCCGGAGCAGGGCGGTGGCGCCTGGCAACGTTCCTGTCCACAGGAGAAACTGTGGAGGGCTTGGACCAGGTGCCCTGCAGAACGTCAATGAGGGCCTCATTGAATTGCAGCAGAGGCTCAGTGGAGCTTGCTGCAGACTGAAGCACCTCGGTGAGGACGTTAGTCCTCACAGCCACGGCAGGCAGCTCGAGCCCAAGGGCTGCGGCCGCCTTGCGCAGCACCACAGAGAAAGCAGCACCCTCCTCCGAAGCCACAGTCGGAGGAGAGATGAATCCAGTGTCTGGTGAAGTATCCAGACCACTGGCCTCCCCCAGTTCATCTGCCCAGTCCTGTGACAGCTGTGCCTGAACGGCCATAGGATCCTCGAACCCCTCCCATTCGCCCCCGTCATCCGATTCCTGGTAAACAGGAGGAAGGATCGGAGCCGGACGGTAGACATAATGAGTCTCTAACGGCGCCGTACGCGGCGTCCATCGACGCCGCAACGGCGCCGGATCCGGAGCGGGGCTGAACTGGGGAACGACGCCGAGCGGAGCCGGAGGTGGGGCCGATGTCGACGCCGGCGGAGGAGGCGTGACGAGGTCGACCGGCATCGACGGGGACTCGGGGGCGAGTCCCTCGGGGACCTGCGGCGTCAGGGCCGGAGCCGCCGGCATGCAAGGTTGCCCAGTCGGGTCCGCGGGGCCCGAAGGCGCGCCAGCGGGCGTCGAAGGTGGAGCCAGGCTCCTCATGGCCGAGAGGAAGGCACTGACTTCCGCCGGCGTCGCGTCAGTCCCAGGGACCGGCGGGTATGGGGACTTGCGCGGCGCCTGCGGCTCCGCTGGTGCCGCGGGGGTGGAACCACCCTGACCCTCGGCCGAGTTGCGCGACCGGCGAGGGGAGTCCGAAGAGCGGTGTCGCCTCTTGGACTTCTTGGAGTGCTTCGGCTTACCCGAAGACTTGGAGCCAGACGAGCGATGATGACGTCGGCTGCGGCTCCGCGACCGATCCTTGGACCTCCTCCTGGACCGGGATCGAGAGGGGCGCGGAGCCGAGTGGCGAATCTCGAGGAGCTTACGGGACCGCTCCCGTCTAGACTTCGAGGTCAGGGCCTTGCAGTCCGAACACGACTCCGCGTCGTGGTCGAGGCCCAAACAGTAAAGGCACCGGCGGTGATGATCCGTAACCGACATCAAGCGGTTACAGTCAGTACAGGCTTTGAAACCAGGCATCCTACCGGCACCGGAGTCGAGACAAGATGAAAAAGGATCAAAAAACTGAGTCAAAAAAGACTAAAAGGGGTAGCTCTCCCGGATCTACGCTTACTGGCGCGGAAAAAAGAAGAACTGACGTCAGCGCGCCAGGGCGGCGTCTAAGTACTCCGATGACGTCATTCCGGCGCACGACGCCGACGACGGACGCGGAGCCGCAGACGACGCCTAGCGACGCGCAAGGGGTATTGCTGATGAAAAATCTTCCGGATCCAGTCTGATGCCTGGGGATGTTCTAAGGTGAGGAATCTAACTAACGTGTTTCTTTCAGATCCACACAAACCCCAAAAATTTCTGACAAATAAGACAATGCGTGACAAAAGTAAACATAAGTAGAAAAGGAAGTAAAGAAAGGAGGGGAAAAGCCTACAAGCTATCTAAGCTTGCGACCTGCCAGGTCAGTAATTGTCCCAAATCTCACATGCAGAATAAGAAGTACAACAAGTACAGGTGAATGCCTCATTGCCCGGCTCCACATTGAATCATCTACAGTGTATATACCGTACAGTCTGGATTGAATATAGAGAGAGGATATGTGTCAGATTATAGGTCATAGAATCTCAATCAGGATCCTGGTGTTTGATTGACACGAAAGGTTCCAATACATAATTGTAAATAACCCACATTCACTTAGCCCATGTGGAAGAGCATTTCAAAGATCATAATACCTCATTAGTAATACAATCAAGCGCTATTCATACATCATAGCATCCTGAGTAATATATATTTATCATAACAAATTCAGATGAATCACTCAACAGTCCCAATGTATTCACTTTCCTATAGTCCTGTCTCCATCTACCTTAATCTTACAGCGGGGAAGTCTAGTCTCCTAGAAAGTAGTGTAGTTCATGGTCTGTGTTCATCCCATGTTCAACGGCTTGAAGCTTCATGATCCACATGGCCTCTCTGCGTCTTAGGGTTAGTTCCTTATTGCCACCCCTCGGGTCAGAATTGACTTGGTCAATTGCACAGAATGAGAATGTTCTATTTCTGCCCTTATGCGGTGCATTCCTGCATGTGTGTGGCAGTGGCATATCTGATGTCATTATGCTCAATTGCCCTTAGATGTTCATATATTCTCTACTTTAGGGTTCTAATCGTACTTCCTATATAAAAATAGCCACATACACATTTAATCATGTAAACCACATAGCGGCTGTTACAATTTAACATTATTCTGATATTGTATTTTTTACCCAAGTGACTATCAAAAGTCTTAGTGTTGTCCATGGCTAGGGGGCAGATTTTACATCCCCCACATTTGTGGAATCCCGTACACCTGTGTGTGAGCCAATTGGATTGTTGGGTACGTCTCGGAAAGCTGGGACTGATCAATGCTATAAGATTCTTACCACCTCTGTATGTAATCAATGGTTGGTTGGTAACATATTTAAATAGTGATTTGTCATTACTCAGTATCCCCCAATGATTATTCATGCTGTTTCTCAGGACTCTTGCTACCTCATTATAGTTGGTAACTAGTCTGACTTGTTCAGAGATGGCATCTCTAGTAGGTTTGTCTTTAAGAGTATCCTCTCTTTTTGTATTCAAGATCTTTCGTTCTGCCATGTCGATGGTGTGTCATATCCCCTAGTTAGAAATCTTTCTTTCATGTTGTTTTTACATGCAATGAAGTCACTGTTCTTGCTGCAGTTTCTTCTTGCCCGGGTGAATTCACCATAAGGAATTGATTTTAACTGATGTCTAGAGTGAAAGCTCTTTGCATGCAATACAGCATTGCATGCAGTGGGTTTACGGTATAATTCACTCTGTATCATATTATTTTCAATGAAAAGCGTCAAATCCAGGAATTCTATTTTGGATACACTCAGATTGTATGTGAAATGTATCCCCATGTCATTCGAGTTGAGGTGTTCACAGAAATCATTTAATCTCATCATGGAACCTGACCAGATCATGATGCAATCATCGACGTAACGCCCCCAGTAAATGATCGCTTCATTCAATTTGCTGCTCCTAGGGCCCCAGAAGTTATTGTATGATTCAAAAACAAAAACATATGATTATTTGCATTTCAAAAAGTACAGATATTTCCTAAAATAACCTCCTCATGATAATTCACTATTGTTTAAAAAAAGAACATATGGTGGGCTCACGTCAGTACATGAACACGTTGTGCATCAGATGTATAATACTACAAACAACAGCTGAATTCAACTCGATCATTTAAACCATTAGGACAAAGTGCGTTCAATTTGTAAATCCAATAAAGTACAATATACAATACAATAACTTCTTTAAGCACTATTATTTAATTATTTCTGTATATCGCAGTCTGATCTCAAGAATACACCGAGTTGCAACAATGTTTATTTACTTCAGTAATACACACACAATCCACTACCGGTTGCAAGTCCCATTTCTTTTTTCATACACTTTGTATCCAGTTCCGGGTCACACGCACACTAATAGCGCAATAACCGAGTTTTTTGGGGGTAAAAAAACAGTAACATCGTTTCGCATTAACTTTCCATACCATTCCGGGTTAGCACTTGATAAGTTCACAGGACACGTGTTATATTTTTCATACCGCAAGTACAGATGGCTATTGACTCGAAGCTTATTTCCATTTCTATGCATACCGTATTTTAACATCCGGGCGAAACGCCCACTAGAACTACATCATCGGCGCTCTGTTACAGAGCATTGGATTTTTAGTTTCACGGATAAACACAAACGTGTTGCACAGGTATTAATTTTCCCAACTATTGACACAACGATTATTCTTTCGACGAGCATATGATATCTACTCGCACTCACTTCCATTATTTTCTAGTATCTTTTAGCACCTTGCATGACCGCGCTTAAAATTTCACGTTATCAGGACGCTTTAACTGATCATTAAATTCACAATTGAGCACTTTAGTAGTCGTACGCTGCTCTTGCCGCCACGCTGCACGGCGTGCTTGAACTATTGATTACCAAACCATTACAATTTTATTAACATATCACTCGCGGATATATTGAATAAACCACTTACTTACAGCACTATGTACGTTTTTCTTTTCCCTGTTTTTAACAATTTCGTAACTTTATTTACAACACACACGTGATCGTTTGCTCCACGGGTTCACCAACTATAACTTTTTTGATGGATACATTAACTCACATTGCGCACTTATGAATATTTAGAACGGCATTCCAGCCCTTGAACAGATAGCAAAATATACTTTTTTGATTTATTATAGGGAGAGCCCCCTGAGGAAGGGCTTGACCCGAAATGCATCGGGGTATTGTATATCTCCACTGTGTTGTCCAAAACGGATTTTGAAATTTCATGACTCAATGAAAATGAAACATTGGAATTAATATAATTGGAAGATGGATTAAGTTGTCAATAAACCATAATGAACTGAGTATTTAAACTTGTGATTATTGAAGGCGAACAGTCGCATCAACGGAGTGCTAAATACACGAGTACATCCTTGTAAAGTTTACAAGGATCACTTTTTCTTACGTTCTGACACCCCATGATCAGGGGGTGATACTCTTCAGCACCCATAAAGCATAAACAAGAATACACTTCAGAGTAAAACTTATTTCAATGGAGTGCGACCGTTTATCAAACTTTATTCATTTAACGCAAACAAACAACTGTTTGCCTGACCCCATAAACACAAGGTCAGGCAGATGTGGCCCGAGACCAGAAAGAATATTCGGCAAACACCAGGTCCTTACAGTCTGTAATTGTTGATAACAAAAGAAAAACAATAAAACAGCAGTTCTGTTCATTAAAACAAAACACACCAAAAAAAAAATACATTTAATATTGCATTTGTGTGGTGGTACATATAGGTCACAGCTGTCGCTGTAAAGGAACAACGCACCTAATAGAGTAAAAATTAAATACGACAGAAAAGCCGAGGTAGGAGGAAGGTTTCCCTTCAATAATACGACGTCTGAGGAACTAGTTACATTAGACAATTAGCACTGCTTCAGGGCCCATCGAAAGAGAAACGGACACTGTTCCCAAAAATATTTTCAAACATTAGTAAACACGTAAATATGTAAAACGTTGCTACCTCTGCCGGATGGGGGCGAGCGCAACAAACTATTAAGAAACAAATGTGGCTCGATGGAATACACCACGTTCAGAGCTTAGCTCCGCGGTGAAGAAAAGCAATCAATCATTCATAGCACTGAGGTTTACAGAGAACATTAGTCCACTAAGGGCTGCAGAATTCACTTCTACTGTTGATATATCTAAAACGACTTTTGGGGATTTTGCATATTTTAACTTGTGACATAATAAAACAGTTCTATATTCAACGCCTTGCTTTCTACTAATGAAAGTGTTCTTTGCTAATATGCTTGCTATGTGACTACAAACATGGACAGTTGTGATTTGTTCTTCGGGTGCAGATATAAACAATACTTGTTTAAATAATCACCTCCATCTCCATACCAACTCGAGGGTAATCATGTTAGAGGGCGGTCTTGTAATAAGACAAGGCAAGCGATACACAAACCTCAGGATGCATACAGACCAGTGCAATCACTTTAATCGAATACTGGACTGGTTACTACAGGTGTGCCTGGTATACAACCCACTTCCTAAGAGGTCTCTAGTGTCAGATGCTCATCATGCACCAGACTCTCCAGTGCATCAAATGTCATAGCATGCTTGACAGGTGCCACTGCTTACTGTCAACTCTTTGTTTAACTAGGTTGGTACATCACACCGTTTCAGTAGGTGACTTCTGCTAGGTTCACGGCTTCAGAAAACTCAGTCACTGTTGTCAGAAACGGTTCTTTTTGATTTTCTGTGTTGATACCTGTGGGCTACTTCAACGAAGGGAGAAACTGGCCTTTCTCATGGAATAGTTTTCCCGAGAAGACCAAAGCTATTTACTGAAACAACCTAAAGGTAGCTTTAGGTCTGGCATTGATTAATTTAATTAGTGCATTTGTAGAGCGCATTTCTGTCAGAGGGCTTTGCAGCGATAAGCCAGAGAGAACAGACGCACCAATTAAAGATTTTTTTTAAAAAGGTCTTTAGTCTTACGAAAAACCTCAAGGGAAGTGGCAGTTCGAACTCCAGGGGAAAGCGAGTGCCTTAGCTTAGGGGCAAGGTATGTAATGGACTAGCCTCCTTGCCTTACCAACTTCACCCAAGGACTGACCATAGGGCCCAGGCTGCATGAGCGTAGAGCGCGCTTAGGGACGTAAGGAGTGACCAACTTATTAATATATTCAGGATTCCTCAGGGCCATTTCCATATACATAATACACAATGCCTTAAACTGGATCTGTTTTTCAATAGACAACCCATGAAGCTCCCACAAATGGGCAGAGACTGAAACGTAACGAGGGACATGACAGAGAAGTCTAACAGCCGCATTCTGCACGATCTGCAGTCTGTTCAAAAGAGACTTCGAGATCCCGAGATACAACACGTTGCCATTGTTCAAATTTGAAGTTATTAGGACCTGCACAACAATTCTCTGAGCAGGAATCATCAGAAGCCCTATAATTGTTCACAGACTTTTAAATAACCCAAAACATGTAGAGGCCTTCATATTAATCTGAGAGCCCACTGTAAAAACAGAAATCCATGTAAAATCCTAGATCCTTCAACACCTGCTTGGAAGAAAGGAAGGGACTTAGAGCTGCAGGCCAATCCTACAGCCCTTAAAGCGGAGGTTGATTAGCCACCCCCAGGACCTCGCATTTATTACCATTCAACTTTAGGCAATTGATTTTCATTCAGAGGGCCACTGGCTCTAGTCAGGGTCTCAACTCAGGGCCACTTATCCTTAGTAGCGATAAAGAAAAGATAATTTCGGTATGAGCGGCACAAGGAGATGCTAAAAGCTTCTAAAATGTCCAACAGGGTGCGAACATATACAATGACGAGCGTGGGAATCGAGGAAGAACCCTGAAAAACCCCATAAGGCAGCTTACGTACAGAAGAGGAAAAGGTACTCAAGATCACTTGAAAACTTTGATCATCCAAAAAGGAGTAAAACCAAAGAACAGCGCGGCCCCTGAGGCTACGGTCGTCAACCACTGGAGAAGAACAGCATGGGACACGGTATCGAACGCTGCACTGAGATCAAGAATGATCAGTGCAGCTGTGGGTCGAGAGTCAAGTGTTGCTCTTAGATGTCCAGTGACCCCTAGTAGAGGCAACTCCATGCTATTGCCATGACAAAAACCAAAGCGCGAGCCATGAACAAGAAAGTTGGCTTCCAAGTGAGAGGACACCTGATGATGGATATGTTTTTCCAATACTTTAGTTAGTGCCTGAGGAGTGAGATGAAGCAGACGTTTTCTGGCTTGTCCGCATCAATAGTGTTTCTTTTTAAACAAAGGTAAAAACTATGACGCGTTTACATGAAATGGGGACCAAGGCTTGTATCAAAGATCTGTTGAGCAAGTCTATCCAGACAGAAGAAAGAGAGCCATGGCCCAATTTGAAAATCCACAAGGCAGCAGAGTCAAGGATGGTGATCCTGATTAAACAGTCGAGCAGTGACTCAAAGCTATGAGCGTCAATTAATGCAAATGACTCAAAGGCAGTACTTACAACCGATTCTGCAACAGCATCCACTTACTCAATGGCCATAGAAGGGAGGCCTTGTCTACTGGGGTATCAAAGAGGTGTAGATGTTGGCAACTTTATAAAAGAAGAAGTCAGCCAATTCATTACACCTTTCTGAGGATAGTGGCACCTCCGGAAACATACCAGCTGGATCTGACAGGTCTTTGACTATCCGAAAAATCTCCTTGGCTAGATCCTTAGAACAATTGATTTTATTACTGAAATAGATTGCACGTGCTTCACGGCAAGCTTTATGGTAAGATTTCAGTGAATGACAGTACTTCAGTTTATTATCGGAGTTATAATCTCTCCAACATATATATTCAGAGCACTTACAAGACCTTTTAAGTGTGAGAAACTGGGAAGAGAACCATGGTTCGGGAGCCTGAGACCTACTTTTGATAACCACTATTTTCGGGAGGAGTATCTAGCGTGGATTCCATCCAATAATTAGCTTGCCGCACCCAGTTATCGATATAGCCCTCTTACCTTGGGGTGCTAGTAAAAGATGGAGATTAAACAACAATGGGTCGAGCAGCAACTCCTGGGTGTGCCAGCGATTTTCTGTATACTAACTTGGCCAAAATAGCAAAGTGATCCATCCACAGGAATGTGATGGGCGGTTCAACCTCAAGCAGGGATAAATTAGAAAAAATATGATCTAAGGTATGGCCTGCTACATGAGTAGGGCCCTGTACTAATTGATCATGCCCAGTCACTTTTAGATCTTCAACAAAATGAGATGCGAAGCCAAGTGAATCGTCCAAATAGACATTAAAATCAGATCATGAGCTCTGCCACTTGCTTCTTCTATGGTTTTCCCTTTGCTACTGCATTGATTTTGATAAAATCTTACTACCAATCAGACTGAATTAACACTTGGGTGAGACTAGAGATTTACATTTTGTTTTTTAAAACGAGATTTATCAATATAAAGTAGGCCCAATTCCTAATGAAAATCAGAAATCTACATCACAGAATTACAACCTTAAATTGTTACAGATTAACATTTTTTGGGCATTCACATGATTTCCAGCCTTTCTCCTGGAAAACTTCTGTGAACCCCAAGATGTGACCAGGGGGAGGCATTTTCACATGCCTAATTATCGATGTGCACATCCGAATGGGGAAATACCTGGCCCGGTGTGCCTGGGAACTTCTTTTCTCCATGGGGAAATATTTTCCCCTGAGTAGAAAGACTATCCCATGCTCTGCCACCAATTTTGATGGTGTCCACTGTTAATTCCCACTTTGGAGAAATATTACCCATACATTTGAAGGGCATTCAAATTTGACTGTCTCCTGGGAGAAATGGATAGTAAAAAAAAAAAAGCTTGTGGGTATCCACTGTGCATCAGCTTCCAGGGCAATATTGCTCTGCAACGTGAGTACATGCCCCTTCCAGGGTGTATTAACTCGTACGAAAATCTTTGTGTGAGTAAGTATTTTTACAAGTGGAACATTACCTTTTGGAGATAATAAGAAGTGGTTTTACAGTCAGAAAAAATTGATTCTGGTGACTCGCAAATTGCTTTGCGAATCGGAGCCACTGTAATTAAGGAGATGACACCGACACAGCTCCACAGATCACAATTGAAGACGATCATCGCTTACAAACATCTGTAATGTTTTGTACACTTCCTGAGCAGATGCGTAGTCCACACATCAGCTGATGCCACGTGAACAGAGCGTCGCGTTCTCGTTACTGATTCAGAGGCGTTGTTTTCTAACCCATTTCAGTTTGTACTGTGTGTATTCATCATTTGTGTATGGAAGATTGCACTTTCTCATTATCTAAGCACAATGCAGAAATGACAGCTAACACGTATGCATCATTCACCGATGCTTTTTCAGGGTTGCTGAAAATGATGCATTCTTTAAATCGTGCTCATTCAACACAATTATGTTCGTGACAATTTTTTCAGTATGTAACTTTGACACATTTTAGAATTCCAATTCCATAGTGGCGCCACGTTTCGATGGATAACGACTCGGTGACAATTAATTAAGGGACATTGCTTACTGTATGTACTACAGTGACCCTGGAAGTAGAGGTTTTTTTTGGGGGGGGGGAGGGGCCTGCAGCACCCCCACAAATCCTGGCTGGTGTTAACGTGGGGAAATCGCAATGCAAGGACCTGTATTAGCACGGAAAGCTTTCATGCTTGCTAAAGTGCGAGCTGCTTATGACAGGCAACTAACTTCACAACGTGCTAGTTCTTCTAAAATGAAGAGCTGGGTTTGTCATTCCTTTCTCTTATTGCATGGGTAGTGTATTTTGTAATTTCAACTGGAGACACTTTTGCTAGAGGGTGCCGGTGAAAGGAGAAGTCCACAGGGTTTCAAAGACTTTCTAACACATACGCCAATAAAGATGTGATTACTTTACAATGATATTTTATAATATACATCAGCTGCATACAAATAAAACCAAGGCTCTTAAGTCAGGTGATGTCTCTGGTCAGCAACCCCATGCTAAAATATTTTCAAGCACCACTGCTATACCATGCATCTGCAGGACTGTGCATGTAAGTTCTCTATGAAAAACTATCTACTGTGCACACACTTCAAGCACTTCTACCAATAAAGTGTCAGATAAAGGTTGATTTGAGGGGCCACGCAAAACAAGATGGCTGCCCTCCGTGAAGCACGCATATACGAAGATCGCTTGTTTAAGGTTAGTTCTACCTGCATATTCAGTTGTCTAGTAACTCATGGAGTGTTGCGCTTCATTTTCGTGCTTTTTTAAAGCATTTTGGGAGGTTTTGGGGCCGTTTCTGTAGAGGAATAGTCCACCAGTATCTTGGTTACAGCTCTGCTGAAGTTCCTGTCAGAAACTTGGAATTTGCTTCAGGAAAGGATGCTGCTGAGGCCTAAACCACTCCGACAGCTGGTATTAGCTGCTGCACATTCTTCTTTTGTGGTGACTATCAGATTCTTTTAATCGACAATATAACCTACGCATCTTTAATTTACCTGAAGAGGTAGAAGGCAATGGCTGCAGACAGTATTTCGAGAATTGATTGCCTGGCCTTTTACATTCAAAGTTCTTATAGAAATTCGAAATTGACAAGGCACACAGAATTCCCTCTCATTGTAATCCTCCTCATGACAAACTGCTACAAATGATTTTTAAAGTTTTGCTCCACCAACATTTAGGGCCTGATTAGAAGGTTGACGGTCTGACTGCCGGCGAATCGCATTTGTCTACTCCACGCCGCCGCTACGCCGCAGACAACCACCCCTCATATTACTAGTTGAGCGGGCCCAAATACACACCGCCGGCCTGGAGATCCTGTCAGCGTTTCCACAGCTGAGTCACGGCGGACTGATTTGTCAGCGGTGAGACAGCGGACACCACAAGGAGAGCGATTCCACCTCTGAGTGTATTAGAGTACAAAGTAACTATGGCGGTCTCATGCCGCAAGACAGCCAATAGCGATTACTCAAAGGTGGTCCATTGACTATAGGCGAAAGCCCCAAAATTTAAAAAATAAATCCAGAAAAATGTCATTGTTTGGACACAGTTACCACACCTATGAACTCTCATCACAAGTGGCCACGCCTGCAAAACAAACTATGAAACACACCCCTAACTTGACCTACATCCTTTGCCATTCCAGACTGAGCAGCCATCCTCATCACAACCATAAATACTCGTTCATCAATCATTTCCAAAGTTTCCCTCATTAACTACTATTATCACCCTTTAAGTCCACTTGCACAACCTAAGCTGTTATTCCCTTATTACATTTTCTTTAAAACTCGTCACCCTGATTTTTTTCCCCCCTCACAATGGGCCCCAAAAAAGACAGCCTTCAGTGAAAGGGAATTAACAACCATGGTGGATTAAATCATTAAAGTTAAACCCCAAATTTTCGGTACGCAACTCCAGCCTACTCCTCATAGCACGAGATTGGAAATGTGGGAGAGCATAGTCAACAGTGTGAATGCTGTTGGAAACACCCCGCACATACAGGCAGACATCAGGAAGAGGTGAAACGACCTCCGGAAGAAGGTTCGGAAGCACAGCGATCACCTCCTGGAGGCACGGAGAACTGGTGGTGGTCCTCCCAGCGTGCCATTACGACTCATGCCCTGGGAGGAGAAGGTCTTGGCCATCCTACAGCCCGAGGGTTTGAAAGTAATACATGGGGGAATGGACTATAATAAGCCAAACTAAAGGAACTGACACAATATCACAATGTTCATCTGCAATCAAATAGGCCTTTTCTGTCCACATTTACATCTACTAACTGAACAAGGCACATAGATTACATCTCAAAAGTTGGTTTGTATGTGGCAAAGAATATTGTTGCAGATTACAATACAGATATTCATTGCAAAAATAGTATCATATCCCAATGCTGTCTGTAAGTGCTGCATCAAATACTACAAGAATGGAAGCATTAAATGTGTGATCATGTAAATGTGTATTCAGTTAAAGATCTGTACCATACACCAGTGTTTCCCAAACTGTGGTCCGGGGACCCCCAGGGGTCCGTGACACATTCCCAGGGGGTCCGCAGGCAGCAGTTTAAAAAGCACTGCAAAGTTCCTTGTATAATTAGCAGTTTTCAAGCAACAATAAAAGGTTCAAGATAACGTCAGTGATTAATGTATCTGCTGGAGAGAGATGAGCGTTTTGTCCAGTAGCAGTGTTGACTTATCTAATGTAGCACAGAGGGTTATATGCCTACTGCAAAGAAGGTGTACCATGCAATTTAAAAAAAACAGTATTTTATGTGCATAGATCAGTGGGTTACTGCTTTTGTCATAGAGATTCTTTTGTTACTGAACAGTTCATAAGTGACAATCGTAATCTAGCACAGTGACCTAAAAATTGGCATCAAAGAGCTGTTTGCAAACTGCATGGTACAAGTTAGTAACTTATGTATTTTCCCAGTCTTTCATTATCCTGATGCTGCTAAAAAGGTTTATTTGGGTGGAAATACGTTTTTATTGGTAAAGTCCATGCTAACCACTGTGTTATGTTCTGAATCTGGGGTTTGTGCTTCTCCAGACCAAGCACTCTTTAAAAATGGTATGAGAGAGGCTATGGAGAGATGAGAGGCCCTGTTGGAGGGTGCTAGTAGGGGAATCATTGAAGAACCCCAACAAAGACTGTCATATCCTGGTGCATAGTAAGGTCTTCCTTTACTATTCTTTCAAAGCTGATACAATTAAATATATAGTGATTAATGTGTTGTAGACTGCACTATTGTATCCTAACTTTTTGTGGGGAGGAGAGCGTGCCAAAGCCCCCTTTGTAGAGGTCAGGCTCACTCACTGCACTTGGTGTGCACCGTATGGGAACTGGTCTGAAAATATTTGCCAGGGTTGCTTTGGGTTTCCAGTCTGGCCTTGGCAGGAGCAGGAGCCTCGTAGAGCGAAATAAAACCAACCATTTAAAAGTTAGTCACGGAGATGCAGCATCAACCTTCCCATTACAATTTTTAGTTTATTGCAAATTCTTTCAATATAAAATACTAAGGGGGATACTTACAACAGAAGTGGCGGAGCATGTCGTTAGCCTCCTTGGCTTAACGACACGCTCCGCCACTTCAGAAACGCAGGGCTGCACCATATTTACAAGAATATGGTGCAGTCCTGTGTTGTGATCTCTGTAGAAAGACACCTGGAGCCAGGAGGTATTCTTAAGCCATCTTTATTCAGTCTCCAGTTCAGGTTACATCTGTCTCTACTCCAGCCAGCCTAGTGTGGTACCAGCCCCACCAGGAGCAGCCTCCCTAGCTGCTCAGCCCATCTTCAACTGCCAACACTCATCCACTCAGACACCCAGGCATTCCATGCATCACAGGCACACCAACATTCTATGACCATCTCACGCTCTGGCTGAGCAGCTAGTGGCAGCAGGGCTGGACTACAGGTTAATCAATTAAGTAGGATATAACATTATCCCTTTTTCTTCAATGAAAACAAACATGCAAGTGAAAAAACATCAAGGAAGAACTATCCACAAGAAAAATGAATAATGGTACAAGTCCCACGGATGCAAACATAAAATTAAAACATCGCAGGAGAAAGAACCATTATACAAAGAACGGATAAGATAAATACATTTGATAAACAATATCTCCCATCCCTCTCTTAAAGAAATAACAAACATTTTGAAGCAAGAATAACATTACCCGAAATACATTTGAAGCATTATGCATTAAACACTGTGACGTAATGCACTACAATAGAAAGAGTAAAAGACCCCACACAACCAATGCCCAAAGTCATAACCTAGAGTAGCACTAAAGATAGCATACCCTACTACTACAATCCCAAAAGAAAGGGAACCAAACATGTATATGGGTCGTCACCCATAGAAACTCCCGTGAAGGGATGTACATTAATACTGCGCGCAACTATTTATGGACTAAGCCAAAACCCAACCCTGTGTGAGGGTTAACCATGAAAAGATGTACATCAATACTGCGCGCAACTAACTATGGACTAAGCCATAACTCTAGCCTGTGTGGGGGTTAACCTAGGTACCATGCAAGTAAGGGAACTGAACCAATGTCCCAACCTCCTTGTGGAGATTACGTACCCCCATGTAGGAGTAACCAAACGAAACTGATAAGAGCTCCTGACCCCCTTGTGGAGGTTACACACCCCATGTAGGAGTAACAAAACTGAGCAAAGGGATGTTACCCACAACCTTCCCTCATGTAGGGAAACAGTGTGATGACCACCCACAGGACTAATGGAAGACCCTTCCTCAAACTGTAATCCTGTGGCATCACGACATCAAGTGTGTAAAAGAAAACACATATTAACTGAATACACACTTAAGCACAATATCTAAACATGCCCTTCGAAAACAAACAAAGATACCACTTTACAACCACCGGTGAGTGACTCCTCACCCGAATTTTGCCGTACAAAGACTTCCCCTGCGTAAAATGGCACAAAAACCACTGCACACCTACATCCAGACTGCACAAACGACTACAAATCTAAGCAATGCCAACCCTCTGACATGAGATATAGACCATACTGTAAGTGAAAATAATGGAGCATGTTCATGTGTACGGTATAACTCCCAACTTTGTTAAAGCAAACTCGATACACAGACAGGTTGTCATGACTTGCCAGATAAGGCTCTGAATAAATACAGGCAGCTAGTCTGAAACAGTACACTTGCAAACGCTGTCCAAATACATAAGTTGAAGTCACTACCAAAGTACAGAATTTTGTCACCCTCATGACAACTTCGCTGCAAAGATAAGCTGGTGGCAAAAAAAACAACACATAGCAAGAAAAATGGTTGTGACGTGTGACAAGCAGGAACACTGTAGAATACCTCCGACATACATGAAACGGAGGATCTACATGAAACTTCCAAAATCGACGATTCCAGATGCTGTTCAAGTCGTGAAGACACCGCGTTGTCCCCGGCCCTCAAGTCGACCTTCACAAAACTTTATTGAAATCACTGTGGTTGTCAGAAAATCGCGTGGTTGGCAACCCTGCAGCAAACAGGAACCACGGAAAGGGAAAATACAAAAGCGGCCGTCCACCTCAAGATGGCGGGACGCTGTCTACGTTGCTGCCGAATAGCTCAAGGTGCGTCCGTGCACCAAACGTCCACAAGAGCCAGAAGACGAAGTTGAAGCAGCCGTGCACGTCACACTGAAGATGAACACAGGGAACTGCGCCGCAGGACTGCACGCGACCAGTAGCTTGGCAAAGGTAAGCGCGTGCGTGTACATTTGAAAATGAAGGCTGCAGTTAAACTGACAAAATACCAAAGGGCAGCCAAGAACCGCAAATACCAATAAAATGGCCTACCCCCATACTCGCACCAATAAAGATGATGGCAGGGAAACGTTGATTCAACAACTGTCTATAATAGCATGAGATCAGAATAAAAGTCCACTGCTAACTCTGTGCTTGGGAGTTACACGGCCGGTCTTCGTGCCTGCTCCAGTGCAGATAGGAAACATGACACCTTCCGTTTAGTGTCCTTACAAAGAGGCTGACCCTCATTTTCCCAAACCGCAATCTCCAAACCATCACAATCCAGGGCAAACGTACTATTTGTGCACCTCTTCTCCTCACACGATATAGCAAGAATACACAAATGTGGCAACAGTGTGCTTAACAATTTCTTCCATCTGCGCAGCCTGTACAAAGTACCACAATGTATGCCTTTTCCTTGATGTCACTGCCGTCCTAGAAGAACGATGCGGGTCACTGTGGTATTGGAGGCACTCCAAATCGCTGCAACTATCAATAAAGCACCCATAAATTCTCCATCTGAGCAGCGACAGCACACTGGTTCTTACATCTTTATGACTAAAACTCCCAAATTGTCTTTTTCATCCTCTTTGTGGCTGGAACACCATATGCGGTTGTAGTTGAACTACTCCTCCAACTCACTATAATCCTTTATGTTTGATGTGGCTGGAACACAAGATGTGGCTGTAGCTTAGCTACTCCTCCAACTCACTGTAATCCTTTAGATATGATGTGGCTGGAACACCAGATGTGGCTGTAGCTTAGCTACTCCTCCAACTCACTGTAGTCCTTTAGATGTTTGTAGTATTCCCAGGCTGTAGTGTCTTTATTGATGACACTTCTCTGTGGGCTGTCCATTGGAGAGGACACTGGTGGGGCTGGCGCTGGCTTTCCTGGGAATTCTTTCTTTATAGATGTAGTAGCTTGTTAGATCTCTTGGTCTCTCTTTAAGTTTCTTTGTAGTTCCTTTGTTTCTGTGCTGTACCAAGAGTCTCTAGGGTCCAAGTCCGCTCGTCGCCAAAATAAATGTTGTGATCTCTGTAGAAAGACACCTGGAGCCAGGAGGTATTCTTAAGCCATCTTTATTCAGTCTCCAGTTCAGGTTACATCTGTCTCTACTCCAGCCAGCCTAGTGTGGTACCAGCCCCACCAGGAGCAGCCTCCCTAGCTGCTCAGCCCATCTTCAACTGCCAACACTCATCCACTCAGACACCCAGGCATTCCATGCATCACAGGCACACCAACATTCTATGACCATCTCACGCTCTGGCTGAGCAGCTAGTGGCAGCAGGGCTGGACTACAGGTTAATCAATTAAGTAGGATATAACATCCTGCGTGTTCCATTGCGCTACACTTAGCAGTGTAGCACCAAGGCAGGCACCCTTGTGCCATAGTGCAAGGGTGTCTGAGCGCAGGGGAAGATTTTTTATGTACAGGAAGGTCACTTCTGTGTGTGCTGCTTAATGCAGCACACATGGAAGTTAAAAAATGTCTGTTTTTTAAGATTGTTTATGTGCAGGAAGGGTCACCTTCCTTAAACAATCCAAGGCGTTTCGCTTTTTCCATGTGTGCTGCCTTGTGCAAAAAGTAAAAACGAGGAGAGAGAAACCATTTCTCCTCGTTTCGCCAAGTTAAGACCAGGTTTTCCCTGGTCTTAATTTTGGCCCTGCCTCCTATTTATGCTGCCCTTATAAATAGGGGGCAGCGTCAAAATCAATGGGTGTTGCGGTGGAACACCCACTGCCCACTCCTTTCACGCTAAGCATTGTGCGAAAGGGGGCCTTATTTACAAGGCAGTGTTAAGCCACGTTATGTGGCTTTTCGCTGCCTTGTAAATAGGGCGAAGCCCCTATCGCCACAGGAACGTCGCAAAAAGTGGCGTTCCCATGGCAATAGGGGCTTGTAAATATGTCCCTAAAATCCTTAGTAATTAGAGTATTTGTTTTGTGTGCATGTGTGTATTTTTTTTTAAATTACTGTTTTAATGTTTTAAATTTAAAGCCTACAAATTGCTTGGGGGGTCCCCGGCTTCCAGTGGTGACTCAATGGGGGTCCTCAGGAGTCAAAAGTTTGGGAACCACTGCCATACACAGCTATGGTACAATTCTCATCATGAAAGATACAATTACCTACATGTACCATGAGGCCTTGTCTCTTCACCTCCACCCAGCATGCTAAACTTCTTGACCCCCTTCTCACCTGGCGGCCATCTTACAATTGAACTAACTCCACTCAAGGAGCACAACTCTTCTCTGCCTCAGCTAAAAGGACATCGCCTTCAAAACATCTACCATGAGGCCTGCTCTCTTCACCTCTACCCAGCATGCTACACTCCTCAGCGCACTTCTCACCTGGCAGCCAACTTACTACTCAAACATCCAACAGGAAATCTGTCACATTGAGAAATGTACTTAAATTTGAGCTGAGGTAGCCATCTTATGTTGTTGTTGTCATGCAAACAAACCCAGAGCTAAGTTGCCCTGAGCTACAGAACAACCCAAATAAACAAATAAGAAATGTGTGCCTTACAAGGCACTTCGGTAATCTACAATGCCAACTGAGCCCATGCTCACAAGTCCAAATTGAGGACAAAGCAATTAATCAAAGCTCATTATTGACAACCTAGCAAAAAATATACATATTGCATGTACAGATATACATTGGAACCATACCCTGTCAGTGTAGGTAATTGTTGAAGACTCACTGAGGAAAAGGCAACATCAAGAAAACATGATTTTCATCTAATAATTATGATAGATTAGCAGATTAACATCATTAATGTTGAAGATGATTTATGTCACTATTTACAGATATCATTTTTTCTGCTCATCAGTGGACTGGATACAAAAGTCCTAGATGTACATAGATTAATTCTGCCATTAATTTTGATCTCCATTTGAATCCATAGCTGACGGAGCAACTGCTGCTGAGCAGATGGAGAAAAGTCAGCAGAGTGCCTCTGAAGACCAAGACGAAGACGATGAGGAAGCCCTCAGTGACCAACAAACCCTGAAGCATTGGACGTCGACGAATGGCCTAGAACCTCTGGGCAGACCTCCACAGTTGGCCACTCTGGGACCACACCTCCTACCATGGCTGCAACAACTCTGAAAATATCTGTCCCCACAACCACTACGCCTAGCACAGGGAGTACCCTTCTCCTACTCACCCCCCCAGTCCTGTCTACTCAGATAGCCACCACCACCCCGGTCAGTCAGGAGCCAGGACCTAGTCAGAGTGTGCAGTCGGTGTCTAGAGCAGAGGGCAGTGGGGCCAGACATCAGAGGAGGGCCAATGTGGACTGCCAGCCTAAGTCTTCTGATGAGGTGTGCGCCCAGGCTGCCATAACGCAGGTCCTGGCTCTGTACCAGGACTCGCAAGATGCGTTTGGTCAGGTGGTCACCAAAGTCAGGGAAATGGTGGAGTTGCACCAGTCTACATATCAGAAGGTCGCTGATATCATGAGCAATATGGTTGGCCTCAACAATGAGGCGCAGGCCTATGCACTAAGGTTGCAGGGGTCCACACGAAGGTGGCCGGCCTACGTTCCAAGGTGGCCTCCATGGCAAGGGTGCTGAGGGATATCAACAGCACCCTCTGCAGAGTTTTCCCACCAACTGTTCCCCCTCCCTGTGTGCCAAGCTCATCACCCACAACAATTTATTTATTCATTTATTTTTTATTTGAAAAGTTTTATAAAGCACTGGCTAGACCCGGAGGTATCAGAGAGCTTTACATGAGGATCAGCGAGTCACAGGTTACATCAATTACATCAAAGAACCACGGAGGGAGGAGGAGGGGGAGGGAAGGAAACACAACGGGGAAACGAGGAAAACAATGTCAGATGACTGGCTGGTTAGGTGACGGCCGAGGGGGTGACACCAAGGACAGACTCCTCTATAGCTGCATATGACAGCTCCACCGGGCATCGGCCAAGGTTGCTCATGCACCGAGGTAAGTACACACAGTTTTGGTATCCGGCCAGAGCTACAGGTTACATAGTTACATCAATTAAATCAAAGCATCAAGGAGGGAGGGGGAGGGAAGGAAACAACGGGGAAAAGAGGAAAACAATGTGAGATGACCAGCTGGGTAGGTGACGGCCGAGGGGGTGAAACCAGGGCCAGACTCCTCTATAGCTGCATATGACAGCTCCACCGGGCATCAGCCAAGGTTGCTCGAGCGCCGAGGTAAGTACCAACAATTTTGGTATCCGCCCAGGGGGCATCTTTAAAGTTCCATCAAAGTTCCACCGGGCATGGGCCATGTGGAATTGGCTCCGTGGTGTGTACAATGTTCAAGGTTTCAGTCCGGGGGGCATTGTCATAGATCAATTGGCAGCACCAATCCTAGAGTTACTGGGAAGCTAAGACTTACTGTAGGGTTGATATGCACTCAATAGCAAAGCTTCCAGAGGACAGGCCAGGACAGCCATCTTAAGGTAAGGCATGAATGCATAGGCTGGGGGTTGTAGGACACTCAGCTGTTGCCCCGTGCAATTCTCTCGGTGTGAGTGAGGCTGTCGTAGGACTAAGTGTAGAAAACAGTCCCATTGCTAGTCGTTTGCACTGTGGAAACCCTGATGTGAGCAACGGGGATAGGGGATGAACTTGATCTGATCAGTAATGAAGGGGTTCTGAGGAACAGTTCAGTTAAAATAAGACAGCAGCTGCCACAGGAAGGGAGGCCCAGACAGAGGAGTTTATAACTGCAGACACCGGAGGCTCAGCAGCTCCTGATCCACCCTCTCCCAGTAAGAGGGGGAAGTCCTTGTAAGACTTCAGGAGGGAAGGGTGGCAAGACCAGAACCACCGGCAAAGACCCACCTCGCCACTGACGTCGTTGCTGTGTGTGCCACACAATCATGTTGTTAACTCAACCTCCCCATATTTCCCACTCTGTGAGGAGTCATTTGGACTTTGGTACCGTGAAACTAGGGTCTCAACATTCGACGATTTCATTCACCATGATTCTATCCTCCACTTAAAATGTTTGTTTTCAGCCACTGTTATCCTCACAATCACTCATAATGTTTGGTACTTGTATTCTCATTCATAAAAATGTAGATAGCCACCAATAATCATATTGTCCAGGGTAGTCTTTCTTTTTTTTATTTTATATTTAAATGTTTACACACCGGAGAGGCAAGATAATACAGAGGAAAGACAATATCAAACCACCCCGGACCCCCCCCACCCCACCCCCTGGACAACAGAGAGAATACAGGACAAAACATAAAAAAAACAGATTAAACATTGGATGGACCAATAAGATTCACGTAAAACAGAAAAAAAATTCAATATAGCAAAATCCTAAGCCACCATGATGGAATGAGCAC
Organism: Triturus cristatus; assembly: GCF_964204655.1. Taxonomy (NCBI): domain Eukaryota; kingdom Metazoa; phylum Chordata; class Amphibia; order Caudata; family Salamandridae; genus Triturus; species Triturus cristatus. The sequence continues at coordinate 1,060,832,880 of NC_140590.1, forward strand.
AATCTAGGGAAAAGGACCCTTTAGTTGGATAACGGCTTGTGAAGAAGATAAGAAACCTAAATGAATTAACCCTGTGGCCCAGTCTGATCAAGCCAAACGATTAAAAGTTCCCAAATAGCTAGACCCTTCCTTTTCCCCTTACGACCTTTCTTGGCGTAGATAGCCTTCTGAAGAGGACAAGTCGCGACTAATCGAGCCAGCCACTGGGAAATCAAAGGAGGATCTGTGTCTATCCAAGCCGAGGCTATACAAATCCTCCAAACCAAAAATAAGTGCCCCACCCTTATTTCTGCTAACCTCGTCTTGGGTCCCTAACAGGATAGTCGTGGGGGTCAATTCAATGTCCTGGGAGATGACCCTCCCAAGAAAATACTGCATTTTAACAAGGAGTGGAGCAAGTTTCGGACAGGTGGCAAGCATGTGTACTGAGTCTGCACAAAACTCCGAACACCTAGGACACAACGTCCCCTTGCCTGTTCCCCATTTGGCGACTCTGCTGGGAGTGATGTACGAAAAGAAAACTGTTTAAAAAAATTGTGCCTGTAATTTGGCCGACAACAGATCACTCTGGGCAAGTTTCAAAGTATTATAGAACGTACTGTGTGGGACCTCCAACTTTGATTGCCATTTGTCTGCTATTCTGGGCAGATCGTCAGGAGTTTGGCTATTCAGAGCAGAGGAGATAAAGCCAATCCGAGGTAGAGCTGGGGCCCTTAATTTGTCAATGAGATCTATTTTTGCAAACCCTGCGGAACCGCCAGCCTTTCGAGACAAAAAAAAATCGTTGATATGTTTGAAAGCATCTTGGTCTCGCAGCCCATATTTATTTTTAAGATCGCCAAATGACTTAGTTCCTTCGGTGGTGATTAAATCGCCCAGTTTTAGTATGCTGGCTTTATACCAGTCCTGAAGATAAGACCTCCCAAAAATAGCAGGCAAACTGGAGTGCATGTTGGGAGGGGAGTAGTAGTTCAGTCTCCCTAGCCCATAAATCGTGCGCACGTTGGAAAAAACTTTAAAAATGCTCATCAGAGTCTTAAATCTGACTCGCTTATAATACCCAAAATACGTTTGTCTCAAGAGACAGGCATGAGCCTCTTCTCCTAGTAATAGTTGGAAGGGCGAAGGGCAAAAGGAGCCCAATGGTTGGAGAAAAGGAATGTTCCCCCATTAATTCCATGCTATACTGTAGAACCGAAGCCCAATAATAAAGTGCTATGTTAGGAAAAGCACATCCACCCCTCTCCCTAGGAAGAGAAAGTTGTTTAAGCGCCCTTCTGGGCCCATGCAAATTGTGTGAAGAGTTGCTGGATTTTTTTTTATTTTTTAACCCCTTCAGTGCCCATGACGAGCTGGACTCGTCATGGGCCGCGGTGGCGCTGTGCCCATGACGAGTCCAGCTCGTCATAGACCCCGCCCGCTAATGCAACGGCCGGCACTGGGCGGGGAAAGGGGCGGGCACTGAAGGGGTTAAAGAAACCTTTATTACACATTAAAAAGATACAAACAAGGGCCTACAACCACAAGGGCCGGCCGCTAGAAAGCTCGGGAGCCAGCAAGGCAACGCCATACATTCAAATGAGCCAGCAGCAAATGCTCCCGAAAGTTCGTAAGCACATATAACAGGCCGCGGCCACAGTCCAAGGGCGATCAAAAAGGACGGTTTCATATTTTCTATTAAAAAACAAACAATAACACACAAACAAGGCAATGAGAGTCCGAAATAGCAGCGTGCGCTCCCCAGGACGGGGGAAGATCCACGTTATCTGGAATAACTCTTGACAGGAGGTGGTAGTGGGGGGCGGCGGAGAAGAGGACAAAGCATACACAATCACGTAGAATGTGCGGCTAGGGGGACAAAGCGACGTCGACCTCTCGCGGCAGAGGCGGAGCGCAGATATTTCCACAATAGAAATTCCATGGACCCCACACCTTAGTCCACCTCCCAGGCTTGCCTCTCGCCACATACACCGTCTTTTCCCTGAACATACACCAATCCATATTCTCCTTCCATACCGAAATCGTAGGCGGCCTCGGGGAACCCCACAACTGTGCGATATTGCGCTTAGCCACCATGTACCCCAAAGTCACCCACTGCGTCTACGCCGCATTATAGTCATTTGGTTCCCAGACATTCAGCAAACACCTCCAGTCCTCTGGTAACAAAGCGACATGCGTGACCTCCTCCATTACAGTATGTACCCCGTTCAAAAATCGTACGACCGCCGAACATTCCCATAGGATATGAAGAAAGGTACCCAACAAGCCACAGCCACGCTTACACATTCCATCCTTCGAATAACCCATACGTATCAAACCAGGCCCTGTGACATACACTCTATGGAGTATCTTCAGCTGCACAAATCTAAGGCGGGCCGGGATCGCCACCTCTTTCGGGGAGGCCACCGCCGATACCCAATCCTCATCGTCCAGTTCCAATCCGTTGGCCGTCACTCCTCCCGCAGATGGGTCAGCAAGTCCGTACGATCATTAATACGTTTTTTATAGATCAGAGAAATGCTGTCGGGCACATAGCCATCTAACACCCTATCTTCCAACGGGGAATATTCTGGGATAGCAGCAACATCCGGGAAAACCGAACACAGCGCATGGTAGACCTGTGCATATCGGAAGTACTCCCTATCATTACATTTGTATTCAGTTTTGAGCATTTCAAACGTTTTAAAGGACCCTTTCGCCCAGAGGTCACCCACCTTACTTATACCAATCATATCCCATTTCTCAAAGCCTTTAGTTTTCCACAGACAACCCAAGCGCTGGGAGGCATACAACGGCTTCGCTCGAGTCAAGTGATCCCTCCACCCCATCGCAGCATTCGCCGCATGCCACACGCATACCGCAACTTGCGTTGGTCCTGTCAACCGTGCATCCGGAGTCGCCGAATACAGTGCCCTATTGTAATCCCCGCCCGGAAGTAATAACTTATCCATCTCGAAGGCCGGATTCAAAGCAGGACCATATATCCCGTGGTTCACCGCCGCCAACTGAGACGCCCAATAGTATCTTTTAATATCGGGGAGGGCAACACCCCCATCATACCAAGGGAGTGTCAACTTGGCGAGAGCGATCCTCGGTCGCCCGTCCCAAAACAGTTGGCGCTGATGACCCTCCACCTCACGGAAGTAACGGGCCGGCACGACATCGAGAGTATTTTGTAAAGCGTACAAGAAGCGAGGCAGCGACATGATTTTAAAAAATGCCGCCCGTCCGAGCAGCGAGAGCGGAAGCAGTCGCCACCTCGCGACGTAGGCCTTCAATCGCTGGAGTGGAGGGAGAAGGTTTCGCTCATAGCGGACGGCGGGGTCCAGTGATATGAAGATTTCCAAATATTTGAACCCCAATGTAGCAATCTGAATAGGGCATCCCCGCGGCAGGAGGGGGCCTCGCCCGAGAGGACGTAAACACATGACTTGGCCCAGTTGATAACCAGGCCAGGATTACGACCGAAGGAATTCAATACGTCCACCAATACAATTAGCGACTTTCGAGGAGAGGTGAGATACAAAAGGATGTCATCCGCATAAAGGGAGACACGGTCCTCAAATTCCGGCGTCCATCTAATGCCCCGCAACGACGGCTCCCAACGCAACCAGGCAGCGAGAGGTTCTAAAGAAAGTGCAAAGAGGAGGGGCGACAACGGACAGCCTTGTCGCGTACCTCTCCCCAGCGCGAGGGGAGCAGACACCCTACCATTCACCACAACCTGCGCCAATGGGTCAGCGTATAGTAATTTTACCCACCCAATGAATTCAGGGCCAAACCCGAATTTCGCTAACGCAGCCCAAATATACGGCCACTCTAAAGTATTGAACGCCATGGTAGCGTCCAAAGACGCCAAGATGGCCGGCTCACGCATAAACTCCGCTCTAGCAAGCACGCCATGCAACCGCCTCAGGTTCAGGGCGGTATTACGATGAGGTATAAAACCGGACTGGTCCTGATGAATCAAGTCGCCCACGACCCGAACCAGACGATTGGCCAATACCTTAGCCAGAATTTTAGGTTCCGCGTTCAACAACGAGCTGGGCCTGTAGGAGGCACGGCGGTCTCGCGGCTTCCCCTCTTTATGTATCACAACTATGGTGGCAAGACGTTGGTCAAGGGGGAGGGAGCCCGCCGCCCGTGCAGCGAGGAACATGATACGGAGATACGGTGCTATCTTATCTGGACGCAACTTATATAGTTCAATGGGGAGACCATTGGGACCCATGGCCTTACCAGAAGCGATCGAGCGAATGGCCAAAGCAATCTCATCCGGCGACAACTTCGCCTCCATCAATATGCTATCAGCCTCCGAGAGGGACGGCAATGTAATATCTCTAAGCAACAGATGAGAGTCTTCCTCCGAACGCCCAGAGACCGGAGAGTATACCCCACGGAAGTAATCCGTGAAGCAGTTAACAATTTCTACCGGGTCAGTCACACACACGCCATCCACTCTCTCCACAACCGGCACCACTCTACTCGCTCTCTCCTTCTTGTCCAACCAAGCAATCAACTTTCCGGCCTTATCTCCCACATCATACAGTCGTCCTTGTTGCTCTCTACTCATCCTTTTAGCAGCATCCGTGACCAGCGCTCTATAATCTGACTGTATAAGGCTGAGAACGTGCAATTTCTCATCCGTAACACCCCGCTCCAAATCCCCCCTCCATCTCAGCGATGTCAGTTTCCAGGCGAACCACCTCTTCCCTCCCGCACCTCCTAGCATGGGAAATAAGAGACAAGGCATGCCCCCGGATCACCGTTTTATAACCTTCCCATAGGGAGACAGCAGACGACACTGACCCTACATTATCGTCGAAGTAGTGATCAATGGACTTAAACAGTTCCGCGCGAATATTAGGGTTACGTAAATACCAGGGGTTAATTGGCGCGACTCTTCCCTCTGCCCCAGGAACAACCTCCATCTGCAACAATAGAGGGGAATGGTCAGAAATACCTCGGGCCAAATGACGCACCTCCCCGGTCATTCCAGCCTGGAACGCCGGCATAAGTATATAATCAAGTCTCGAGAGACTCCCGTGGGCCCCCGAGTGGAAGGTGTATTGTGCCTGCCCCGGGTGCATCAGTCTCCAGCAATCTATAAGTCCTAAAGTATCTAGAAAGCCACCCAGCCAGGCGGCTGGGTGGGGGGGGTGACGGTCCTCTATACCGGATACAACAGCGTTGAAATCACCCCCTAACACCAGAACCCCCCCAGGGAGTCCTAGGACCAAACGCCCCAAATCAGCAAATGTAGCCGTCTGCAATCCCGGTGGCACATAGACAGCAACGAGCGAAACAGTTCTACCCTCCCATCTCCCCACCAATGCTGCATATCGCCCTCTATCATCGTGGAGCACCTCGTCCACCTCCAACGGGAGAGAGGCCCTGACCAAGATACCCACTCCCCTAGAGCCAGAAGTGAAACCAGAGTGAACAGCAAGGCGATAGCCCTGCCTATTCAGGGCATGGAAGGAGTTCCCAATCAGATGTGTCTCCTGCAGGAAAACAATGTCGGGCGAGATCTGTTTCAAAAACTGCAACACCACCCCGCACTTGATCCTATCCCCCAGTCCGTTCACATTCCACGAAAGTATTCTCAAACCCTTACCCCCCACCCCGCTCCCGTGCATGATGCCCACATCCCGGAGAACACAACCAGGACAAATCAGCAGCTAACCTCAAATTGCCTTGTGAAACAAACAAACAGTCCCCAACACCCACCCTCCCAAACAATATCCAAACCACAACTCCCCCCCTCCCTGCACCCCTGCTTGAGCCCAAACAGCCCCCCCAACTTGCAGTGTGCCTGTCGCCCTAACATATACTGAACCACAAAAAGAAACCCTGAAGGAGGAAAGGGCCCCAATATGCTCTCCACAACCTCAGAGCATTTGAAGGGCATATTGCACCAAACTTGAGTCCCATAGAGCCAAGGTACAAAACGTCACCAGCCTAGTCCATCACCGGGAACCAAAGTTCTAGTCCTGTTCCGCCGAACCCTTGCCACTCTCCGCCGTCTGACCATCCCGATCTCGACTCCGAGGCAGGGTATCCAACCAGTCTCCAACCGCCTCCGGCCGGTCGAAGAAGTGCGAGCGATCCTCGAACTCAACCCGCAACCTGGCCGGAAATAGCATCGCATACTTCAGCTCCATGTCCCTCAAGCGCCGTTTGACGCCCAAGAATACCAGTCGTTGTTTTTGGACCGCTTGCGTAAAGTCTGGATAGAAGCTGACGTTAGAGTTGTCAAATTTCAGCGGCCCATTCACCCTCGACGCCTGAAGGATAGCATCTCTGTCCCGAAAGTTAAAAAGTCGGGCGATTATAGGCCGCGGGGGAGCACCCACTTTCGGCGCACCACCCTGAATTCTGTGAGCCCGCTCCACCGCAAAGAATTTGCTCAGCCCCTTGGGTGCGAGATGGTTGACCACCAGATCCTCCACAAAAAGGTCAGCAGCAGGGTTCTCCGATCGTTCCGGTACCCCAATTATACGAACATTGTTCCGCCTGGCCCTGCTTTCGGAATCCTCAAGTCGACGGTCAGTTAGGTCACTGGCCAGCCGTAACCTACGAACCTCCGTTTGCAGGGCGGCCACGTCCACAGTTAGGCTCGACGCTGTGTGGTTCAAAGCATTGACCCGCTCATTCGTTTTAGACAGATCCGCCCTGACCAGATTTACATCGATCAGGACCGCATCCAATTTACGAGCCAGGGTATCAAACTGCTGACCCACTGCAGCCTTCATCTCCTCAATGGCGCCCATGACGTCTATCAAAGTCAAGTCAGCAGATAGGCCCGAGACATCCTTGGACCTTTCCGGCGATTTATGCGACCCACCAGGGGATCCCTTTGTCTGCGCATAGCGGTCCATGTTATTAGCCTGGGTGTAAACCCCCCGCCGGGTATTCTTGGGTTTCTGCTTATCTCCGTCCAGCCTTGCAGCCATCGTCCGGTGACCACTGAGATCGGCACCTGCCAGCACAGGAGTAGGGACCAGACAGCTAATTCAAGGGACCACAGCCGTCACGGACTGTAGCCTGTGTATAGTCCGAGATCCAGGTCAAACACTCCACCATCCACGCTCCTCTGGAGCATCAAGGTCCCTCAGCCGATGTCAGCAAACAGGTTCAAAAGCGAAAGTGAAAGTGCGGGGTACGTGACAGGCCAGGCCCTGCATGCCGCTGTTGTTCACTTCGTACCCGGGCACCTCACCAACTCGAGTTCGGGACCAAGGCAGGAGCAGGCCGTAAACTTCAAATCGCAACCATTCCGGTTCCCCGAGCCCGATTTGAATTTGGAGAACGGATGGAACCTCAGCTCAAGCTCATCAACAAAAGCCCGTCGACAAAACCAGGATTAATTCAGGATAGACGTGGGAGGTTGCGGAGGCCCTCGGGAGCCTTGAGCCTACGCGGCCATCTTGGTTACGTGCTAGGCTCCTCCCTCGAGTTGCTGGAATTTTTGTAGCATGGATTTATTTAACTCTAGTGGGATAGACCGGAAAAAGTAAAGTAGTTTAGAAAAGTAAGTCATCTTGATGACGTTGCATCTACCCACTATAGTCAGATGCAGATTGGTAATCCGATTTAGGGCTCTCTGTTTCAGCGGCCAATGGGATTAGATTTTCTGCCACAATTTCATCTGTATTCGCAGTCACGGTCACCCCCAAGTTTTTTGTCTTCGTGACAACCCGTCTATTTACCCAGTTAATTTCTTTATTAAGAATAATCTGTGTTTTATTTTTGTTAAGTGCGTACTCCGAGATTGTCCCAAATTCTTGAGCCTCCAGTTCCAGAGCTAAAATAGCATTCTCAGGCTCCGGGGTGACTACGGCCAGGTCATCGGCATAAGCCATGATTTTGGTGTCCCACCCAGATCTGCTAACTGCCTGGATAGCTGGATTGGTCTCTATTTTTTTAATCAGGGGGTCTATATATAGGGCAAAAAGCAAGGGGGAGCAAGGGCATCCTTGCCTGGTACCCCGTGAAATTTCCAATTGTTTAGTTAACCTCCCATTTAATGATACACTGGCAGTTGGGTTAAGGTAAAGGGCTTGAATAGCTTGAGTTAAATTCGGTCCGAAGCCCATGCTTCTCATAACGTCCCAGAGAAACAGCCAGGAGACCTGGTCGAATGCTTTTTCAGCATATAGTAAAATTAGCGACATCAGGTCTCCTGTTACCTGGGCTGCGTCAAATAAGGTAATGGTCCGCCGAATATGTTCGGTGGTACATTTCTTGGGGATGAACCTGTGTTGCCATTCTGACACCAGGGGTTCGATTATTGTGGATAGTCTAATTGCGAGGATTTTAGAAAATATTTTCGAGTCACAGTTAATAAGCATGATCGGCCTGTACGATCCCATTTCTAATGGTGATTTATCTTTTTGGGGAAATATAGAAATTTTAGCATTGGACCAGGAAGCGGGCGGGAAAGCCCAGAAGATGGATGTTACCAAAGAGGTAAAAAGAGACTTTATTTGGGGGGCAAAATGTTATAAAACTTGACAGGGATACAATCAACCCCTGTGGCCTTTCCATCCGGTAGGCTGGGTAAGGCTTCTGCGATATCCTCCCAGGTCGGTGGATCCTCAAGCTGGTCGCGATTTTCCGGGCTAAGTTGAGATAAGGTAACTTCTTCTAGGTATTTAGCAATCTCCTCCTCTCTTACGTCTGCTGGACTGCTATTTTCCTCTGAGTATAGATTTGAGAAGAACTCTCGGAATCCCCCTTGGATTTTACTCGGGTCATTAGTCTACTCCCCAGTTGCAAGTTGGATCGACAGTATTTCACTAACCGAGGCCTGCTGTCTGGTTTTAAGAGCCAGGTGATGGCCGATGAGTTCACTACACTCGTAGTTTTTTTTCTCGAGTCGAGGCCCACTTGGCTGCAACCTTCTCTGCAAACACAGACCCAATTTCAGCTTTGATGATTGTCACTTCAGTTTGGGTAGGTTCTGTTACCCCCCCCTGTTTGAACTGTTCGAATTAGCTTTTCCACTGCCTTTTTCAGCTTTTCCTGGAGTACACAGATCAATGCTTTTTCTTTCTTGTTTTTCCTAATTGAAAACCTAAGGGTCTCTCCCTAGATGCCCGCCTTTAATGTGTCCCAAACTGTCATAATTGAGGCTGACCCCAAGTTTAACTCAAGAAATTCTTGGACTCATGCTTGCATGTATGTTCGATAACCTGCATCTTGTAATAAAGCTTTCTCGAAGCTCCATTTCGGGACTTCCCTCCAGTTCCCAAGTCCCCCGATGCTTAAAATAAGCGGGTTGTGATCCGAAATAAAACGCGGGGCAATATCTATGGAACAGTCACGGAGTAGAGAGAATGAGATCAAGAAATAATCTAGCCTTGGTAGTGACCGGTGTGGGGCAGAGAAGTAGGTATAGCCTGGCAGAGTAGAATTTAGGCAAGCCCAAGCGTCACTGAGCCCGTGAGTTTGAATTAGGTTTATTATTGCTTGATATACTCGGGGCTTCCTACCAACATAAGTCCACTTGTCGTGCGATTTTCAGTTGCAGGGCAGATTGATATTAAGATCACCACAGATAATGATTGGGGAGGGCCAGTGGGCAAGTTCTCCTGTGATCCAGTTAATGATCCCAGGGTCATCCGTGTTGCTCCCATAAATGGAGCATAAGGTAAAAGAAAAGTTAGGGGGCAAGCAGCACTCTGCGATTACCCATCTGCCCAGAGAATCAGATTTCACCCGGATAGATCTTAAAGGTAATCTGCATTCAGACATGACCCCTACGCCTTTTATTTTGGCACCCTGTGTAGTCCCCCATATGATTTTATACCCCAGTGAGTTCAGTAAGTGTTTTTGTGAGCCTTCTATATGCGTTTCTTGGAGGCTGACGATATCTGCCCCCAAAGAGCGCAAGCCCTGTGCTACTTTTTATCTCTCCGTAGCTTCGTTCAGCCCACATATGTTGACTGAGACAATTCTGAGGGTGCTTATCTCAGTCATTTGAGCATTTTGGAGCATTTGGGCCATAATAAAAACCTTGAGGTTGTCCTCATCCTAGTAATCTTTTTTGTGCGTTTTTCCCCCTTTTTGACGTTTTCTAATCCTTTCAAGGCGCTCAGCTTTATGTGATTATTTACTTTAACAAGCGTTTTAGCAAGTGACTGTGTACAAGAAAAAAGTGTCCTCAATTCGTCCATTTCAAAGCAATTTTCCCCCTCCCCTCCCCAACCCTCCCCCCTAACATAGAGCAATCAGGAAAGACCTGAGTGATGGTAGTCAGGAGTGAATCTCTGCCACTAAGCCACGCCTTAGAGCGGTATGTAGAGTTTCGGCTATGGCTGTTCATACCTTTCAAAAAATTAAGTTTGAAAAAAGAATGAAAAAAAGAGAAAAAAAACACATACAGCAGGAAAGGAAAAAATTTAAATCCAGGCGCATGCCCTGCTTCAGATGCCTTTCTACCCAAGCCTGCTAAGAAAAAAGCCCAGTGGAACAGAAAATAGCTGCGCAATAGGTTCTTGAGAGAGCTAATCGAAGCAAGCGAACACATGTACAGAGAGAAAAAAAAAGGAGGGGCAGGGTGAATGAGCTAAGATTTTAAACTTCTTTTTTTTTTTTTCAACCCCCCCCCCCTTCCCAAAAGACAGGGGGAAAATCTCCTTCAATTTAGTTTGAACCCTTTTTTGACTTAATTTCTCCCAGGTATTCACCAGCCTTAATCTCGGACAGAAAGATTTTGGAAGCCCCAATAAAGATAACCTTCAGTCTGGCAGGGTTCATTAAATACACTTGATCTCCGATCTGTTGGAAAGGGGAGATCAACTGACGCGGCATGGCAGAAGTCAGTTTTGGGGAAAAAAGTTACACCATTGGACCCCTTCTGAGAGTTAGGGCAGGCTTGATCGTAGACCAGCTGCCTGAGGAGAAAATTTCCAAAGTACACCAGGAACGCCCTTGGTTTTCCTCCGGAAAAACTGCTGCCGTCACGTCGTTGCTTTAGGTTGAAAGGGAAACAATGTGCCCTCTGCACCTCACAATCCCAGTTCCAGCTTGATTGATCAGGAAAGGATTCTTGTAAGAGTTTCACTATGTAGCGTCTTGGATCTTCTCCCTCCTGCCCTTCTGGGATTCCAAGTAAGCGGAGGCTGTTCCTGTGTTGTCGATTTTACTGTTCCTCCATTTTTGTCATTAGATCGAACAGGCAAGCAGCGTTGGAGGATCCTTGGACTTTTACCGAGGAAACCTCTATTTCCAAGCCCTCGGTAGTACGGCCTTCAACCATGGTGACACGGTCGCTTATGTCGGTGCAGATTTTATTCAATTTTCTCAGGCCCCCTTGTAGTTTTTTAGCAGCCCCTTTAGCTGACAGGTTATCCGACCGAACCTCCTCTTGGAATTCTTTTATAGAGGCTAAGATGGATGCTAAAGAAGGTTCAGCAGTGTCTCCTGGAGCGTTCTTTGCGCTCTCCCAGAGTGGCGCATGAGAATCATCCTCATCAAGGGAGTAGGACATCTGTGAGTCTGAGTAGTCCCATTTGAGCTGGCTACGTCTTTTAGCCTTGTTTCTTGCCTTCCTAGGGCGTTGCACTGTTCCTGTGTCTGTAGGTGATTCCTCACTATTATCTTTGCTCCAGTTAGCCCCCCCCCCTCATCTGTGGTGGCCCCAGAGCCATCCGACACCGAGTAGAAATTTTCAACACCTAGCTCCGGTGCCCTTGGACTTGAGGGCCAGAGACGGCTTCCAGGCCCCGAATGTAATTGTCGATGCCAGCTGCAGGGGGTTTGAAAGCATCTTCCGGGAGACCAGGTGTGGGGTCAAGAGCATGTTTGGGTTTCTGGGGCACGAGAGCTAGAGATGCCGAGTTTCCCTGTACGGCTGGGCCCCCGGTATCTCCTCCTGCGAGTGGGCAAGAAAGCACTGTCAGATCGTCCACGGCTTCATGTTGTCTACTCAAAGTCCCCATCTCTGCTGATTGCATCCCTACATGAGTTCCCTTTAATGAGGTTATCCCTTGCCGGGAAGCCAGGTCGATTGGTTCAACCAGCAGTGAGCCTTTGGGCGCATTTTCAGGGGGAAATATAAGGAGTGTGGGGTTGGCCGTGGAATCTGCTGCAGAAAGTGGCACCGTAATTCCAGAAAACAACTTAGCTACAGAGGGTTGATATCCCGCTGCTTCCTTTTGTGCTCCACTTCCCCCAAGCCTCCCTGTCAGCTCCTTGTTGGTACTAACGTACAAGTTACTTACCTTCGGTAACAATGCCTCTGGTAGAGACGATTCTAGCTGCAGATTCCTTAACGTAGAATTATCCCCAGGCATGAGACTGGACCCGGAAAACTTTCTTGCCCAGCATCCCTGCACGCCGGGGGGTCGGTACCACGCGACTCCGCCCGACGTCCTCCGCGGGCGCGACGTCAGCGAGGTCACATAAGCCCCACCCGGCGCGCTGACATCAGTTTGCTTCGGAGAACTTTTCCACGCTACAACGCGGAGCCATCACAACAAAACTGAGGAGAGCATGGGAACAGTGTGCGAAAAAAACCAGAGAAACAAAATAGAGGAAAACAAAAGGTGAGAAAAAATCACCAGGTGAGGAACAATTGCGCAAGCCAAGGCGAGAGCACCAGGTGGCAGTAAAGTACCAGAAGGTCAGAGCAGTAAAGTCAGAGCAAGAAAAGCGCAAGCACCACTCCGTGGAACCACCTCGCAAGCCAAGGCAAGAGCCACCCTAGAGGCACAAGCATGTGAAATCCCCGTGACCGAAAGAGAGGGACTGCAGCCACCACCACAAGGGAAAGGGCCACAAGCCCGGAACAGGGGAGCAACAGCAATCCACCCCCAAACTACACTGCCAAGGGTGGCCACACCTCCTGAAAGGAGTAGGAGGACAGAGGAGAGGTAAGCCATCCGCAAACGACAGTGCCAAGGAAGGCCATAGCCCCTGAAAGGAGCATGTCAAAGGACAGGTAAAAGAACTCTTAAAGACCAGGTGGGGATCAGAAACTAACAACAGAGGGAAAGAACAAAAGTAGGCCCACACGCCAGAGAAAAGCCATCCGGAGGGATGACTGACCGAAAGAAAACAAAGAGGACACCCACAGAAGACAAGTCACCCAGAGGGAGGAGACTGCAGAAACTCAAGCAGAGGGTCCTCGCAGAACGGGGAGGAAGGGCGGGTCGTGAAGGAATCTGCGGCTAGAATCGTCTCTACCAGATACATCGTTACTGAAGGTAAGTAACTTGTTCATCTGATAGAGACTACTAGCCGCAGATTCCTTAATGTAGAATAGATACCCTAGCCATACCCAGAAGGGAGGAGGGCCTGCGAGAGAGCCTCCCCACCAGGAGAGACACAGGGCCCCAGCAGGGGACAGGTCACAGGGAAAAGAAGGGAAAGGCCAGGAGAACCTAAGCCCAACCAAGGGAGACTGCCCAACACCCCGCAGGGGCTGGCAGCACCGGAAAAGCCTCAAGGAACACAAGAACCACCTCAGACCCTAGGGAGAAGAGGTAGAACCAGAGGCAGGGCCCACTGTAAGAACACAACCACAGTGACAGAAAATAGCTGAACACACCTCAGTCGCAAGCAGCGGACAAGGCAGGGACGGCTTCACCGCCAAAAGCGCAGACGGAAGAGAAAGGCACAAGGGAATACATCAAGGCCACAATGGTGTATTAGAACAAACAGACCTGCACTGGCATGCACAGCCAGTAGCAGACCACACCGTGGAACGGTGCACCCAGGACAAGCTAGACTCCAGCCTAAGGCAGAGGCCAGGAATGGCCAGGACACGCTCCAAGGGAGGGGCCGGCACACATTGACCCACGAATGAAGTGGAACCAGGCAGAAAGAAAGAGATAGAGAGACGGAGGACAGGCCAAGCCGTCCACCAGAACACAAAAACCAGGGAAGTCAGTCCCCCCCCGGAACACCAGACAGAGAACCAAGTCGGATAGAAGTGCAGAACCGCTACAACGTGATGCAGCAGACAGCAGGCCAGACTAGGCTAGCAAAACAGCGACCCAGGAGAAGGACGGACCGGGGCGCAACGCAAACCACTCCAAAACAATCAGCAAGAAGATCGCACATGCGATATATCGTGACGCCACGGAGAGCAGAAGCCCGAAGGGTGACCACACCTCCCCAGCACATGATAGACCTATGTATTAGCTACCATTATCCCACATAGGGCATGTTGCGTCCCAAGAACATGGGAACCGTCTTAGGAAAAAATTTCCGCAGCAGAGGACAAACAAAAAGACCAGTGGAGAAAACCGCAGACGGCTTGCCAATCAGCCAATAAAGAATACACAGAAGGCCTAATCTCAGGGCCTACACGGCTTACCAACAGCCAATCCAAAAGTCAAAACAGGGCCGGACCAGCAGTCAACAGCACCAAAGACCTAACAAAAGGACCTGAAGGCAAATGAACCACACAGAACACACAACCGGGGCAACGCGCTATAAGGCCCCAGGAAAACAACTGAAGAACACCTCCCAAAACACAGACCGAGTCACAGGTCACTGAGGAGGAGGAAGAGGACGAAGCCCCGAAAGAAACCTCTGAATGGCAGAATCCGCAGGGGTGTGGAACAAAAGAGTGCCATCAAAGGGAATGTTAACCAGCCGTTCTCTAACGTTCTCAGGGAATACACTATCCCGTAGCAAGGCATGGCAACGAAAGGCCACCGAAGAAGCCATGGTACGACCAAGCACCTCCGAAATGTCCAGAGCCGAGCGAAGAATAAACGCAGCCAGCTCCCGGCCATCCAACACATGGTGCCTCAGATCAACACAGGCACCCTCCTGAGAAGTGGAAGACATAAGGGACGCCGCCGAATCCCATAAGCAAGAAGTGGCTCTAGCCAATACACAAAGAGTGTTAAGGGCCCACAAAGCAGCACTGGAGGAGGCGAAGATATTGCGCCCCCATGAATCTAACATGCGGGCCTCCCTTGACGGAGGAGACAACACCGATGGCAGGGAGGGAAAGGCTGTCTGTAAAAGAGGGCCCCTGGTAGAAGGGTGGAGGTAAAGACAGACAGGATCATGTGGAGCAGGACGGTGGTGGTGCAGAAGGGGCTGGGGGCACCAGGTCCCCCGTTGCGGGCTGCCCCCATGCCCCCAAAAGAGACATGTGGAGCGAAGCCTCAAAGGGAAGAAGCAGCTCACGACCCCCATAGCCCTGATGGAGGACCTCCAGAAGATGATCCGTGGGGAAATGGGCAACTGGATCGCGCATGCGCAATATCCCCACCGCCGTGGAAAAAGCCGAGCGAAGGCAGCAAGGAAAGGCTGGGACCAGAAAGGAGAAATGGGGGGGGGGGACGAAGAATGGGGGACCTGAGGCCCTTCCGGCAAAGACTGCGGGTGTGGCGACAGCGATGAGCCGTCCTTGGAAGACGCCGGGGAAAACTCCACGATGCGGCGGCCTGTCTCCCGAGAAGAGGAAACCAACAACCGCGGAACCTCTGGAGAAGAGGGAGCGTCCAAAGAAGATTTAATGACCCGACGCTGGCCTGGCGACAGAGTCCGCAACCGGCGTCAGGTCAATGTCGACCGGCGCCGAAGGAGACGGCGAAACGACCTCCGCCACAACGCGCGGCGCAGGAGACCGGAGCTGGGTTGGAGCCGGGGCGGATAAGGAACAGCGCCGAAAAGGCGTCGACTCGACCTCCGACGAAGCATCCGCCTGCGTTGAGGGACAAGGGGGGCTCGGGGACACGACCCGACCCCTAGCTGGCCTCTGCGGCACTGCCAGGGCCAGCAGCCGCCAGCGCCTGAGCGGCATCATCTCGGACGAGGCTGCCGCCTGCCCAGAGGACCGAGGGAGACTCGAGAATAATAAAACATAAAAAATTACTATTCCAACTCCAAAACAAAATAAACTCAGGGAAAGTGCTGGATAATAAAGCAGACAATATTACAATTCCAACTCCAAAATAAACTCAGGGAAAGTGGTGGATAATAAAAACAAAAAATTACAATTCCATCTCCAAAACCAAATAAACTCAGGGAAGGTGCTGGATTAAAAAAATAAATAAAAATAACACAATTACTATTCCAACTTCAAAATAAAATAAACTCAGGGTAAGTGCTGGAAATAAACAATGACATTTTTATTCCAACTCCAAAACAAAATAAATTCAGGGAAAGTGCTGGATAATAAAAACATTAAAAAACAACTATTCAAACTCCAAAACAAAATAAACTCAGGGAAGGTGCTGGATAATACACCTAATTTAATTCCTATTCCAACTCCGAAACTAACAAAACAGAGGGAAAGTGCTGGATAATAAACCTGATTAAATTATTATCATTCCAACACCAAAACAAAATAAACTCAGGGAAAGTGCTGGATAATAAACATAATGAAATTACTATTCCAACTCCAAAACAAAATAAATTCAGGGGACGTGCTGGATAATAAAACAAAAAACGTACTATCCCAACTCCAAAACTAACAAAACTCAGGAAAAGTGCTGGATAATAAAACATAAAAAATTACTCTTCCAACTCCAAAACAAAATAAACTCAGGGAAAGTGGTGGATAATAAAACATAAAAAAATACTACTCCAACTTCAAAACAAAATAAACTCAGGAAAAGTGCTGGATAATAAAACAAGAAATTACTGTTCCAACCCCAAAACAAAATAAACTAATTAAATTACTATTCCAACTCCAAAACTAACAAAACACAGGGAAAGTGCTGGATATTAAACCTAATTAAAATACTATTCCAACTCCAAAACAAGATAAACTTAGGGAAAGTGCTGGATAATAAACATAATGAAAGTAATATTCCAACTCCAAAACAAAATAAACTCAGGGAAAGTGGTGGATAGTAAAACAAAAAATTACTATTCCAACCCCAAAACAAAATAAACTCAAGGAAGGTGCTGGATAAAAAAAAAAACAATTACTATTCCAACTTCTTCAAAATAAAATAAACTCAGGGAAAGTGCTGGACAATAAACAATGACATTTTTATTCCAACTCCAAAACAAAATAAACTCAGGGAAAGTGCTGGATAATAAAACAAAAAAAAATACTACTCCAACTCCAAAACAAAATAAACTCATGGAACGTGCTGGAAAATACACCTAATTTAATTAATACTCCAACTCCAAAACTAACAAAACACAGGGAAAGTGCTGGATAATAAACCTAATTAAATTATTATTATTCCAACTCCAAATCAAAATAAACTCAGGGAAAGTGCTGGATAATAAACATAATGAAATTACTATTCCAACTCCAAAACAAAATAAATTCAGGAGACGTGCTGGATAATAAAACAAAAAACGTACTATACCAACTCCAAAACTAACAAAACTCAGGAAAAGTGCTGGATAATAAAACATAAAAAATTACTATTCCAACTCCAAAACAAAATAAACTCAGGGAAAGTGCTGGATAATAAAACAAAAAATTACAATTCCAACTCCAAAACAAAATAAACTCAGGGAAGGTGCTGGATAAAAAAAAGCCATAAACAATTACTATTCCAACTCCAAAATAAAATAAACTCAGGGAAAGTGCTGGACAATAAACATAATGAAATTACTATTCCAACTCTAAAACAAAATAAACTCAGGGAAAGTGGTGGATAATAAAACAAAAAATTACTATTCCAACCCCAAAACAAAATAAACTCAAGGAAGGTGCTGGATAAAAAAAACAAAAAAACAATTACTATTCCAACTTCTTCAAAACAAAATAAACTCATGGAACGTGCTGGATAATACACCTAATTTAATTACTATTCTAACTCCAAAACTAACAAAACAAAGGGAAAGTGCTGGATAATAAACCTAATTAAATTATTATTCCAACTCCAAAACAAAAGAAACTCGGGGAAAGTGCTGGATAATAAACATAATGAAATTACTATTCCAACTCCAAAACTAAATAAATTCAGGGGACGTGCTGGATAATAAAACAAAAAACGTACTATCCCAACTCCAAAACTAACAAAACTCAGGAAAAGTGCTGGATAATAAAACATAAAAAATTACTATTCCAACTTCAAAACAAAATAAACTCAGGAAAAGTGCTGGATAATAAAACAAGAAATTACTATTCCAACCCCAAAACAAAAAAAACTAATTAAATTACTATTCCAACTCCAAAACTAACAAAACACAGGGAAAGTGCTGGATATATAACCTAATTAAAATACTATTCCAACTCCAAAACAAGATAAACTTCGGGAAAGTGCTGGATAATAAACATAATGAAAGTAATATTCCAACTCCAAAACAAAATAAACTCAGGGAAAGAGGTGGATAATAAAACAAAAAATTACTATTCCAACCCCAAAACAAAATAAACTCAAGGAAGGTGCTGGATAAAAAAAAAACAATTACTATTCCAACTTCTTCAAAATAAAATAAACTCAGGGAAAGTGCTGGACAATAATCAATGACATTTTTATTCCAACTCCAAAACAAAATAAACTCAGGGAAAGTGCTGGATAATAAAACAAAAAAAAAATACTACTCCAACTCCCAAAAAAAATAAACTCATGGAACGTGCTGGATAATACACCTAATTTAATTACTATTCCAACTCCAAAACTAACAAAACACAGGGAAAGTGCTGGATAATAAACCTAATTAAATTATTACTATTCCAACTCCAAATCAAAATAAACTCAGGGAAAGTGCTGGATAATAAACATAATGAAATTACTATTCCAACTCCAAAACAAAATAAATTCAGGGGACGTGCTGGATAATAAAACAAAAAACGTACTATCCCAACTCCAAAACTAACAAAACTCAGGAAAAGTGCTGGATAATAAAACATAAAAAATTACTATTCCAACTGCAAAACAAAATAAACTCCGGTAAAGTGGAGGATAATAAAACAAAAAATTAAAATTCCAACTCCAAAACAAAATAAACTCAGGGAAGGTGCTGGATAAAAAAAAGCCATAAACAATTACTATTCCAACTCCAAAATAAAATAAACTCAGGGAAAGTGCTGGACAATAAACATAATGAAATTACTATTCCAACTCTAAAACACAATACATTCAGGTAAAGTGCTGGATAATAAAACAAGAAATTACTATTCCAACCCCAAAACAAAATAAACTCTAATTAAATTACTATTCCAACTCTAAAACTTACAAAACACAGGGAAAGTACTGGATAAGAAACCTAATTAAAATACTATTCCAACTCCAAAACAAAATAGACTTAGGGAAAGTGCTGGATAATAAGCATAATGAAAGTAATATTCCAACTTCAAAACAAAAACTCGGGGAAAGTGGTGGATAATAAAACAAAAAATTACTATTCCAACCCCAAAACAAAATAAACTCAAGGAAGGTGCTGGATTAAAAAAAAAAAACAATTACTATTCCAACTTCTTCAAAATAAAATAAACTCAGGGAAAGTGCTGGACAAGAAACAATGACATTTTTATTCCAACTCCAAAACAAAATAAACTCACGGAACGTGCTGGATAATACACCTAATTTAATTACTATTCCAACTCCAAAACTAACAAAACACAGGGAAAGTGCTGGATAATAAACCTAATTAAATTATTATTATTCCAACTCCAAATCAAAATAAACTCAGGGAAAGTGCTGGATAATAAACATTATGAAATTACTATTCCAACTCCAAAACAAAATAAATTCAGGGGACGTGCTGGATAATAAAACAAAAAACGTACTATCCCAACTCCAAAACTAACAAAACTCAGGAAAAGTGCTGGATAATAAAACAAAAAATTACTATTCCAACTCCAAAACAAAATAAACTCAGGTAAAGTGATGGATAATAAAACAAAAAAATACTATTCCAACCCCAAAACAAAATAAACTCAAGGAAGGTGCTGGATAAAAAAAAAAAAAAACTATTACTATTCCAACTTCTTCAAAATAAAATAAACTCACGGAACGTGCTGGATAATACACCTAATTTAATTACTATTCCAACTCCAAAACTAACAAAACACAGGGAAAGTGCTGGGTAATAAACCTAATTAAATTATTATTATTCCAACTCCAAAACAAAATAAACTCAGGGAAAGTGCTGGATAATAAACATAATGAAATTACTATTCCAACTCCAAAACAAAATTAATTCAGGGGACGTGCTGGATAATAAAACAAAAAACGTACTATCCCAACTCCAAAACTAACAAAACTCAGGAAAAGTGCTGGATAATAAAACATAAAAAATTACTATTCCAACTCCAAAACAAAATAAACTCAGGGAAAGTGCTGGATAATAAAACAAAAAATTACAATTCCAACTCCAAAACAAAATAAACTCAGGGAAGGTGCTGGATAAAAAAAAGCCATAAACAATTACTATTCCAACTCCAAAATAAAATAAACTCAGGGAAAGTGCTGGACAATAAACATAATGAAATTACTATAACAACTCTAAAACACAATACATTCAGGTAAAGTGCTGGATAATAAAACATATAAAAATACTATTCCAACTCCAAAACAAAATAAACTCAGGGAAAGTGCTGGATAATAAAACAAGAAATTACTATTCCAACCCCAAAACAAAATAAACTCTAATTAAATTACTATTCCAACTCCAACACTAACAAAACACAGGGAAAGTGCTGGATAATAAACCTATTTAAAATACTATTCCAACTCCAAAACAAAATAAACTTAGGGAAAGTGCTGGATAATAAAACAAAAAATTACTATTCCAACCCCAAAACAAAATAAACTCAAGGAAGATGCTGGATAAAAAAAAAACAATTACTATTCCAACTTCTTCAAAATAAAATAAACTCAGGGAAAGTGCTGGACAATAAACAATGACATTTGTTTTCCAACTCCAAAACAAAATAAACTCAGGGAAAGTGCTGGATAATAAAACATAAAAAAAATACTACTCCAACTCCAAAACAAAATAAACTCACGGAACGTGCTGGATAATACACCTAATTTAATTACTATTCCAACTCCAAAACTAACAAAACACAGGGAAAGTGCTGGATAATAAACCTAATTAAATTATTATTCCAACTCCAAAACAAAATAAACTCGGGGAAAGTGATGGATAATAAAACAAAAAACGTACTATCCCAACTCCAAAACTAACAAAACTCAGGAAAACTGCTGGATAATAAAACATAAAAAATTACTCTTCCAACTCCAAAACAAAATAAACTCAGGGAAAGTGGTGGATAATAAAACATAAAAAAATACTACTCCAACTTCAAAACAAAATAAACTAATTAAATTACTATTCCAACTCCAAAACTAACAAAACACAGGGAAAGTGCTGGATATTAAACCTAATTAAAATACTATTCCAACTCCAAAACAAGATAAACTTAGGGAAAGTGCTGGATAATAAACATAATGAAAGTAATATTCCAAAACAAAATAAACTCAGGGAAAGTGGTGGATAATAAAACAAAAAATTACTATTCCAACCCCAAAACAAAATAAACTCAAGGAAGGTGCTGGATAAAAAAAAAACAATTACTATTCCAACTTCTTCAAAATAAAATAAACTCAGGGAAAGTGCTGGACAATAAACAATGACATTTTTATTCCAACTCCAAAACAAAATAAACTCAGGGAAAGTGCTGGATAATAAAACATAAAAAATTACTATTCCAACTGCAAAACAAAATAAACTCAGGTAAAGTGGTGGATAATAAAACAAAAAATTACAATTTCAACTCCAAAGCAAAATAAACTTAGGGAAGGTGCTGGATAAAAAAAAGCCATAAACAATTACTATTCCAACTCCAAAATAAAATAAACTCAGGGAAAGTGCTGGACAATAAACATAATGAAATTACTATTCCAACTCTAAAACACAATACATTCAGGTAAAGTGCTGGATAATAAAACATATAAAAATACTATTCCAACTCCAAAACAAAATAGACTTAGGGAAAGTGCTGGATAATAAGCATAATGAAAGTAATATTCCAACTTCAAAACAAAATAAACTCGGGGAAAGTGGTGGATAATAAAACAAAAAATTACTATTCCAACCCCAAAACAAAATAAACTCAAGGAAGGTGCTGGATAAAAAAAAAAAAACAATTACTATTCCAACTTCTTCAAAATAAAATAAACTCAGGGAAAGTGCTGGACAATAAACAATGACATTTTTATTCCAACTCCAAAACAAAATAAACTCACGGAACGTGCTGGATAATACACCTAATTTAATTACTATTCCAACTCCAAAACTAACAAAACACAGGGAAAGTGCTGGATAATAAACCTAATTAAATTATTATTATTCCAGCTCCAAATCAAAATAAACTCCGGGAAAGTGCTGGATAATAAACATATTGAAATTACTATTCCAACTCCAAAACAAAATAAACTCAGGGAAAGTGCTGGATAATAAAACAAGAAATTACTATTCCAACCCCAAAACAAGATAAACTTCGGGAAAGTGCTGGATAATAAACATAATGAAAGTAATATTCCAACTCCAAAACAAAATAAACTCAGGGAAAGAGGTGGATAATAAAACAAAAAATTACAATTCCAACTCCAAAACAAAATAAACTCAAGGAAGGTGCTGGATAAAAAAAAAACAATTACTATTCAAACTTCTTCAAAATAAAATAAACTCAGGGAAAGTGCTGGACAATAAACATAATGAAATTACTATTCCAACTCTAAAACACAATACATTCAGATAAAGTGCTGGATAATAAAACATATAAAAATACTATTACAACTCCAAAACAAAATAAACTCAGGACAAGTGCTGGATAATAAAATAAGAAATTACTATTCCAACCCCAAAACAAAATAAACTCTAATTAAATTACTATTCCAACTCCAACAGAAACAAAACACAGGGAAAGTGCTGGATAATAAACCTAATTAAAATACTATTCCAACTCCAAAACAAAATAAACTTAGGGAAAGTGCTGGATAATAAACATAATGAAAGTAATATTCCAACTTCAAAACAAAATAAACTCGGGGAAAGTGGTGGATAATAAAACAAAAAATTACTATTCCAACCCCAAAACAAAAAAACACTCAAGGAAGGTGCTGGATAAAAAATAAAAAAAAACTATTACTATTCCAACTTCTTCAAACAAAATAAAATAAACTCAGGGAAAGTGCTGGACAATAAACAATGACATTTTATTCCAACTCCAACACAAAATAAACTCACGGAACGTGCTGGATAATACACCTAATTTAATTACTATTCCAACTCCAAAACTAACAAAACACAGGGAAAGTGCTGGATAATAATCCTAATTAAATTATTATTATTCCAACTCCAAAACAAAATAAACTCGGGGAAAGTGCTGGATAATAAACATAATGAAATTACTATTCCAACTCCAAAACAAAATACATTCAGGGGACGTGCTGGATAATAAAACAAAAACCGTAATATTCCAAGTCCAAAAATAACAAAACTCAGGAAAAGTGCTGGATAATAAAACATAAAAAATTACAAATCCAACTCCAAAACAAAATAAACTCAGGGAAAGTGCTGGATAATAAAACAAAAAATTACAAATCCAACTCCAAAACAAAATAAACTTGGGGAAGGTGCAGGATTAAAAAAAGCCATAAACAATTACTATGCCAACTCCAAAATAAAATAAACTCAGGGAAAGTGCTGGACAATAAACATAATGAAATTACTATTCCAACTCTAAAACACAATACATTCAGGGAAAATGCTGGATATTAAAACATATAAAAATACTATTACAACTCCAAAACAAAATAAACTCAGGTTAAGTGCTGGATAATAAACCTAATTAAATTACTATTCCAACTCTAAAACAAAATACATTCAGGGAAAGTGCTGGATAATAAAACACAAAAGTACTATTCCAAATCCAAAATAAAATAAACTCTAATTAAAGTACTATTACAACTCCCAAACTAACAAAACACAGTGAAAGTGCTGGATAATAAAGCTAATAAAAAATTATTCCAACTCCAAAATGAAATAAACTAAGGAAAAGTGCTGGATAATAAAACAAAAAATTACTATTCCAACCCCAAAACAAAATAAAGTCAAAGAACATGCTGGATCATAAAAAATAATAAACAGCTATTACAATTCCAAATTTGTAATCAATGAACTGAAAGTAATTTATAAAATGTATATTTTTATTCAAATTTTAAGTTTAAAATTTTTATTTTCTAAAATCTTATATTTTTATAAATAAATTACACAAAAATAAAGATAACCTCAAAATTTTAGATTTTTTATTGATTTTTCAATTTTAAATAATTTGTTTAATTTTCAATTTCTAATTTTCCTCTAAATATTTTTTACATTTAAAAACTACTGACTACACTTATTCCCTATAAAATAAAAATCGCACCACTAAATTCTCTCAAATAAATCTAAAATATTTCAAAAATGTACAAACATTTCCAAATTACTTCCCACACTAATTCACTATAAACACAACAACCCACTACTTTGCAGATTTAAAAAAATATTTTTATTTTAATTTACATTTTAAAAATACTTCATATACTTATACCCTATCATTACAACTTCCTATAACTAAATATTGTAAAACAAATTAAATAAAAAAATATTTTAAATGCTTTTTTTTTTTAAAAGTAAACCGCACATTTTTCCCCTATAAACCCTAAATACCACTCATAAAATTTTAAATAATTTAAAAAAGAATAATCATACATTTTTAAATTACTCCCCACCCTTATCCCCTATAAACCCAACATCCCACTCCTAAAACTTAATAAAAAAAAAAACATTTTTAAATCTATAAAACATAACTAATACTAAATCAAAATACACTAACAAAAAAATACGATATGTTTAACTACGAAAAAACTTACCTCGATATTTTACACCATCGATATTCTTGACTCGATATTAATGCAAATTGAAATTTCCACGTCGATATTCTGTCTCTACACCATTCAAATGGTATCTTCTTCATCTCATGCTGTATCATTAATTTATTAAAAAGATTACAATTTTCAAGGTGATAATATTAATTTTCTATTTACATTTTGGAATAATTAACTATCCTTATCGTCATCTCCTGACATGTGGAAGAAAATTTGGTTAAATAATATATCAGGATGGTTACCTGTGTCTTTGTATCAAACAAATGTGTTCATTCTATTTAATTGCCCATGGATCCCTTAAAATTATTTCATTCAAAGTTTTTATCTTCTAATTGTTGGCATTGTAATTTGAATCCAGGTTTGTTAAAACATATGCTTTATGAATGTAATTGTGTCTCTAAGTTTTGAAAGGAGATATGGGATGTCATTAAAAAAAAAAATTCAATTTCTCTGATTCCCTTTCGTATAATATGCCAATTTGTAAATCTGTAGCTCTTTCCACAAACCTGTCCGCTCTGAACTATAAACTTCTAGATTTCTTAATCTCTGCAGCTTTAAAACCTATTACTGCAAATTAAAACATGCTTCATTATTATCACTTCATACCCGGTGGTCAAGGATACTTTTTACTAGAAGAAGTGCTAATCTGTCTTTATTTGTTGTTTTACATAACAATGTTACTTCTCATTTATTTTGGACTCCGAATGATAATTATATGATTCTATATTTATAAATAAGTATTTCTAACATGTTATTTATTACTTGATAATATATATTTAATCTCCTCCCTTATTTAATTTTCTTTTGCATTTCATATTATATATCAATTATAATTGTGATTGTATAGGTACAATTATTATGTTAATGGTCATGCTAAAGAAAACACTGTAAGTACCATGTTCAGTGCTGTTTTTTTGTATAGTCTGCCCTATTATAAAATTCAATTAAATATTTTTTAAATAAAAAGTGTCAGATAATGGTCAATCATAGGTGTATATATATATATATATATATATATATATATATATATATATATACAGAGGACACTGACAAACTGAGAAAAGAAATGGAGGAACGTCTAGAGAAGTATGAAGACGAAATTGAACAAAGAAAAAAGAGAAAGTTTGCTCGCGACGAGGCCGATTACAAACATGGCAGGATTCTAACATTTGCCAAGAGATTCGATACAATGAAGCTGAATCGTACAACACTTCTCTCCAAACCGCCAAGTGATGTTGACACTGAATCAGACATCAGTGGTAGTGAAAGCGAAAAAACCTCTAGTACCACTCAACTTACCAACACCACTTTTTTAGAGGAAATGCGCCTCGTCAACCTGGACCAGAACTTGTTCCGGACAAGGGGAAGAGGCAGGGGCAGAGGACGAGGCAGAGGGTATGGAAGAGGCAATTCAAAGTCTTCCGAAGCCTCAGGAAAACCAGGAGATCCAAACGAAAAAAGGTATGGTCTCAGAAATCGCACCAAGAAGAACTAGCTATTGAAAATTTAATAGTGAACCTATCAGACCATGTGCTAACGGAAACTGAAGAAAAAATCCTCAACAAAGGCCTGTCTTTCTGTCCTGAAAAACACTTCGACTACACGACCACTAAAATCGACATATATAAATATGTACGTAAGTTAAAACTAGCCAAAATACACGCATCCAGAAAACCTAACGCTGTACATTCAGGGGATGGAAGTACGGAATCGATCGAAGAACATCGTCTCACAATCGAGGAAATACCACATTTATTGAGTCTATATGATCTAGCAAACGATATGGATAGTCAACAAACTACCAATTTGGAGACACTCAAACTACTTGAGATCGACACCCAACAACATGAACCGAGTGGGTTGAAACAAAAATCGAGATACAGCCCACAGTTGTCACCTGGCAACAAAATTGATTCTTTCTCCGAAATAATCATGGGTGAAATTGATAAACTTAAAAAAACAAGGAACAATAAAATCAGGGAAAATATATCAAAAAAAGAAAGTCAAGCCATTCAAAACCTGGCAAACAATTCGAACATAATTATCAAACCGGCTGATAAAGGCGGCAACATCGTAATACTCAACACAGTGGATTACGTAGAAGAGGCCTATCGCCAACTAAATGACTCTGAAAAATACGCCAAACTTACTAACAATCCTATGTTCAAAATGCTCCAGGAAATTGAGAAGAACTTAAATGAGTGGCATGAACAGAACTTACTTAATCTTGAGGAAAAGAAATTCCTTTTTAAAGAAAATCCAACGATTCCAACGATATATTTTCTGCCGAAAATTCACAAGACACTTATCAAACCACCAGGGAGACCAATCGTATCCTCTTGTGATTCAATATATGAGAACATTTCTATGTACATTGATCGATATCTTGCACCCCTAGTAACAAATTTGTCTTCATACATCCAAGACACCAGTGATTTTTTACGGATTTTGGCCAATACTTCATGGAACCCCAACTATCTTTTGGTGACGATAGACGTGGTATCACTGTACACTTCTATAGAGCATTCGATTGGCCTGAATGCCTGTGCCTACTTTTTACGCCAAAAAAGCATACATGAACTAGAACATTCAGCCATGCTATTATCCATGATTGAAATATGTCTGAAAAACAATATATTCTTGTTTAATCATCAATTGTACCACCAACTATGTGGCTGTGCCATGGGCAATTCCTTCTCGCCCAATTACGCTAACCTCACAATGGGATGGTGGGAGAAGGAAATTGCATGGGGCCCACTAAACAACACAGCACTTGAAAAGATTATTTTATGGACAAGATATATTGACGATCTGTTTTTAATTTGGAACGGAGATAAAAAAGACTTCATGACATATTTCAATAGTCTTAACAACAACAACATTGGTCTCTCCTTCACGTGCAATACTAGCCGCCATAGAATAGATTTCCTTGATATATCTGTTTACATTGAAAATGATCAAATTGAGACAACTTTATTCAGGAAGAAAACTGCCACTAACAGTATTTTACATGCAGACAGCTTTCATCCTAAAGCTTTACTCAGAAGCATTCCGTATGGTGAGTTTATCCGCATGAAAAGAAATTGTTCAAAAGTTGCAGACGCGAAGGATAAAATTCTTGAATGCACCAATAGACTTTTAAAGCGTGGTTACAGGAGAAGAGACTTGGATCAATGTATGAAACGAGTTCAAACCAAAAGTAGAACAGACATTCTGGTCAAAAAACAACCAGTATCGGATCAACCAATCACTGTACATCAATCTGCTCCTCGGTTGATTCTCACGTACAGTAAAGAATCATACAAAATTCGACAAATTATTCAAAAGTACTGGTCGATCTTACAACAGGATCAAGATTTGATGCCAATCATTGGAACACAACCGTCAATTGCATACAAAAAGGTCCAATCGATTCGAGACCTCACTACTAAGAGTCATTTTCTAGATATCAAACCCATGCAATCCAACTGGCTCACGCAGCAACAAGTAGGGTTTAGAAAATGTAACAGTTGCAAAGCCTGCAAAATTGGGAAAAATATGAAGACACTGACAGACCCAGAAGGCAAAACGATTTACATTAAACACAAGATAACTTGCACCACCAAATTTGTCATCTATGCAATTCAATGCGATTGTGGTATTCTCTACATAGGGAGCACTATATGCATGCTCAAAAAACGCATCTTGGAACATGTCAGAGCGGTCAAAAACAAAGACCTTTCTTATGCTACCGCAAAACACATGCTAGCATGCCAGCAGGGTAACTGGAGGAATATGTCATTTTTTGCAATTGATTCCATCGAAACCAATGAGAGATTGGGCGACCGTCAGAAAAAATTGAGACAACTCGAATCAAAATACATTATTCGACTCCGGACTAAACACCCGAGAGGGATGAACTTGGACGAGGAACTTTATGTACACCTCTAACCACTATGGTTTACTGTTTACGTATCAATCTTTGCTAATTCCCTTCCCCCCTATTTTTGTGAAAATATCCACACGAGTAGATTTCTTAATAACTTAAAAGTCTCAGTTACACTCAGGGGATGGTAACTGGCCACTAATGCCGGTTCATTTGCAATTTCGGTGGCTAAATTGTTAAACTGTTGCCATTTTACATGTTCTAGAATTTGGCTACTATAGAACAGGAACATTCAGACAGTATACATTGTAAATACTATTCCTTGAGTTGTATCGTTTACTTCAATTCACATTGGGCAATCTACTCTTTTTCAAACAACTATTGTAGAAATTAACAAATGTCCAAACGCTTTATTTTTGATTTGGGAAATTGAATTGATTTGATTTTTACTGTTACAAGGTGTTCATCATAAAACTTTATTCGCGTTTAAAAAAACTTATAAAATGTGTAAACTACAGCTCCCAGAAGTCTATGGGGCGTATTACGTTGCATAGGAAATGCTTTAAATTGCAACAGGATATGGTGTCACCTACCGTGAACAAGGCCGACATGGCTGAAACGCGTCGGTGTAACAGAAGGGTACTCTGTGAAGAATAAAACACTTGCAAGGTTCCTGAGTGCGAGTGTCATTTGTTGCAAAATTGATTCTTGGCCGCTGGCTTGGCCCAACACTCGCACCCGCTGCTGAGCGATCCGAATTTAAGCCGCATTGTAGTACATATATATATATATATATATATATTTTAAACTGGAGGCATTCGCGCCAGTGTAGTTATAATTAGGTTTGACTTTCCATAGAAAGGCATTTTTTATTACTTTAAGAACTTTGGAGCTGTTTAAGGAATCTATACAACACTTTAAAAGAAAAAAAAAGGATCACTTACTTTGATTCCTTTATCAAACATTTTTCCCTGATGCCCAGTCACAAACGTGGATTCTATTTGGTAATTCTCATAGGAAACTTCAGTCTCTGAAACAGAAAACACTGCTAAACCAAATTTGGCACAATGTTAGCACTTTACTCTGACAGTATGCTTTTCATTATTTGGTCAGTAGTTTGAGAAATTTGTGGTTAAAGAGGTGCTCAGGGTGATCATGAAAGGGTTAATCTATTAAAAAGTTCATAATATTTGGACTGCTATTTAACAGCAGGAATCTCGAGGGCCTCCTGTAGTACGATAATTAAAATACTAGAATCTCATTGGGTGAGGAAGCTTTTCTCCTGCCGGCCAATGTGGTCCTCTAGTACCCCGGACTATACCATAGGACCTTGCACTCTGATTTACGAGCTGCAATGTCTCACAAAAATTGTTATAAGGGGGTATAAGGGGGTGGAGTGGAGTGGTGAGTGTGCCCAGATATCAGGGACTCATAGGGGGCTCCCAGAGGGAACCTACTGACTCCAGTGATTAAAAGTTTAAAACACAAATGCAGACCATCATTACTGCAGCACTACCAGTGCCCACCTGGGATGTACTGCAGTACCTCCACAGGAGTCGCCGTACAAGCTTTCACTCCATGGTACTGCAATGCAGTGCAACATTCCCTGAGGAAGCTTGCTTGAGCCTGCGGCACCACATAGGGGAAGCCTGCATGGAAGGTGCCGTAGGAGTACCATAGTACTATAAAAACATTTAGGGAGAAAAATAGGAATGTGAGTGTTAGCTGTTAGACACAGTGCAGCAGGGGCTTGCCGCACACTAGTTGACTACTTTCAAAGGGTACTCAGTTGGTTAAATGAAGAACATGATTTTTTTTTAAACTGAAATTCACAGAAAAATTCAAGGTTTACAGTGACTTTGTCATGAGGTGTTGTAGTAAGACCTGGTAGAATGTTAAAACGCCCCCAGCCCCTCTATAACGCATCAGTAGTAGTTTAGTGAACTCCCAACCTATAGCTTGTGCCATTCCCCATGTACTGCTTATGACCTTTCATATTATATCACTCACAACATGTTAAATGACATCATTGTTGACGTGCATAATGGAGACAAGTTCTAGGTAGTTGAATAAACTACAATTGGTGTATTTCAGTGGTTTTTTTTTCGTTGCGCATGCCTAATTCCAGCACCTAATTAAAATGGCATTTTAACCTCTGTTATTTTCAATGAACATATATTTTTACCTACAGGCAGTCACCAGTAGGTGTTTATAATTAGGACCTAGTTTTCATACAAAGAGTTTTTTATTCCGCTAATAACTTTGTTGCAGTTTCACAAAT
Organism: Triturus cristatus; assembly: GCF_964204655.1. Taxonomy (NCBI): domain Eukaryota; kingdom Metazoa; phylum Chordata; class Amphibia; order Caudata; family Salamandridae; genus Triturus; species Triturus cristatus. Next base: position 1,060,863,850 of record NC_140590.1, read on the forward strand.
CTTCACAAAAGTTTCAAAACTAGTTTGCCACTCACTTCAGCTGCAGTCTTGAAAGTTTTGAGGTGATTCGTCAAGTAGGGGCCGAGAAAAAGGGGGTTTTCTCAATACAATTTCCCATAGGGATTTTAGGCATGACTACAGTCCAAAATGCTTCACGGAATTACTCTAAATTTGGCAGAAAGTAACATTTTAGTCTAGAAAGAGTGATTTTGGTGTAAAAATGTTAAGTAATTTATGAAATATTAAAGGAAAAACAAATGTGTATATCTAGAGGCGCAGACCCTCCATTAATCCAATAGATCTTATGCTGAGATCTGATTGGCTGCCAACCCTTCAACCAGGGAGTGTTGCCAGCCATTTTGGGACTCAGACTCAGCCGAGTCACAAACAAAAAGGTAAACAAAAAGAGAAGGGGGTAGGGTAGGAATACCAAACCTCCTAGGCCTGTTTCTGAGGTCCTCAAGGGACTCCATCTGGGACCAAACACATTTTCAAAATGTTTGCAGTGAATTCACACAAAATAAAAAACAAAAACAAATGCGATCTCCTGCGTTTGTTTGTATTTCAGACCCAGAGTGGGCCAGGTTCCGGCGGCAAATTTTAATATATATTAGGGGAAGTGGGCATGAGGGCCCCCCCCCCCCATGTCCGATCTGGGCCCGCCCCCTTCCCGGGGCCAGGCCAATGGGCTAATATGAGAGGGGGGCTGTGCGCCCCCCCCCTGTAGGTCTTTTATGCCACTGGGACCACCACCTCCCTGGGGCTAGGTCAATTGATCATAAAGGGAGAGGGCAGCCCCCCCTCCTGAGCCATTTATGGCCCCAGGGACCAACATCTCCCGGAGGCAGGCCCTTAAATAACTAAGGAGGGGGCGCACTCCTGGAATTATTAATGGCATAGGGGACTGCCACCCCCCAGGGCTGCCTCCCTATGGGACATAGCTGTTTGTTCTCTCTTGGCAGGAGTTTCATGAGCTCCCGCCAAGTGAGAGCAAAATGTAAGTCCGCTCCCAGAGGTCGGGAGCAGGAAAACAGCTCCGACCTGAAAGTGGACTTTTCATCTGTTTTCTGCAAGCAGGAAAACTGATGAAAAAATTGCTCCCACAAGCAGGGAACAGCATTTTTGGCTACTCCCTGTGCGTGGGAGCAATGTCGGAGGTGGGGAGCAAGCAGTGACCGGGGGGTATTAAGGCTTTCCTCGCAGGCCCAACACTGCACACTGGGTACCCTGGGTAAAGCCAGGGCACCTAGAATAAAGCGGCCGGAACTCGGGAGATGGAGTCCCCGGGGCTAACCTCGGAAGGGGGACTGCACAGCCCCCTTTCCGATGATTGCAGCCTCAAGCTATTGGAGTGCAATCTTTAGTGACTGTGACAAGTGGGATATTTCTTGGCCTCTAATAGTGAGATCAGAATCCAAACTTTCCCCTTTAAATTATTACGAGTATACAACCATGCAAAATCACCTGCAAGCCTCGACCGTATTTCCACGTCCACCTTATTAGTATACAAAGGTCTTTCCGCCTTTTGCTAGGATGATTGAGAGCTTACCAAAAGGTCCCCCAGTGCATTTCTCGCCAATTTTGGTGATGCCTTCTTGATGCCAAAGGATATAAGGACATCTCCACCAAACACTGAAGCATTTACTTTATATAGTTAAGATGAAGTACCCATGTTTGGTGGGGATTTACCTCCATGTAGTCTCATTATCTTCTCTATAGAAAGATTCATGTTACTACAGATTTCGGGATAAAGATGCACGAAGAACAATCACATTGCTAAAATACATACAAAGTCACAGGAAATATTTACTCGGGGGGTCCATTACACAGCTGTAGTGTAGAATATGCACTAGACATTTACCCAACCAGTTAGCACTTACAAATTAACCAGTTGGGTAGATATTTGTGCAAAACAGAGACTCTTGTTGGATACAGGGGCTGGTGAGATTCTGTTCTGGTGCAATCACTCACACAGCTTCTGACACACAGACACCCACTCATACACACATTCTGCCACTCACACACACACATGCACACAGACACACACACCCACCCATACAGTAACTCACATCCACAAAACAACTCATATACCCCATCAGAGACCCATACAGTCACTCACACACGCACTCACAAACCCATACAGAAACTCACACACCCACCAAACCCCTGACCCACCCACTTGCAGACCCATACAACCACTCACACATCCACTCAGAAACCCATACAGCCAATCACAAACCGATTCACACACCTACACAGCCACTCACAAACCTACCCACACAGCAACTCACACATCCACTCACAGACCCATACAGCCACTCACACACCCACTCACACCCTCAAAACTACACACACACACACACACACACACACACACACGCACTCATATACCATAAACACACTCACCCACCCACCCACAGACAAATACAGCCACTCTCACAACATGGCCCTGACCCATACAGCTACTGAAACTCAATCACAGACCCATACAGGCACTCACACACCAACTCACCCCCATTAAGCCACTCACACACCCAATGACCCATACAGCCATTTATAAACCCACAAACCTACTCACACATCCACTGACATACAGCCAGTCACACACCCAGTCACAGTCCCATACAGCCCCCTCACTATCCTATACAGCCACTCACACACACACAAAGATTACAGGTTACACATAGGAAATACAATTAAAAAACCTTTGAGATTCACTGGAAAAAGCATAGGTTACAGGGATGTTCTAAGTAGGAAATACAATTTTTTTAAAAACCTTAGAAATTTACTGAAAAAACAAAGGTTACAGGAACGTTATAGCTAGGCTCAAAACCATAGAAATTCAGCAGTTATAGTTACCTGAGCTAACTATAACGTAGGCCCCCGCAATGCACTGCTATTATAATATATATACCATTTGTATGCGACACTCCAGTTTCATCACTGGTTCAATGCCTGCCCTCCTTAAAATTCACTTCAAGAGACACCACTGAAAGCAGAGCATAATGAGGGTAATGCAAGTCTGCTTCAATCGGTGTGGAGGGGGCGTCCTGGCAGAAACTTAAGCATAGTTGGAATGACTCCCTTTTGTTCAATACTCTTTCATCCCCTAGCATCTGAAAGTCATGTCACACTTCATCAACTGCATCTCTTCTACTTGATGGCAGCGGGGAAAATCCAGTGCAGAAGGAGGATTTACAGAGCATATTGGGATGTGTGCTCCTTTTACAATAACACAAACCCAGTATTTATACACTCATTACCACAGCCAGTCGCTTTGATGCACTGTGAATAACACTTGTTGTTGTTACCGCAACTTAAAGTAAGACATTTAACTGACCACAGAAGGATGGAAAACTGAGCGCATCTGTCGTGATTTAAGCTTAATTCTTGAAGGCGGTGCAGGACGCACTGCAAAAGGACCTAAATCCTCAGAGCTATCTTATTGGCAATTAAAGAGATGATGAGCGTAATTACACAAAGTCAAAGTAAATACTGCTGGCTAAAGACTTCAAATAATTACACACAGGCAGTCGGAGGAAGGGATCTGTTCAATTATTAATTCAGAAAGCAAATCTCTAGGGAGCAGCTTTTCTGGCTTTTAAGGTATTATTTTAGGATTTTCCAATAGCACTTGTACGTGAATATTAGTGGTTTTCAATCCACCAGGCAGAAATAACTGACAAGCATCAGATGCCTGTTGTTTACTGAGGGCTTTGGGACAGTTTCGGAAAGAATTATTTGGTGCTTGTAATGCACACTATCTCTCGTATGGTAAAGTCTCCAGGCATCCTAGTCATACAATTCCTACTCCCACCATTAACCATCTCTTGATTAAAGACCCACATCTTTCTTTTTTTCCAATAATTATTTATTGGTTTAAGACATCGAAAAGAAACAGAGGAAGCAAGGGGTGTAGGTTAGTGGGAGGGAATGAGGGACTTTTAGAGGGAGGAGATGGGGAGGATGGGATGGAATGGGGGTGGAGTCTCATACAACTCTTAAAGAACCAGTATTTTCAAGGCACACACCAATATGGAATTCCGGTATATGCAGCATCAGGAGGGCTACAAATCAGTGATTGGGGACTATAGGCAGGAAGTGGTTAAGAAGCCCAGTTCAGGATCAAATAACTTATAGTAAACAATAATCGTGAATATGCAACTGATCAACAAGTATAAAACGTATCAAATACATGAAAGATACATTACGCCTCCACTTGGTATTGCTTAACCTAGAGAACTAAACAATGATCCATTATGATAGCTGGCTAGGAGTTACTGTAACAATTGCCAAAGATGATGAAATTATATAGTACAGGAATTCTCAGCATCCCATGACACAAACAATTATACTCCATAACCCTTGTGCTTCAGGTGAATTGGGATACAAGATGGTCTCCTGTATCCTTTATGATAAGTGGACAGCCGAGGGTAGAAGTTCAAGAGCAAGTACAAATAAGACGGGCAACAGCAGGCATCATTCCCTGGTCCTTTGTTGGATATTAACAAAGCAACAAAGATGCTTACCACGATTCACACATGCAGTTGGTGATTCATAGAGCCATTGGAAGTTAGAGATAAAGTTCTGACCAAGTTCAAACCCCTCAAGGCCATGGAAGAGGCAATTTCATTCTACCCCAACGAAAGCCTTCGCTGCGTCAAACAACAGCGAGAGGGCCTTAATTGGAAGATCTTTTGTAGTCTAGGGTACTTGTGAGAGGTTGCATAGGTGGTTTTTGGATGATCTAGTCAGTATGAACCCCAGTTAGGATTCATGAATTGATGATGGAAGTATTGGAGGGAAGGTCGGAAATAACGTTTTGGAGGCTTGTCGAATTTGCGAATGATGGCATTTTATTGATAGGGTCTTACAGTGAGGCCCACAGAAAATATAGAAAGTTTAGCACAGTCCAAAAAAAGTATATATAACAATTGTCGTCTTTATCAGCTCTCCTGCCTTCCTTGTTAGGATGTCTGTCGCCGTTTGTGGTTCCACTCTTAACGTTTCCCTTTTCCTCTTTCCTTACAGGTGAAAATAGGTGATGCCACCATTGCCCTCAGAGAAGGACAAATACCCAATTAAGTATCCCTTCTGGGAGAAACAATTTCCAGGTTCTCATTATCTAATTTTGGTTTTACTTAGTCCCGAGCTGTGTGGTATGTTGGCATACTACCCTTCCCAGATAGAGGGCATGCCATCGTAAGCGAACCAGTGAGCGGGGGTGGGTTAAAAGGAGAAAAGAGAGCTAGAGGAAAAGCAAAGTTTCTTGTATGGCTGCCCAGCATAAGGGATACAGATATTTTCCCCACTAGATTTGCCCTCTAAATAAAAGTGCTGAGACCCCAAATCCTTTCTCCTGCTTCTCTTTAACTGCACCCTCTCAGGTTTAACACACCATGGTGGCCCCACACCAAAGCCTCAATGAAACCGTGAAGCGGAGATAACAGACAAAACAAGGAATAATATCCACAGAATTATGCTCGCCACAACTGTTTACACGCACTCACCCGGGTAGCCACAACTCTTCTGCTTCATGGCGGGCTCCGCTGCATTGGTTGGTGGCAGCCACCAATCCTCCGTCCAGGTCTCATCTCCATCTTCATCGCTATCTTGGTAGTTACCATTCAGATGCTCTCCTGGATCCGGCATTCTCTGATCTTGATGCTCGTCTTCCTCCTGGGAACTGACCAGGGTGTTTTTTGCAGTCCTCTCCTCCTTGTGGTCCCCATCGGCACCTCTCCGCTCCTCACTTCTGTTCCTGCATCCTTTCCTTGTCTGTTGCCACTGCCGACGTCTGCCTTCTCTGACTCCTCCTCCCCCTCGCTTGGGCTTCCACAACTTTTAGATGGGATTGCTCCATCCCCCTCCTGTGTGAGGGAATCAGACATTACTCTGTTTGCCTTCTTCGGTCTCTAGCCCTTCTCCAATTCTATTCTTGTGTCAGTCTTTTGTTTTGTCCTCTCTGCGTCTCTCATTTCCAACTCCTCCCAGTTTCTAGCTTGGTGTATTTTGTTTTTCAGGAGGGTCCTGTGGCGAGTCATTGTGGTATCGCTATCTCTGATTACAGGTAAGTGAAACCCAGTTTTGCCTATTTCCTCACATCTCCCCTGTCTTAGTTTCTTCATCGACATTTGTTTGTTCTTTACCTCATCTGTGGTATGTAGTAAATTTGAAAAAATGTAACGCTTGAAACCACCTTAGCACTCTTGGATTTTAGTTTTTGCTCTTAGCTATCCACTCTTAAGGTGCATTATCCATATATAGGTCAAATTACCTCCTTTCTAAATAATATCTGAGGCTTTCAATAGCCCATTTTATAGACAGGACTTCCTTTCTACTATGGCAGAATTTCATTCCCACTGTAACAATATATGACTGATACACAACACAGGGTGTTCTCTCCCTTCGGAGTCTGTGACAGCACAGCCCCCTGACCCACCCAAAGCATGTTTGTAGAATGCATTTCTTGTTAAAGTCTGGAGATTGGAGCACTTGCTCTGTGGACAGTAACTCAAAGTATCTCAAATCCTTGCTAACTAAAGGGGATAGTCCTTTTCCGTTTCGTTCTTTTTAGTCAAAGGAGCAGCCCTATAGGAAAATCAGGGAATTAATCAGAGATAGTAGACTACAAGCCCCCCAAAAACTAATGTGATGTTTTGTTTTTGGGAAGGGAACCTGTACTATAGCCTTTACCTTCTCCTCCTGGGGCTTAATGACTCTCTTCCCCATTAAGTATCCTAGGTAATTCACTTGGGTAGCGGCTAGATTACCTTTCTTCGGATTTATTTTTAGTTCAGCTGACCTCTATGTTTTGAATACAGCTTTCAAATGGTCTAGATCACGGGTACTCATAGTACGCCCGCGGGCCGCCAGCGGCCCGGCAAGCCTTTCTTGGCGGCCCGCGGACCTTGCAGACATCGTACCGGTGTTTGTTTTATTTGTTTACAATGTCAGCAAACACAGACTCTGCTCTGTGGGGGCCGGGCGATTCAAGTGATAGTCCGAGTGGAGCTGCAGGGGCGCTAAGAGGTGAAATACAACAAAGCCTCGTTATCATGCAAATGGTCTCTTAAAGACCTGTGAAGTACTCAGGTGGGGCTGTGTGAGTGCCCAGGAAAGGAAACTGCCTCAGCTGCCACACAAGCGGGGTGTGTGGGGGGGGTGTGAGGTGACAAAGAATGACAGAGGACAGCAGGGTGTGAGAGTCGGGTGAGGTGCCAGAGGGTGACAGAGAGCAGTAGGGAGAGACAGAAACAGACAGAGACAGAAACAGACAGAAACAGACAGAGACAGAAACAGACAGAAACAGACAGAGACAGAAACAGACAGAAACAGATAGAGATAGAGATAGAGATAGAGATAGAGATAGAGACAGAGATAGAGATAGAGACAGAGCCAGATAGAGACAGACTGACAGATAGAGCCAGATAGAGACAGGGGCAGATAGAGACAGGGGCAGATAGAGACAGGGGCAGATAGAGACAGGGGCAGATAGAGACAGGGGCAGATAGAGACAGGGGCAGATAGAGACAGGGGCAGATAGAGACAGGGGCAGACAGAGCTAGATAGAGGCAGAGACAGGGGCAGACAGAGCTAGATAGAGGCAGAGACAGGGGCAGACTGACAGAGACAGAGGCAGAGACGGATAGA
>NC_140590.1:1060886502-1061112876 GCF_964204655.1 Triturus cristatus
CATGCCCCTCTGGGAAACAGTAGCAGGAAGTCTCGATTTGGGACCAGGACTGAACAAAGTACAGTAAATGGAGGGCTACGACCGGAGCTGCCCCACAAGAGTTTAAGTTCCTTTTGAGATGTTCTATGACCTTTCCCTAACTCGTTTCTAGCTTTCTTGCCTTGCCGGGCTTCCCCTGGCTCTGCTCTTTCCTTTCCCCTCTTCTTTAGAAATGTTCTCAATGCATTGCTATAGACACCCCTTCATGGGAACCCACTTCTGTTCACGTTTCATCTTTAGTGGATAAATGGGCAGAATATCGTTTTAGCCTATGTCACTGGTACTTATTTTGTGAACCTCGGAAGGATGAAAGACTGAGTGGAACTGTCAAGATATGAACCTGTGACCACAAGGTTAAACAGAGCTCCGTACAGTGGACTCATAGTCCACTAAGCCACCAGATCCAAAAATAGCTACTAGTGTCTTAGAACCAGTCCTATCCCTAGGAAATTGGAATAGGGACAATACAGTTAGGATATCTCCAAGAAATACACCGATTTAGGAGTAAAATAAATAACCTCCTATGTATTGAGAAATAAAAATATAACACATAGAAATAAAGTTAAGCTGAATAATCAGTTAGACAACTCTGGCATAATAATATAGAAACTATAGAGGCCATTGTATCACATAGGAAAGCAACAGCCATCCAAAATGCTAGCATAAAGCAAATTGCCTGAGAAAGCATTAGTAAGCATTAGAGTATAAAGATTGAAAAAGAAACCTTGACGCTTAGCGAAACCCAAGGTTAGCACAATCTTACAATATGAATAGAGAATAAAAGTCATTTCCTTAAGTAGAAGCTATGAGGCAAACGTGTAGTCACCTCACCCACACATGTATGCATACCTTCAGATATAAGAAAAGGTACATTATTAGAAGGAATGACCTTCAGAAAGAAGAAATCTTTAGTAATTATGCAAATCATTCTAAAACCCCCAAAAGAGACAAGAATATTAAGTACCCTGCATAATAGAAGGAATAGAACGTAGAGATCACCATGCATGCAGGAAGGGGCGGAAGAGCCAATGAAATAACTATGACTATAAAACAAAACCTGAAGAGTTTAACACACAGTGTTTTAAGGCTCACAAGATGATAATCCTGTGGCCAACAATGACCATATACACTGACAATAAAAGCAGAAACTTTTGCCATCAATCATAAGTAACATCATCCATCACCAAGGCATCCATCATCCAAGGCAAATACAAGGGGAAAAGCAGAAGCCTCTAACTAATAATGTAGGCTACCAGCTAGCTTCTGTGAAAATACCAGAAGGAATTGTGGGATAGATCCCCTCCGTGCCAACAATGGAACCTCTGCTTATTGGCGTAAGCCCATAAATGAAGCATAAGGCCACATAAATACCAAATAAAAGTATAAGAGACACTTCATCATATTAACCAAAACTAATGAGAGGGTCATTGTACATGAACCTCTCATCAAAAGGCACATCATAGACAGAGACTCCCATGGAGGTACAAATATGAAAATCAACTAACAAGGGGTGCAAAACTTCACGAATGTATGATATCGTATGTCACAGAAATAACTCGACATAGAGGGTGGAACTTAGCACCCCCAAATAAGGGCCCAATAGAGCACAAGATATACAAAAAAATACCCCACACAGAGCATGGAATGTACCAAGAAGGTATCAACTCTTGAGCTCTTCTGCAGAGTAAAGCAAACTGCAAGACCTGTATATTAGGTTTCAGGAGAAAAAAAAACACAAACAGCTGAAAGCTGTCATCAACAGAGCTTAAGGAGAAAGGCATGACTTCTGCACCAAGTAGTACATAGTAACTTTACTCAAAAGAATTCTGCAGAAAAAAATGCACTACTATAATCGTAACAGACCAGGAGTAAAGGTCAGGTAAAAACATGTAAAGAACCACAAGGTTAGCTACCACCTATAAAGTCATGCAGTAAGCAGTAACACCACACTGGTTGCTGCTATCTGAGTACACATTGTACTCAGTCATTTATAAACACTTCTGTCCACGCAAGTCAGAAAGAAAGAAGGAAGGATTGATAGACAGAATGCACAACAATGTCATACATTCACCCCAGTACAGAGTTCTGGGCCTAAAACCATCGTTTGTTTGCTCTCTGTGCCCTTCCAGTTTCAACCCAGCCATATGACAAATCAGTTCTGACCCTGCACCCAATGGGAACAGTCCAGCCCGAACTGCTAGGCCAGGTCCTCCCTGGACTGGAAACCAGTATCCTAGGACCAATTTTGGGGTTTCACCCCTCTTCAGCCAGGATAGCTTGACTCCAGTGGCATGGAGAGCACAGGACCCACGTCTAAACAAACCCCGAAACTGGTCCTAGGATGCTTGTTTCCGGTCCAAGGAGAACATGGCTTGGCAGTTCGGGCTGGACTGTTCCCATGAGGCACAGGGTCAAGACTGATTTGCATATGGCCAGGTCGAAACTGCGGTGGCATGGTGAGCAAAAAAATGATGGCTTTAACCCAGATCTCTTGACTGGGGGTGAATGTTTTGATTTGTTCTGCATTCTGTCCATCAATTGTGTGTCTTTTGCTTTCTCGCCCTAAGTGCGCCGGGAATGCCCAGACGTGGGTCCAGGGCTCACTGTGCCACTGGATTGAAGCTATTCTGGCTGATGAGGGGTGAAACCCCAAAACCAGTCCTAGGATGCTTGTTTCCAGTCCAGGGAGGACATGGCTTGGTAGTTCAGGCTATACTGTTCCCATGAGGAACAGGGTCAAGACTGATTTGCATATAGTCAGGTCTAAACTAGGGTGTCATGGTGAGCAAAAGAATGATTAATTTAACACAGATCTCTAGACTGGGGGTGAATGTTTTGATTTGTTCTGCATTCCGTACATCAATTGTGTGTCTGTTGTTATCACACAGTTCATCTCTAAATCGCCGTAAAGCTGAACCTGCATGTACACCAAAAAAATTTACTCCAAACAGCATCCCTTTAAGGGTATTCTGTACAGGCTCTGAAAACCCAGACCAACACAGCCCTGCATGTCTGCAAAGTGCAACTGACTTAGCAATACCCAGACCAACATAGCCCTACCCATGGAATCATGGGTAGGGCTATACCACATTTTATAGTTAATTTTGCCATCTGTCAACCAACCTGCACCAACTGTAGCAGTCACTTTTGCCTTCCTCTGGAAGAGAAGACACACAAACTCTGCACTGAGTCCCATACCGCATGGAAAAACCTGCCAAGAACACATGTAGTGTTCAAAGACTGTAATGCTGCACTAAAGGAAGAGAAGAACAAGTTACTCACCTTCCGTAACGATATATCTGAAAGAGACCGATTAGTTATGGATTCCTCACCTTTTATTTACCCCCAGGCGTCAGACTGGATCCGGAGAATATTTTCCTCAGTACTACCCCTGCCCATCAATAGGTGGCGTCGGTCGACTCAGAGTTTGTCGTTGGCGTCGTGGTCGTCTGAATGAAGTTGCGGTATCCACTTGGACGCCACCCTCGCGCACGGATGTCAGTTCTTTACACGACATGCCACGCCATGCAAGACACTCACCACTGGTGCACTAAACTAGGGCCCTGAAAAGGGAGTCCCTCACCCTAGAAGTCAGTTTGCAAAACGGAAGGATGGGTGAGGCGGTGAGGAATCCATAACTAATCTATGTCTCTTACAGATATATCATCATCATCAAAGTCTTTATTTCGGTAAGAATACCATAAAAGACACAGGGAATCGAAGGATAAGTTTAGTGCATATCAAAATAAAAAGGACAATCCATTTTGATGGTAAAAGCAACAGTCTAAAAATATCATTAAGTATAAAATTAAGCTAGCAGACGTTAAGAAAACCGAAATTAGGACCTACATATACTATGTAGGTCTAAATTATCGTCACAAGTACATACCAGCTAGGAGGATAGATATGCAACCTGAGCAAAGTCCCATATCAAAAGTAAAGACATATTTGATGACATCAATTATATCCACCAGAGCAACAGTCCATAGCGATCATCACAAATATCATCCCTCAAAAAGGGTTGAAGTGCTAATTTAACAATTTCTCATTGCTAAGGTGCAGGTAAACTTTGGGATTACAAATTTGGCATGAACCAGAGTCTGATGCAGATGCCTTGGCTGCTGTTAATTACATTCTTCAGTTATGCAAGTCATTTTCCATCACGGGTCTGTGTCCACATGGAACGTAAGTGTGCAAAATCTGGCAATGAGCTGGTATTAAAAAGGCAAGTGCTAAAGGATTCAGTCACATATCAATGTAATAAAAACATTAAAAACACATTTCATACTAACATAAAAAGACAAAAAAATATTACTTCCAATTTTTAAGTTTGCTGTTCTGTGTAGCAATTATGTATACTAAGGAATTAAAGAACAAGTTACTTACCTTCGGTAACGATGTATCTGTAAGAAACATTAGTTAGTTAGATTCCTCACCTTAGAATATCCCCAGGTGTCAGACTGGATCCGGAAGATTTTTTCGTCAGCAATACCCCTTGCGCGTCGCTAGGCGTCATCTGCGGGTCCGCGTCCGTCGTCGGCATCGTGCGCCGGGATGACATCGGAGTACTTAGACGCCGCCCTCGCGCGCTGACGTCAGTTCTTGTACATAGCTTTCAGCGCCAGGAACGCAGAGCCATGCAAGAGACCGACACTGGTGCCATGAGTCTAGGGCCCTGAAAAGGGATGACCTTAACCCTAGATGTCAGTTCGCAGAACGGGGAGGATGGGTGGGTCGGTGAGGAATCTAACTAACTAATGTTTCTTACAGATACATTGTTACCGAAGGTAAGTAACTTGTTCATCTGAAAGAAACACGTTAGTTAGATTCCTCACCTTAGAATAGATACCCAAGCAATACCAACCCTGGCGGTGGGTCTGCGAACCAAGATCACACCAGAAAGTCCTGGAGGACAGAACGGCCAAAGAAGCCATCCCTCCGGACTTGGCTGTCAAGGCAATAATGCCTGGCAAACGTGTGGAGCGAAGCCCACGTAGCCGCCTGACAAATGTCCTGCAAAGGGACACCCCGTCCCAAAGCAGTAGTAGCCGCTGTGACCCGAGTAGAATGGGCGCGCAGCCCAACAGGAGGGTCCTTTTTTGCCAAGGAATAACAAATTTTGATGCACAAAACGACCCACCGAGAAATGGTTCGTTTGTGCACAGCTTTCCCCTTCTTAGCACCCACGTATCCAATGAAAAGTTGGTCATCCACCCGGAACTGCTTTGTGCGGTCCAGATAAAAAGAGAGCGCACGTTTTGGGTCCAGACGGTGGAGCCTCTCTTCCTCTTTGGAAGGATGCGGAGGCGGAAAGAAGGTGGGCAAGGTGACAGATTGCCCAAGATGAAAGGGGGTCACCACTTTCGGAAGAAAGGAGGGACGAGGCCGAAGGACAACCTTGTCCGGATGAACAGATAGAAAAGGAGGCTTTGATGATAAAGCCTGGAACTCACTCACCCGTCTAGCCGAGGTGATGGCTACCAGAAAAGCAGTCTTAAGCGTCAGCAGACGAAGAGGACAATTCTGAAGAGGCTCAAAGGGAGCGCACATTAGAAATGTGAGAACAAGATTCAAGTCCCACTGAGGCATTACAAAAGGGACAGGAGGGAACGTGTGAGTAATGCCTTTTAGAAAGCGTGTAACCACAGGGGACTTGAAAAGAGAAGGCTGATCAGGAAGCCTTAAGAAGGCAGAGATGGCAGCAAGATAACCTTTCAAGGTGCCCAAGGCAGAGCCCTGCTGGGACAAGGAAAGAAGAAAGAGGAGAACCTCAGAAAAAAGGGCGGAAAGGGGATCCACAGCCTTTGCTGTGCACCATGCCACAAATTTGTTCCACCGGCAGGCGTATACCGTCTTTGTGGAGGGACGCCTGGCTGCCAGAATGATATCACAGACTTCAGGAGGTAAGTCAAATGGCATCAACTGCCGCCGCTCAATCTCCACGCATGGAGGTGGAGGCTGGACAGGTTCGGGTGGAGGACCGTCCCCTGCTGCTGCGACAGAAGATCCTCCCGAAGGGGCAGACGTATCGGAGGATCGGTCAACATACTGAGTAGCTCGGGATACCAGTACCTTCGTGCCCAATCCGGAGCCACCAAGATGACTTGGGCCCAGTCGCGCCTGATCTTCTTCAGCACTCTGGGCAGAAGTGGTACAGGCGGAAAGGCGTACAACAGACCGCAACTCCACTCGTGATGAAAAGCGTCGCCGAGCGAGTGCCGCCTTGGAAATTCCAACGCGCAGAACTGCTGACATTGCGCGTTCTCTTCGGTGGCGAATAGATCTAACCAAGGCTCTCCCCACTGCTGAAAGAGACCTTGTGCCACGTCGGAGGTCAGACGCCATTCGTGATCCATCATGCACCGGTGGCTGAGTTCGTCTGCTCTGGCGTTCAGCGAGCCCGCCAGATGTTGAACCACTAGGGTGACGCCCTGGTGTTCCAGCCATGTCCAGAGGCGCAGAGCCTCCTGACAAAGGGTCCACGACCCCAACCCGCCCTGTTTGTTGCAATACCACATGGTGGTGGTGTTGTCCGTGAACACCTGCACGACACTTCCCCTGACAGAGGGAAGGAAGGCATTCAGTGCAAGTCGGTGATGTAGAGGCGAGACTCCGCCGGAGACCAGAGATCTCTGATCTCCGCCTCTCCCATATGGCCACCCCATCCCAGGAGGGACGCATCCGTCACTACGACATGCTCCGGTAGGGGTAGGGAGAGGCTCTTGCCCGTGACCCAATCGCGGTCCGTGAGCCACCACTGCAACTGCTGTGCAGTGCCCTCCGAGATCAAGACATGGTCGGACAGGTTGCCGTGATGCTGGGCCCACTGAAACTTCAGGTCCCACTGCAGAGCCGGCATGCGCCGCCTGGCGTGATGCACTAGTAGGATGCAGGAGGCCATCAGCCCCAGAAGCCGCAACACAAGCCTGACCGAAACCCAGGATAGAGGCCGGAAGATGGGAATCAGGGCCTGAATATCCCGGACCCGCTGTTCCGGCGGATAGACCCGGAACTGCGCCGAATCGAGAACCGCTCCGATGAAGAGGAGCTTCTGAGAGGGACTCAGGTGGGACTTCGGCACGTTGATGGAAAACCCCAGCAAATGCAGGAGATCCGCCGTAGTCTCGAGGTGGGAGACGACTGCCTGGGGCGAGCCCGCCTTCAACAACCAGTCGTCAAGATAGGGGAAGACTGGAACCCCTGATCTGCGCAGATGAGCTGCGACCACCGCCATCACTTTCGTGAACACCCGAGGGGCACTGGTGAGGCCGAAGGGCCGGCAGGACGGGGATGTGCAAATATGCGTCCTGCAAGTCCAACGCTACCATCCAGTCTCCAGGGTCGAGGGCAGCTAGAACCTGAGCCAAAGTCAACATCTTGAACCGTTCCTTCCGGAGGAAGGCATTGACGTTCCTGAGGTCCAAGATAGGGCGTAGGCCCCCCTTGCCCTTCTTGGGAACCAGAAAGTAGTGCGAATAACAACCACGACCTACTTCTGGGCTCGGAACGCGCTCGACGGCCACTTTGGCCAAGAGGGCCGAAACTTCCTCTTGCAGAAGATTCAAATGATCCTCCGAGATACGGTGGTGCTGCGGTGGCATGGCTGGAGGGGTCGTCTCGAAGGGGAGGGAATAGCCCCTTCGGACGATTTGCAGCACCCACCTGTCCGAAGTGATGGTACGCCAGTGGAGCAGGTGAGGGCGAACTCTGCCGCCCACTGGCGAGGAATGGGCCGGAAAGCTCAGACTAGGAAGGCTTGGAGGCGGATGCTGCCGGGGTGGATGTGGGCTGACTGCGTCGGCCTCCAGAACCGCCTCGGCAGAAACCACGCCCGCGACCACGTGCAGGTTGGGTCTGCGGCTGGTGGCTAGGCGGACGTGAGGAGGCGCCCCTTCCTTGGCCACGAAAGGGGCGAAAAGCGGAAGTTTGCGATCGCGGGGCCGAGAGGCCCAAGGACTTGGCCGTAGCCCGGGAGTCCTTAAAGCGATTCAGCGCACTGTCCGCTTTCTCACCAAAAAGGCCAGTGCCATCAAAGGGCATGTCCATGAGAGTGCTCTGGACATCCCCCGAAAAAGACGTGGACCGCAGCCAGGCGTGACGTCTAAGCGCCACCGTGGTAGAAATCGCCCTACCCAGCGAGTCCGTCGTGTCAAGCCCACATCGGATTGCATGTCGTGCTGCATCCCTCCCATCGGCCAGAGCCTGGGTAAGTCGTGTTTGGGCCTCCTCCGAGCACAGGGGCAGCACGTCCTCCACCGTATCCCACAGAGAGTGGGGATAACGGTCCAAAAGACAAGCGGTGTTTAAAGACCGCAGACCCAAACTAAGGGAGGAGAACAGCTTTTTGCCAAACTGTTCCAGTCTCTTGGAATCCCGGTCCGGCGGGGCGGTCGGGAAGGAGGATTGGGAGGTAGAAGCCTGGATAACCAGTCTCTCGGGGTGGGGTGTTGGGACAGAAAACTGGGGTCGCCCGGAGCAGGGCGGTGGCGCCTGGCAACGTTCCTGCCCACAGGAGAAACTGTGGAGGGCTTGGACCAGGTGCCCTGCAGAACGTCAATGAGGGCCTCATTGAATTGCAGCAGAGGCTCAGTGGAGCTTGCTGCAGACTGAAGCACCTCGGTGAGGACGTTAGTCCTCACGGCCACGGCAGGCAGCTCGAGCCCAAGGGCTGCGGCCGCCTTGCGCAGCACCACAGAGAAAGCAGCACCCTCCTCCGAAGCCACAGTCGGAGGAGAGATGAATCCAGTGTCTGGTGAGGTATCCAGACCACTGGCCTCCCCCAGTTCATCTGCCCAGTCCTGTGACAGCTGAGCCTGAACGGCCATAGGATCCCCGGACCCTTCCCATTCGCCCCCGTCATCCGATTCCTAGTAAATAGGAGGAAGGAGCGGAGCCGGACGATAGACATATAGTGTCTCTAACGGCGCCGTACGCGGCGTCCATCGACGCCGCAACGGCACCGCATCCGGAGCGGGGCTGAACTGGGGCTCGACGCCGAGCGGAGCCGGCGTCGGAGGTGGAACCGGTGTCGACGCCGGCGGAGGAGGCGTGACGAGGTCGACCGGCGTCGACGGGGATTCTGGGGCGAGTCCCTCGGGGACCTGCGGCGTCTGGGCCGGAGCCGGCGACGGCGCCGGGGCCGCCAGCATGCAAGGTTGCCCAGTCGGGTCCGCGGGGCCCGAAGGCGCGCCAGCGGGCGTCGACGGCGGAGCCAGGCTCCTCATGGCCGAGAGGAAGGCACTGACTTCCGCCGGCATCGCGTCAGTCCCAGGGACCGGCGGGTATGGGGACTTGCGAGGCGCCTGCGGCACCGCTGGAGCCGCGGGGGTGGAACCACCCTGACCCTCGGCCGAGTCGCGCGACCGGCGAGGGGAGTCCGAAGAGTGGTGTCGCCTCTTGGACTTCTTGGAGTGCTTAGACTTACCCGAAGACTTGGACCAGACGAGCGATGATGACGTCGGCTGCGGCTCCGCGACCGATCCTTGGACCTCCTCCTGGACCGGGATCGAGAGGGGCGCGGAGCCGAGTGGCGAATCTCGAGGAGCTTACGGGACCGCTCCCGTCTAGCCTTCGAGGTCAGGGCCTTGCAGTCCGAACACGACTCCACGTCGTGGTCGAGGCCCAAACAGTAAAGGCACCGGCGGTGATGATCCGTAACCGACATCAAGCGGTTACAGTCAGCACAGGCTTTGAAACCAGGCATCCTACCGGCACCGGAGTCGAGACAAGATTAAAAAGGATCAAAAAACTTAGTCAAAAAAGACTAAAAGGGGTAGCTCTCCCGGATCTGCACTTACTGGCGCGGAAAAAAGAAGAAACTGACATCAGCGCGCGCAAGGGGTATTGCTGACGAAAAAATCTTCCGGATCCAGTCTGACGCCTGGGGATATTCTAAGGTGAGGAATCTAACTAACGTGTTTCTTTCAGATCATGTACGCTGCTCACAGGGCTGGGCCGAGAGGGAGTCAACACCCTCCTTCTGATTGCCCATGCATTTCCCAAGTATTTTGCAGCTGTGCACACAAACAGGGGTCTTGCATAGTATGCACAAAGTCTTGGGTGCCCAGTTCTCTGCAGACAGGAGAAAGCCATCTGCTCCTAGGTTTGGTGTATGCTATACAAGCAAAAAAGAAGTGGGCCGTAGATTCTTGTGGGCAGGGACAACAAGGGCAGCCCTTTGGCTGTGCTTTGTTATGCAGCCAAGAATTTGTGAATGCATTAATGGGCAGGCTGCCAAGCCTGAACTGGATGTATAGCTTCTTATCGGCGGCACTTTGATGATGTCGAGGTAACTTTCGAGGGTACAGCTAAAATCAATTGAATTTCTCAGTCAGTCTCCCCTGGTTGCCAGCTGAAAAAGCGATGCGCTCAGCTCCTTCCCAATAGAGAGATTTAATATGTCTTCAAGCAAAGGGTATTTTGCAACCAATGTTGTGTCCTGCAAGATCTGTGTGTGATAAGAGACTTTTGACATGCTTGGTCCAACCGATTTTGTGCATGGTGTCTAGGGCACAAATCTCCTGGAAAGCAGCAGCATAGAGCGACAGTTCCGGGGAGGAAACCATCCGCTAAAAGAACAGTAAGGGACAAAGCTTCGCTAGATAGCTTATGGGTTTGAAGCCCATGTCTAGCAGTATTAGGCGAGTGGGGGTACTCTGTGGCAAGGAGACCAGATTTTTGAGGAACCTGTTCTCCAGGGATGTTAGGTCATTTGTTCTTACCATGCCCCAGAACTCAGCTCCATAGAGGGCACTGCTCACGGCCTTGCAACTATACAGTTTCAATGCCGGTGCAACAGGCTTGGTGTGGGAGAAGTGATGTTTTTTACTTAGGGCCTCGGTTACCTGGGAGAATTTGAGAAAGGCCTTGTTAAAGTGGTGCTTCCAGGCCATATCCTCGGATAGTTTTGTTGCCAGGTAATCGAAGGAACTGACTCTCTCTAATGGAACATTGTCTAGGAGCAAATTCCTCTTGAAGGACTTGTGGGGATTTAAAAGCATAAGCTTGGTTTTTGCTTTATTAATTTCAAGCCCCCTCCTATTGCAAAACAGCTTGAAATGATCTAATAGATATGCAAGCCCTTTGGGTCTTCGAGACAAGAAGAGTGTTGTTTGCGACTAGGAGGGTAGGTATTCTTTGCTAAGGACAGGGCATCCGCTACAGATATATCGCTACTGATATATTGTTACCGAAGGTAAGTAACTTGTTCATCTGAAAGAGACAATTAGTTATGGATTCCTCACCTTAGAATAGATACCCCAGCAATACCAACCCCGGTGGTGGGTCTGTGAACCAAGTTCACACCAGAAAGTCCTGGAGAACTGAACGGCCGAAGAAGTAGTCTCTCCGGACTTGGCTGTCCAAGCAGTAGTGTTTGGTAAACGTGTGCATTGAAGCCCACGGAGCTGCCTGGCAGATGTCAAGAAGGGGGACTCCACATCCCAAAGCAGTAGTGGCTGCTGTCGCCCTGGTGGAATGGGCACACAGCCCCACAGGAAGTTCTTTTTCCGTTAAGGAATAACAGATTTTGATGCAAAGAACGACCCATCGAGAGATGGTTAGTTATTGCACGGCCCGACCTGTTTTGGCACCCACATAACCAACAAAGAGCTGGTCATCCACGCGAAATTGTTTTGTGCAATCCAGATAGAACGAAAGCGCGTGT
This sequence comes from Triturus cristatus, assembly GCF_964204655.1. NCBI lineage: Eukaryota > Metazoa > Chordata > Amphibia > Caudata > Salamandridae > Triturus > Triturus cristatus. Next base: position 1,060,898,207 of record NC_140590.1, read on the forward strand.
TTTGGATCCAGACAGTGGAGCTTCGCTTTCTCTTTAGAAGGATGCAGAGGTAGAAAGGAGGTGGGCAAAGCGATGGTCTGTCCTATATGGAAAGAGGCAATCACTTTGGGAAGGAAAGAAGGTCTAGTGTGGAGGACAACTTTGTCCGGATGAACAGCCAGGAAAGGAGGCTTAGAAGAAAGGTCTTGCAGTTCACTCACCCTGCGGGCAGAGGTGATGGCAACAAGAGAGGCAGTTTTAAGAGTTAGGAGTCTGAGAGGACAGTTATGTAGTGGCTCGAAAGGAGCACACATACGATAAGTAAGAACAAGGTTCAAGTCCCATTGGGGCATCACAAAAGGAGTTGGAGGAAACAAGTGAGTGATGCCCTTAAGGAAGCGATTTACAGTAGGGGACTTGAAAAGAGAAGGCTGGTCAGGCAGACAAAGGAAGGCCGAATTGGCCGAAAGATAGCCTTTGAGAGTGCCAAGAGCAGAGCCTTGCTGGGCAAAAGAAAGAATGAAGAGAACCTCTGAAAGGGGAGCAGAAAGGGGATCCACAGCCTTTGCTGCACACCATGCCACAAACTTGTTCCATCTACAGGCATATACTGTTTTGGTGGAGCAATGCCTGGCTGCCAAGATAACATTACAGACATCGGGAGGAAGGTCGAAAGCTGTCAACTGTCACCGCTCAAGTTCCACGCAAGGAGGTGGCGACTGGACAGGTTTGGGTGGAGGACCGTCCGCTGCTGCTGCGAAAGTTGATCAACATGAAGAAATTTAAATGTAAATGTTGTATACTTGTAAAGCGCACAGCTGCCCCAGCAACGGGGCGTCCCGGCGCTGTATACCGCTGGGGAACCCATCCTGGCTTTCCCTGTGAGATGGTCCCTACTGGGCATCTCCAAGGTGAAAACAAGCATCCCCGGCGCTGATGGGGCCGTAAGTGGAGATTAAGCAAACTATTGCCCAGAGTTGCTGAGTGGGATCCATGGTTAGAGTAGGCACTGAGGCGAGAATTATCGAGTCCGCTGACCTTTGGCCCAAGACCCTGCTGCGTCGGGAATCGAACCCTGGTCCCGGGCCGACCTCTGCTTCCGGGTCTGCCACCTCTAACCAGTGAGCCACACCACTCCACTCAGGTCTTCTGAGAGGCAGTCTGATCGGAGTATCGATGGCCATGTGTAATAGCTCAGGATACCAGACTCTTCATGCCCAATCTGTGGCCACAAGAATGACATGGGCCCAGTCACACTTGATCTTCCTCAGCACTGTGGGCAGAAGTGGAATAGGCAGAAAGGCATATAGAAGACTGCAACTCCACTTGCGACGAAATGCGTCTCCTAGCGAGTGCCGCCTTGGAAATTCCAATGCGCAGAACTGTTGACATTACGAGTTATCTTCGGTGGCGAATAGATCTAATCAAGGCTCTCCCTACTGCTGAAAGAGACCTTGCACCGCCTCAGAGTAAAGATGCCATTCATGATCCATCATGCACTGGCAGCTGAGTTCATCCGCCCTGGTGTTCAGAAAACCTGCTAGGTGTTGAACCACCAGGGACATGCCCTGCTGTTCTAGCAACTTCCAGAGACGAAGTGCCTAATGACAGATAGAAGCTGAAAGATCAGAATCAAAGCCCGAATGACCCGGACTCGCTGCTCAGGAGGATAAGCCCGAAACAGCGCTGTGTCCAGAAGCGCTCCGATGTAAAGAAGCGTCTGAGAGGGAATCAGGTGCGACTTCGGCACGTTGATGGAGAACCCCAGCGAATGCAGGAGGTTGGCCGTAGTTTGGAGGTGAGAGACGACATTCTGGGGCGAGCCCGCCTTCAACAGCAAGTCATCGAGATAGGGGAATACTGGAACCCCTGATCTGCACAGATGAGATGGGACCAGAGCCATCAATTTCGTGAACACCGGAGTGGCGCTGGTATGGCCAAAGGGGAGTACGGTAAACTGAAAGTGCTGGTGGCCTATCGGGACCAGCAGGTAATGCCGGTGGACCGGCCGGACGGGGATGTAAAAATAAGCGTCCTGCAAGTCAAACGCTACCAACCAGTCTCCAGGGTCGAGAGCAGACAAGACCTGAGCAAGCGTCAACATTTTGAACTTCTCCTTTCGGAGGAAGCGGTTGACGTTCCTGAGATCCAAGATAGGACGCAGGCCCTTGTCCTTCTTGGGCACCAGAAAGTAGCGGGAGTAACCACCACAACCCACTTCTGGGAGAGGAACGCGCTCGATAGCTCCCTTGGCCAGGAGAGCCGTAACTTCCTGTTGGAGAAGGCCCAGGTGATCCTCCGACATACAGTGGTACTGAGGTGGCAAGGCTGGAGGGGTATCCTCGAAGGGGAGGAAGTAGCCTCATTTGGACTTTCTGCAAAACCCACCTGTCCGACATGATGGTGCACCAGTGGGGGAGGTGATGGCGAATCCTGCCGCCCACTGGCGTTTGATGGGCCTGAAATGTCGGACTAGGAAGGCTTAAAGGCCGCTGCGGGGGGGTGGGGGTTGGTGGACTTGCCCGCCCGCTGGCCCCCTGAGCCACGACAGTGGTTTCCACGTCCCCGGCAGCGCAAAGATTGGGGAACTTGCATCAGCCTGTGGCTCTGGGCGGAATGTAAGGGGGCACACCTTCCGTAGCCACAAAAGGGGCGAAAAACAGACTGCACAGTGCAGCTGGAGAGGCCCAAGGACTTGGCTGTAGCCCTTGAGTCCTTGAAGAGCTCTAGAGCGTTGTCCGCTTTGTCGCCAAAAAGGCGACAGCCATCAAAGGGCATATCCATAAGAGTATTCTAGACATCCTCAGAAAACCCAGGTCAATCTCATCCAGGCCTAGTGTCGAAGGGCTACCGACGTGGAAATCGTCCTGCCCAGAAAGTCGGCGAATTCCAGCCAACAACGGATGATAAACGTCGCTGCATCCATCCCGGCGGCAATAGCCTGGGAGAGCACTATCCAGACCTCCTCCAGACACTGAGGCAGCACCTGGCAACCGTATCCCACACAGAGTGGGAATAACGGTCCAATAGACATGCAGTGTTTACTGACCGCAGTCCCAAGCTGGCGGAAGAGAAAATCATCTTTCCAAGATGATCCAGCTTCTTGGATTCCCTTTCCGGTGGAGCGGTAGGGAATGCGCTCTTGGAGGTAGAGACTTGGACCATCAAGCTCTCAGGGGTGGGGTGTTGGGAGAGGAAAGTTGGGTCGCCCGGAGCCGGGCGGTGGCGTCGGGCAATCATCCTATCCACGGGAGCCCCCGTGTTGGGCTTGGACCATGTGCCCTAAAGGACGTCAGTGAGGGCTTCATTAAATGGCAGCAGGGGCTCCGAAGAGCTTGCTTGCGGTTGAAGCACCATCGCCAGGAGGTTAGTCCTGACCGCCACTGTAAGGGAGCTTGAGGTTTAGGGCTTCAGCCGCCCTACGCAACACCACTGTGTATGACGCACTACCCGGGCCTCCTCTGGACACTGAGGCAGCACCAGCGCCACCGTATCCCACAATGAGTGCGAATAACGTCCCAAGAGACATAAGGTGTTTACGGACCGCAGTCCTAAGCTGGCGGAAGAGAACATTTTCTTGCCAAGGACGTCCAGCTTCTTGGATTCCCTTTCCCGTGGAGCGGTAGGGAAGGCGCTCTTGGAGATAAAACTTGAACTACCAAGCTTTCGGGGGTGGGATGTTGGGAGAGGAAAGTAGGGTCGTCCGGAGCTGGGTGGTGGTGACGGGCAATCATCCTGTCCATGGGTGCCCCATGTCCAAAATGACCTCTGTGAGTTTCTAATTAAATGGAGCAAGGGCTCCGAAGAGCTCGTAGCCGGTTGAACCACCTCTGTCAGGAGGTCAGTGCTGACCGGCACCGTAGGAAGCTCGAGGTTTAGAGCCTCTGCCGCCCTACACAACACCACTGCGTATGACGCTCCCTCCTCCATAGCCACGGTAGGAGGCGACAACATGCCAAGGTCAGGGGAGGTGTCCAGACCACTGGCATCTCCCAGTTCCTCTCTCCAGTCCTGTTCACTGTCCAACTGGTCAGAGGGTCACCTGACAACTACCAGTCCTCCTCCTCGTCCTCTGGGTGCCAATCTGGCCTAGAGGGGACCCCAGGAGTTAACAGGGGCACAAACACCGAGCTCGCCGCCGAATCAGACATCGGACGCCGCCGGTCAGGCTCCACATCAGGATGGAGGCCGGGGTAGACGCCGGCCAGAGGGCTGACCGGCGTCGAATGCGGTAGCAGTGCCGGAGGAAGCGGCGCTGGTGGAGGCGTAATAAGGTCAACCAGCATCCCTCATCGCGTCAGCCAACCGACGGGGAGAAGTCGAAGAGCGACGATGCTTCTTCGACTTCTTCTTGTGCTTCGACTTACCTGACCCAGAGTGCGAAGTCTTAGAAGATTTACAAGAGTGGTGATGGCTCTGCGACCAGTCCCTCGACCTCCCTCACGACCAGGACCATTAACGGGGCAGAGCAGACTGCTGCCCCTCAAGAAGCTTTCGGGACCGCTCCCGCAAAGCCTTCGGAGCACGACTTGGGGTCGTGGTCGCGCTCTAGGCAAAAGAGGCACACATGCAGTGCAGATCCGTAACCGACATCAGTCAAGAACAGGATCCGCAAGCCTTGAAGCCGGGCATCCTTACGTGAACAAGGAGTCGTAGGACTCACAAAAGACGTCGACAAAAGTCACTCAAAAAGTTCAGTGAAAAAATGACTGGAGGTACCGCTCTCTCCGGATCTGGGCTGGCTGGCGTGAAAATGGAAAGAACTGACAGAAGCGCGTGAGGGTGGCGTCTTAGGAGCTTTCGCGACGTCATTCCGGCGACACGACACCAACGACGGAACGGAGCCAAACAACGCCACCTTCAAACATGTAGAGGTACTGCTGACGCCTGGGGGTAATTCTAAGGAAAGGAATCTATAACTAACGAACAAGTTACTTACCTTTCGGTAATGATATATCTGTAAGAAACATTAGTTAGTGATAGATTACTTACCTTAGAATTACCCCCAGGCGTCAGACTGGACCCGGAAAGTTTTCATCAGCAGTACCCCTGCGCATTGTAAGGAGCCGACGTGCGACTCCGCGTCCATCGTTGGCGTCGTGGTCGCAGAGATGACGTCGCGGCAGCTACTTAGTCGCCGCCCTCGCGCACTGACATCAGTTCTGTACACGACTTTCCGCGCCAGGAACACAGAGCCATGCAAGATACTGACCATTGGTGCATTGAGACTAGGGCCCTGAAAGGGATGACCTTAACCCTAGAAATCAGTTCGCAGAACGGGGAGGATGGGTGGGCGGTAAGGAATCTATCACTAACTAATGTTTCTTACAGATATATCGTTACCGAAGGCAACTTGTTCATCTGAAAGAAACACAGTGACAGATTCCCTATGTTAGAATAGATAACCCAGCAATACCAACCCTGGAGGTGGGTCAGCGAACGAAAATCACACCAGGAATTCCCGGAGAACAGAACGGCCAAAGAAGCAGTCTCTCTGGACTTGGCTGTCCAGGCAATAATGCTGTGTAAAAGTGTGCAGCGAGGCCCAAGTAGCTGCCTGACAGATGTCTTGTAAGGGGACACCATGTCCCAAGGCCACAGTGGCAGCCGTCGCCCTGGTGGAATGGGCGCACAGCCCGACCGGAGGCTCCTTTTTAGCCAGAGAATAACAGGCCTTAATACACAAGACGACCCATTAGGAGGTAGTCCGCTTGTGTACAGTCCGACCTTTCTTGGCGCCAACGTAGCCAACAAAGAGCTGGTCATCCACCCGGAACTGTTGTGTGTGATTCAGGTAAAATGAGAGCGCACGTTTTGGGTTCAGACTCTATTCCTCTCTGGAAGGATCAGGAGGCGGAAAGAAGGTGGGCAAAGTGATGGTCTGCCCACTGTGAAAGGCAGTGACAACCTTTGGCAGAAAGGATGGACGTGTCCTGAGCACAACCTTGTCTGGATGGACAGATAGAAAAGGAGGCTTGCAAGAAAGAGCCTGGAGGTCATTCACTCTGCTAGCAGAGGTGATGGCAACCAAGAAAGCAGTCTTCAGAGTTAACTAGTGGGAAAGGAGTGCCTGTCTGGTGATCTCACCTCATCTACTAAGCACTAACAAAGAATAATGAACTCAGAGTAATACAATCACCAGTAAGTACTTGGAATATTATAGCTATAAGAACAAGTTACTTACCTTCGGTAACTATGTATCTGTAAGAAACATTAGTTAGTTAGATTCCTCACCTTAGAATATCCCCAGGCGTCAGACTGGATCCAGAAGATTTTTGTAGCAATACCCCTTGCGCGTCGCTAGGCGTCGTCTGCGGCTCCGCATCCGTCGTTGGCGTCGTGCGCCGGAATGACGTCAGAGTACTTAGACGCCGCCCTCGCGCGCTGACGTCAGTTCTTGTACATAGCTTTCCGCGCCAGGAACGCAGAGCCATGCAAGAGACCGACACTGGTGCCAAAAAATCTAGGGCCCTGAAAGGGATAGCCTTAACCCTAGATGTCAGTTCGCAGAACGGGGAGGATGGGTGGGTCGGTGAGGAATCTAACTAACTAATGTTTCTTACAGATACATCGTTACCGAAGGTAAGTAACTTGTTCATCTGAAAGAAACACGTTAGTTAGATTCCTCACCTTAGAATAGATACCCAAGCAATACCAACCCCGGTGGTGGGTCTGCGAACCAAAATCACACCAGAAAGTCCTGGAGGACAGAACGGCCAAAGAATCCATCCCTCCGGACTTGGCTGTCTAGGCAATAATGCCTGGCAAACGTGTGCAGCGAAGCCCAGGTTGCCGCCTGACAGATGTCCTGCAAAGGGACTCCCCGTCCCAAAGCAGTAGTAGCCGCCGTGGCCCGAGTAGAATGGGCTCGCAGCCCAACATGAGGGTCCTTTTTTGCCAAGGAATAACAGATTTTTATACGCAAAACGACCCACCGGGAGATGGTCCGTTTGTGCACAGCTTTTCCCTTCTTTGCACCCACGTAGCAAACGAAAAGCTGGTCGTCCACTCGGAACTGTTTTGTGCGGTCCAAATAAAAGGAGAGCGCACGTTTTGGGTCCAGACGGTGGAGCCGCTCTTCCTCTTTGGAAGGATGCGGAAAGAAGGTGGGCAAGGTGACAGATTGCCCAAGATGAAAGGGGGTCACCACTTTCGGTTGAAAGGAAGGACGAGGCCGAAGGACAACCTTGTCCGGATGAACAGATAGAACAGGAGGCTTAGACGATAGAGCCTGGAGCTCACTCACCCGTCTAGCCGAGGTGCTGGCTACCAGGAAAGCAGTCTTAAGAGTTAGAAGACGAAGAGGACAATTCTGAAGAGGCTCAAAGGGAGCGCACATCAGGAATGTTAAGACAAGATTCAAGTCCCACTGAGGCATTACGAAAGGGACAGTAGGGAACGTGTGAGTAATGCCTTTAAGAAAGCGTGACACTACAGGGGACTTGAAAAGAGAGGGCTGATCAGGAAGCCGTAAGAAGGCAGAGATGGCAGCAAGATAACCTTTCAAGGTGGCCAGGGCAGAGCCCTGCCGGGCCAAAGAAAGAAGAAAGAGGAGAACCTCAGAAAGAGGGGCGGAAAGGGGATCCACAGCCTTTGCTGTGCACCACGCCACAAATTTGTTCCACCGGCAGGCGTATACCTTCTTTGTGGAGGGACGCCTGGCTGCCAGAATGACATCACAGACTTCAGGAGGCAAGTCAAATGGCATCAACTGCCGCCGCTCAATCTCCACGCATGGAGGTGGAGGCTGGACAGGTTCGGGTGGAGGACCGTCCCCTGCTGCAGCGACAGAAGATCCTCCCGAAGGGGCAGACGTATCGGAGGATCGGTCAACATACTGAGTATCTCGGGATACCAGTATCTTCGTGCCCAATCCGGAGCCACCAAGATGACTTGGGCCCGGTCGCGCCTGATCTTCTTCAGCACTCTGGGCAGAAGTGGTATAGGCGGAAAGGCGTACAACAGACCGCAACTCCACTCGCGACGAAAAGCGTCGCCGAGCGAGTGCAGCCTTGGAAATTCCAACGCGCAGAACTGCTGACATTGCGCGTTCTCGTCGGTGGCGAATAGATCTAACCAAGGCTCTCCCCACTGCTGAAAGAGACCTTGCGCCACCTCGGAGTTCAGACGCCATTCGTGATCCATCATACACCGGCGTCTGAGTTAGTCTGCTCTGGCGTTCAGAGAGCCCGCCAGATGTTGAACCACCAGGGTGATGCCCTGGTGTTCCAGCCATGTCCAGAGGCGCAGAGCCTCCTGACAAAGGGTCCACGACCCCACCCCGCCCTGTTTGTTGCAATACCACATGGCGGTGGTGTTGTCCGTGAACACCTGCACAACACTTCCCCGGACAGAGGGAAGGAAGGCTTTCAGTGCAAGTCGGATCGCTCTCCGCTCCAACAAGTTGATGTGGAGGCGAGACTCCGCCGGAGACCAGAGGCCTCTGATCTCCGCCTCTCCCATATGGCCACCCCATCCCAGGAGGGATGCATCAGTCACTACGACATGCTCCGGTAGGGGTAGGGAGAGGCTCTTGCCCGTGACCCAATCGCGGTCCATGAGCCACCACTGCAACTGCTGTGCAGTGCCCTCCGAGATCAAGACATGGTCGGATAGGTTGCCGTGATGCTGGGCCCACTGAAACTTCAGGTCCCACTGCAGAGCCCGCATGCGCCGCCTGGCGTGATGCACTAGTAGGATGCAGGAGGCCATCAGCCCCAGAAGCCGCAACACTAGCCTGACCGAAACCCAGGATAGAGGCCGATAGTGGATGAACCCGGAACTGCGCCGAATCGAGAACCGCTCCGATGAAGATGAGCTTCTGAGAGGGGCTCAGGTGTGACTTCGGCACGTTGATGGAAAACCCTAGCAAATGCAGGAGATCTGCCGTAGTCTGGAGGTGGGAGACGACTGCCTGGAGTGAGCCCGCCTTAGACAACCAGTCGTCGAGATAGGGGAAGACCGGAACCCCTGATCTGCGCAGATGAGCTGCGACCACCGCCATCACTTTCGTTAACACCCGAGGGGCACTGGTAAGGCCGAAGGGGAGCACGGTGAACTGAAAGTGCTCTTGACCCACCGTGAACCGCAGGTAACGCCGGTGGGCCGGCAGGACGGGGATATGGAAATATGCGGCCTGCAAGTCCAACGCTACCATCCAGTCTCCAGGGTCTAGGGCAGCTAGAACCTGAGCCAAAGTAAACTTTTTGAACCGTTCCTCCCGGAGGAAGGCATGGACGTTCCTGAGGTCCAAGATATGGCGTAGGCCTCCTTTGCCCTTCTTGGGAACCAGAAAGTAGTGGGAATAACAACCACGACCTACTTCTGGGCTCGGAACGCACTCGACGGCCTCTTTGGCCAAGAGGACCGAAACTTCCTCTTGCAGAAGATTCAAATGATCCTCCGAGATACGGTGGTGCTGCGGTGGCATGGCTGGAGGGGTCGTCTCGAACGGGAGGGAGTAGCCCCTTCGGACGATTTGCAGCACCCACCTGTCCGAAGTAATGGTACGCCAGTGGAGCAGGTGATGGCGAACCCGGCCTCCCACTGGCGAGGAATGGGCCTGAAAGCTCGGACTAGGAAGGCTTTGAGGCGGATGCTGCCGGGGTGGATGTGGACTGACCGCGTCGTCCTCCAGTACCGCCTCGGCGGGAACCACGTCCGCGACCGGGTGCAGGCTGGTTCTGCGGCCAGTGGCTAGGCGGACGTGAGGAGGTGCCCCTTCCTTGGCCACGAAAGGAGCGAAAAGCGGAAATTTGTGGCCGCGGGGCCGAGAGGCCCAAGGACGTGGCCGTAGCCCGGGAGTCCTTGAAGCGAGCCAGCGCACTGTCCGCTTTCTCACCAAAAAGGCGAGCTCCATCAAAAGGCATGTCCATGAGTGTGCTCTGGACATCCCCTGAAAAGGACGTGGACCGCAGCCAGGCGTGACGTCGAAGAGCCACCGTGGTAGAAATCGCCCTACCCAGCGAGTCCGTAGTGTCGAGTCCACATCGGATTGCATGGCGCGCTGCATCTCTCCCATCGGCCAGAGCCGAGGAAAGCCACGCCCGGGCCTCCTCCGGGCACAGTGGCAGCACGTCCTCCACCGTATTCCACAGAGAGTGGGAATAACGGTCCAAGAGACAGGCGGTGTTCAAAGACCGCAGGCCCAAACTGAGCGAGGAGAACAGCTTCTTACCGAACTGTTCCAGTCTCTTGGAATCCCGGTCCGGAGGAGCGGACGGGAAGGAGGATTGGGAGGTAGAGGCTTGGATAACCAGACTTTCGGGGGTGGGGTGTTGGGACAGAAAACTGGGGTCGCCCGGAGCAGGGCGGTGGCGCCTGGCAACGTTCCTATCCACAGGAGGCACTGTGGAGGGCTTGGACCAGGTGCCCTGCAGAACGTCAGTGAGGGCCTCATTGAATTGCAGCAGAGGCTCAGTGGAGCATGCGGCAGACTGAAGCACCTCAGTGAGGATGTTAGTCCTCACAGCCACGGCAGGCAGCTCAAACCCAAGGGCCACGGCCGCCTTGCGCAGCACCACAGAAAAAGCTGCACCCTCCTCCGAAGCCACAGTCGGAGGAGAGATGAATCCAGTGTCCGGTGAGGTATCCAATCCACTGGCCTCCCCCGGTTCATCTGCCCAGTCCTGAGAAAGTTGCCCCTGAAGGGCCATAGGGTCCTCAGACCCCTCCCATTCGCCCCCGTCATCCGATTCCTGGTAAACAGGAGGAATGATCGGAGCCGGTCGATAGACAACATGTGTCTCTAGCGGCGTCTGATACGGCGACGGGCGGCGCCGCATCGGCGTCGGGACCGGACAGGGGCTGAACCGGGGATCGACGTCGACCGGAGTCGGCGTCGGGGGTGGTACCGGTGTCGGCGCCGGCGGAGGAGGCGTAACGAGGTCGACCGGCGTCGACAGGGGCCCAGGCTCGGGCCCCTCGGGGACCTGCGGCATTGGGGCCGGAGCTTTCAACGGCGCCAGGGCCGGAGCCGCCGGCACGCGAGGTCGCCCAGTCGAGTCCGCGGGGCCCGAAGGCGCGCCAGTGGGCGTCGACGGCGGGGGCAGGCTCCTCATGGCCGAGAGGAAGGCACTGACCTCCACCGGCGTCGCCTCAATCCCAGGGACCGGCAGGTATGGGGACTTGCGCGGTGCCTGCGGCTCCCGCGGAGCCGCGGGGGTGGAACCACCCGGACCCTCGGCCGAGTCACTCGACCGGCGAGGGGAGTCCGAAGAGCGGTGTCGCCTCTTGGACTTCTTGGAGTGCTTCGACTTACCCGAAGACTTCGAGCCAGACGAGCGACGATGTCGAGTGCGGCTCCGCGACCGATCCTTGGACCTCCTCCTGGACCGGGATCGAGAGGGGCGCGGAGCCGAGTGGCGAAGCTCGAGAAGCATGCGGGACCGCTCCAGTCTAGCTTTCGAGGTCAGGGCCATACAATCGGAGCACGACTCCGCGTCGTGGTCGAGGCCCAAGCAGTACAGGCACCGGCGGTGATGATCGGTCACCAACATCAGTCGGTGACAGTCGTCGCAGGCCTTGAAACCAGGCATCCTACCGGCACCAGAGTCGAAAGTGACCAAAAAGAGTCGAAAAAAATTGACTAAAGGGGTAGCTCTCCCGGATCGGCGCTTACTGGCGCGGAAAAAAGAACTGACGTCAGCGCGCGAGGGCGGCGTCTAAGTACTCCGACGACGTCATTCAGGCGCACGACGCCAACGACGGACGCGGTGCCGCAGACGACGCCTAGCGACGCACAAGGGGTATTGCTACAAAAATCTTCCGGATCCAGTCTGACGCCTGGGGATATTCTAAGGTGAGGAATCTAACGTGTTTCTTTCAGATATATTTAATTACCTATTAAAATGCAAGCATTGCCATTAAAGCTGGACGAATACCTATTTCATCGTAAGCATAGACGAAGACAGGTATTTTTTAGATCTATGTGCAAAAGATCCTCGAGGCATTAGGGATGATGACGAGGAAGATCCCCTGAAATTAATAAGTATGATGCCAGCCTTTGCTCCCATGGAAAAAACAGGGATTTCAAAAGCAATTAATGTGAAAGCAATGGAGAAAGAAATTATCATTTTGTGGGGAGATGCTTCTAGTAAAATGTGGAAATGTATGTGCCGCTATGGGATTTTTTATGAAGAAAGTGTCCGTAGTTGTACACTTAAGGACAGCTGTAAACTTCAGTTCTTAATATGTAAATGAGAAGAAAATTCAGAATGTCTGCCCCATTAGACTAGTGAACTGAAGAACAAAAATTATAATGATAGAGACAAGAGACAATTAATATCATTAGTGTTCCAGCCCTTGGCATTGTTTTAGGCAACTCGTGGATATGGCTTTGCAATTCTGATTTACTGAAAAATGTACTTTGAAGTTAAAATAATTCCTCTGAATGGCAGAGGCAGAGTTGATAGTACATACCAGGAGATTATCAAACGGAAGGAATGTATGCAACAGCAAAAGTGTTCTTGGAAGATGAGCTGCTACAACCTCTCAAACGATGCGACTGTGTGATCCCTACATTTCTAGCAAGAGCTATTCTTTATTAGAAGATTTAGACATTGAGTGGGAACGACCAAGGAATTTAAAGCAGTACAGTGAAGAATGCCTCTAATAAAATTCACTCACTGGGGGTTTATGTACTCATTACGGAGGGTCGAATGATATTAAAGTTCTGTGGTGTCTATAGACTTATTTCTTAAAATGAAAAAACTACATTGTAGTAAACACAACATACATCCTCAATGAGTGTCTTTGTCAGCATATAATGTCCAGCTGAAGAACCTCCTCTAACTCTTTGCTGCTTATCACGGAGATGGTGTCCTCTACTTATCTGCTCTTCTTGGTTCAAAATAGCTTATTTGGCGCTATGTAAAGTTTGCTGGTCTTACTCTGTTACTTTAGCCTCTATAACTGAGGTAGCGCAATGTGTGAATCTCTGCTCAAGGCGCATTGAGATGTGCTCTCTTTTCCTCACTGCGGAGACAACTATCATGACCGCATGGACGGTGGCAGGTCCTCTGGGACCGAGACTGCAACATAATACAGCTATGGCCATCTGAGGGTACCTCAGCATTTCCGCTTCTTGGTAGGCCTCGCCTGCGGAGACAGTCTTGGTGCTCCTCCTTGGCAAGACTGCGCTGTGACGCCAGCAAGAAGGAGCAGCGCAACTCCTCCTGCATTCCCCGGAGTGAGGGCCAAGATTGAATCCAAACAGGACAGCCAGCACCAGCGACTGGACCCGGCCACCCATCCCAGCCTCTGTTACAGCAGCTGGAGGGCAAGAGCCTTGGAGCTGGCTGCTCTAGTTACTTGCCAAAGGCAGCAAAGCCGCTACAAATTAAGACACAATCCCACAAAGCGTTCATACATAATAAATTATCCTAATCTTAGCTATTGAGATTAAAGGATGGGAGAACTTATTGCAGAGACTTATTCTTGACAATATATTATTAGGAAATTAAAGAACAAGTTTCTTACCTTTCGTAACGATATATCTGTAAGAGATCTAGATTAGATATGGATTCCTCACCTTACAATTACCCCAAGGCCTCAGACTGAATCCGGAGAATTTTTTGCGCTGCGATAGGTGGCACTGGTAGACTCTGCGTTCGTCATTGGCGTCGTGGTTGCCGGAATGACGTCAGGGTATCTAGTTAGACGCCGCCTTCACGCGCTGACGTCAGTTCTTTACACGACATTCCATGCCAGAAGTGCAGAGCCATGCAAGACACTGACCACTGCTGCATGAAAATTAGGGCCCTGAAAGGGAGTCCCTCACACTAGAAGTCAGTTCGCAGAACGGAGAGGATGGGTGCGGCGGTGAGGAATCCATAACTAATCTATGTCTCTTACAGATATATAGTTACCGAGGTAAGTAACTTGTTCATCTGAAAGAGCCAGTTATGGATTCCTCACCTTAGAATAGATACCCCAGCAATACCAACCCGGGTGGTGGGTCTGCGAACCAAGTTCACACCAGAAAGTCCTGGAGAACCGAACGGCTGAAGAAGCTGTCCCTCCGGACTTGGCTATCTAGGCAGCAGTGTTTGGTAAACGTGTGCAGTGAAGCCCACATAGCTGCCTGGCAGATGTCAAGAAGGGGGACTCCACGTCCCAAAGCAGTAGTGGCTGCCGTCGCCCTGGGACGGTGGAGCCTCACTTCCTCTTTAGAAGGATGCGAAGGCGGAAAGAAGGTGGGTAAAGGGATGGTCTATCCTATATGGAAAGAGGTAACCACTTTGGGAAGGAAAGAAGGCCTAGTGCAGAGAACTACCTTGTCCGTATGAGCATACTGGTAATCTTAGTAAGTGGATTTGCTCTCATTAGAAGGGAAAAGGGAAGGAAGGAAGGAAGGGGGGGGGGGGTGTTCCGTTCAATGGCTGATTTTTTCTCTATCTCTAAAAAATGTAGAATTATCTGTTGGCAAATTAAGGAGAGGAATTCTGTGATGTCTTATGATGTTGTTGGCTGAAATTATATGGACATGTAGAACAAGTTACTTACCTTCGGTAACAATGTATCTGTAAGAAACATTAGTTAGTTAGATTCCTCACCTTAGAATATCCCCAGGCGTCAGGCTGGATCCGGAAAGATTTTTGTAGCAATACCCCTTGCGCGTCGCTAGGCGTCGTCTGCGGCTCCGCATCCGTCGTTGGCGTCGTGCCCCGGAATGACGTCGGAGTACTTAGACGCCGCCCTCGCGCTCTGACGTCAGTTCTTGTACATAGCTTTCCGCGCCAGGGACGCTGAGCCATGCAAGAGACTGACACTGGTGCCAAAAAATCTAGTGCCCTGAAAGGGAGAACCTTAACCCTAGATGTCGGTTCGCAGAACGGGGAGGCTGGGTGGGTCGGTGAGGAATCTAACTAACTAATGTTTCTTACAGATACATCGTTACCGAAGGTAAGTAACTTGTTCATCTGAAAGAAACACGTTAGTTAGATTCCTCACCCCAGCAATACCAACCCCGGTGGTGGGTCTGTGAACCAAGATCACACCAGAAAGTCCTGGAGAACAGAACGGCCAAAGTGGCCATCCCTCCAGACTTGGCTGCCCAGGCAGTAATGTCTCGCAAACGTGTGCAGCGAAGCCCATGTCGCCGCCTGACAGATGTCTTGCAAGGGGACTCCCCGTCCCAGTGCAATCATGGCCGCTGTGGCCAGAGTAGAATGGGCCCGTAGCCCAACAGGAGGAACCTTTTTCGCCAAAGAATAGCAGGTCTTAATACACAACACGACCCACCGAGAGATGGTCCGCTTGTGTACTGCTTTACCCTTCTTAGCCCCTACGTATCCAACAAAAAGTTGGTCGTCCACCCGGAACTGTCTTGTGCGGTCCAAATAAAAGGATAGCGCACGTTTTGGGTCCAGACGGTGGAGCCTCTCCATCTTTTGAAGGATGCGGAGGCGGAAAGAAGGTGGGCCGCGTGACAGATTGCCCGATGTGAAAGGGAGTCACGACTTTAGGCAGGAAAGAAGGACAGGTCCGGAGGACAACTTTGCCCGGATGAACTGAAAGGAAGGGAGGCTTGGATGACAAAGCCTGGAGCTCACTCACCCGCCTAGCGGAGGTGATTGCAACCAAGAAAGCAGTTTTCAATGTCAAAAGACGGATGGGACAGTTATGAAGGGGCTCAAAGAGAGCGCACATCAGAAAAGTGAGAACAAGGTTCAAGTCCCACTGAGGCATTACGAAAGGAACAGGAGGGTACATATGAGTAATGCCCTTGAGAAAGCGTGAAACAACAGGGGACTTGAAAAGAGAAGGCTGATCACGAAGCCGAAGGAAGGCGGAGATAGCAGCAAGATAACCTTTCAAGGTGCCCAGAGCAGAGCCCTGCTGGGCCAAAGAAAGAAGAAAGAGGAGAAACTCAGAAAGAGGGGCAGAAAGGGGATCCACAGCTTTTGCTGTGCACCATGCCACAAATTTGTTCCACCGGCAGGCGTATACCGTCTTTGTGGAGGGACGCCTGGCTGCCAGAATGACATCACAGACTTCAGGATGCAAGTCAAATGGCATCAACTGCCGCCGCTCAATCTCCACGCATGTAGGTGGAGGCTGGACAGGTTCGGGTGGAGGACCGTCCCCTGCTGCTGCGACAGAAGATCCTCCCGAATAGGCAGTCGGATCGGGGGATCGATGGACATACTGAGTAGCTCGGGATACCAATACCTTCGTGCCTAATCCGGAGCCACCAAGATGACTTGGGCCCGGTCGCGTCTGATCTTCTTCAGCACTCTGGGCAGAAGTGGTATAGGCGGAAAGGCGTACAACAGACCGCAACTCCACTCGCGACGAAAAGCGTCTCCGAGCGAGTGCCGCCTTGGAAATTCCAACGCGCAGAACTGCTGACATTGCGCGTTCCCTTCGGTGGTGAATAGATCTAACCAAGGCTCTCCCCACAGCAGAAAGAGACCTCCTGACAAAGGGTCCACGACCCCAACCCGCCCTGTTTGTTGCATTACCACATGGCGGTGGTGTTGTCTGTGAACACCTGCACGACGCTTCCCCGGACAGAGGGAAGAAAGGCTTTCAGTGCAAGTCGGATCGCCCTCAGCTCCAAAAGATTGATATGGAGCCGAGACTCCGCCAAAGACCAGAGTCCTCTGATCTCCGCCTCTCCCATATGGCCCCCCCATCCCAGGAGGGACGCATCCGTCACTACCACGTGCTCCGGTTGGGGAAGGGAGAGGGATCTGCCGCTGACCCAATCGCGATTCGTGAGCCACCACTGCAGCTGTTTCGCAGTGCCCTCCGAGATCAAGACGTGGACGGACAGGTTGCCTTGATGCTGGGCCCACTGAAACTTCAGGTCCCACTGCAGAGCCCGCATCCGCCATCTGGCATGAGGTACTAACAGGATGCAGGAGGCCATCAGCCCCAGAAGCCGCAGCACCAACCTGACCGAAATCCAGGACAGAGGCCGGAAGATGGGAATCAGGGCTCGAATGTCCAGGACCCGCTGTTCCGGCGGATAGACCCGGAACTGCGCCGAATCGAGAACCACCCCTATGAAAAGGAGCTTTTGGGAGGGACTCAGGTGCGACTTCTGCACATTGATGGAGAACCAGAGCAAATGCAGGAGGTCTGCCGTAGTCTCGAGGTGGGAGACAACTTGCTGGGGCGAGCCCGCCTTCAACAGCCAGTCGTCGAGATAGGGGAAGACTGGAACCCCTGATCTGCGCAGATGAGCTGCGACCACCGCCATCACTTTTGTGAACACCCGAGGGGCACTGGTGAGGCCGAAGGGGAGCACGGTGAACTGAAAGTACTCCTGACCCACCGTGAACCGCAGGTAACGCCGGTAGGCCGGCAGGACGGGGATGTGGAAATAAGCGTCCTGCAAGTCCAATGCTACCATCCAGTCTCCAGGATCTGGGGCAGCAAGAACCTGAGCCAAAGTGACCATCTTGAACCGTTCCTTCCGGAGGAAGGCGTTCAGGCTTCGGAGATCCAAGATCGGGCGTAGGCCCCTTTGCCCTTCTTGGGAACCAGAAAGTAGTGGGAATAGCAACCACGACCTACTTCTGGACCAGGAACGCGCTCGACGGCCTCTTTGGCCAAGAGGGCCGAAACCTCCTCCCGGAGAAGATGCAAATGATCCCCCGACATACGGTGGTTCTGCGGTGGCATGGCTGGAGGGGTCGTCTCGAAGGGGAGGGAGTAGCCCCTTCGGACTATTTGCAGCACCCACCTGTCCGAAGTGACGGCGCGCCAGTGGAGCAGGTGATGGCGAACTCTGCCCCCCACTGGCGTTGAATGGGCCTGAAAGCTCGGACTAGGAGGGCTTTGAGGCGGATGCTGCCGGGGTGGATGTGGACTGACCGGCACGTTGTCCTCCAGAACCGCCTCGGCGGAAACCACGTCCGCGTGCAGGTTGGGTCTGCGGCCGGTGGCTGGGCGGACGTGAGGAGGCGCCCCTTCCTTGGCCACGAAAGGGGCGAAAGGCGGAAGTTTGCAGCCGCGGGGCCAAAAGACCCAAGGACTTGGCCGTGGTTCGGGAGTCCTTACACCGGGCCAGCGCACTGTCCGCCTTCTTGACAAAAAGGCGAGTTCCATCGAAGGGCATGTCCATGAGGGAGCTTTGGACATCCCCTGAAAACGACGTGGACCTCAGCCAGGCGTGACGCCGAAGCGCCACCGTGGTGGAAATTGCCCGATACAGCGAGTCCGTGGTGTCTACTCCACATCTAATGGCGTGCCGCGCTGCATCTCGCCCGTTAGCAAGGGCTTGGGTGAGTCGCTCCCGGGCCTCCTCCGGGCACAAGGCCAGCACGTCCTCCACCGCATCCCACAGCGAGTGGGAGTAACGGTCCAAAAGGCAAGCGGTATTTAAAGACCGCAGTCCCAAACTCAGGGACGAGAACAGTTTCTTGCCAAACTGCTCCAACCTCTTGGATTCCCTATCCGGAGGAGCGGACGGGAAGGAGGATTGGGAGGTAGAGGCCTGGATAACCAGGCTCTCGGGGTGGGGTGGTGGGAGAGGAATGTGGGGTCGCCCGGAGCAGGGCGGTGGCGCCAAGCAACGTTCCGGTCCACAGGAGGGACTGTGGAGGGCTTGGACCAAGTGCCCCGGAGAACGTCAATGAGGGCCTCATTAAACTGCAGCAGAGGCTCAGTGGAGCTTGCTGTCGGTTGAAGCACCTCGGTGAGGACGTTAGTCCTCACAGCCACAGCAGGCAACTCGAGCCCCAGGGCTTCGGCCGCCTTGCGCAGCACCACAGAAAAGGCTGCACCTTCCTCCGAGGCCACAGTCGGAGGAGAGATGAATCCAGCGTCTGGAGAGGTATCCAAACCGCTGGCGTCCCCCAATTCCTCTGCCCAGTCCTGAGACAATTGGGCCTGTTCGGCCAGAGGGTCCTGAGACCCCTCCCAGTCACCCTCATCATCCGATTCCTGGTAGAAAAGAGGAATGATCGGAGCCAGACGGTGGATGAAGCGGTCACCCATCGGCGCCGGTAACGGCGTCGGGTCCGGAATAGGGCTAAACTGAGGCTCGACGCCGAGCGGGGTCGGCGTCGGGGGCGGAACCGGTGTCAGCGCCGGCGGAGGAGGCAACGTGAGGTCGACCGGCGCCGGCAGAGATCCAGGCCTGGATCCCTCGGGGACCTGCGGCGTCGGGGCCGGAGCCGCCGGCATGCGAGGTCGCCCAGTCAACCCTGTGGGGCCCGAAGGCACGCCGGCAGGCGTCGACGGCGGAGCCAGAGTCCTCATGGCCGAGAGGAAGGCACTGACCTCTGCCGGAGTCACGTCAGTCCCAGGGACCGGAGGGTATGGGGACGAGCGCGGGGGTGGACCCTCGGCCGGGACACGCGACCGGCTAGGGGAGCGCGGACGCCGCTTGGACTTCTTAGAGTGTTTGGAGTGACGGGACTTACCCGAAGATCCCAACGAGCGATGTCGATGGCTGCGGCTCCGCGAGCGGTCCTTGGACCTCCTCCTGGACCGGGACAGAGAGCGACGCGGAGCCGAGTGTCGAAGCTCGAGTAGCTTACGGGACCGCTCCCGCCTAGCCTTCGACATCAAGGCCTGACAGTCGGGGCACGACTCCGCCGTAACTTCCTGTTAGAGAAGGGCTAGGTGATCCTCCGTCATGCAATGGGTCTGAGGTGGCATGGATGGAGGGGTAGTCATGAAGGGGTGGGAGAAGCCCCTTCAGACTATCTGCAAAAGACACCTGTCTGACGTGATGTTGAGCCAGTGTGGGAGGTGATGGCGAATCCTGCCGCCCACTGGCAAAAGGTCGGACAAGGAGGGCTTGGAGGCTGCTGCAGAGGGGGCACTGGGGGACTGGCCTATCTGCTGGCCCCCAGACCCATGACGGTGGGTCCCACGTCCCTGCTGAGGCTGGACGGCTTGCGCAGGCAAGTGGCCCGGGGTGGTAAGTTGTGGGGCACTCCTTCCGTAGCCACAAAAGGGGCAAAAGGCAGACTGTTCTGGGCAGGAGGTGGATGCGAGGCCTAAGGACCTGGCGGTAGCCCTGGAGTCCTTAAAGCGATCAAGCGATTTGTCCACTTTGTCGCCAAAAAAGCGACTTCCATCAAAAGGCATGTCCAAAAGAGTAGCTTGGACATCACCCGAAAAGCCAGTAGACCTCAACCAGGTGTAGCGTCTAAGGGCTACCAACATGGAAATCGTCCTGCCTAGTGAGTCGGCGGTGTCCAGTGCACATCGGATGGTGAACTTCGCTGCGTCTCGCCCTTTGGCAACTGCACGGGACAGCACGGCCCGGGCCTCCTACGGCCATTGAGGCAGCACCTGCGCAACCATGTCCCACACGGAGTGGGAGTAACGGCCCAATAGACATGCAGTGTTCGCCAACCGCAGTCCCAAGCTGGAGGAAGAAAACATCTTCTTCCCAAGGTGGTCCAGCTTCTTGGATTCCCTATCAGGTGGTGCGTTAGGGAATGCGCCCTTGGACATTGAGACTTGGACTACCAAGTTCTCAGGGGTGGAATGGGAAGAGATGAATGTGGGGTCACCCAGGGCCGGGCTGTGGCATCGGGCAATCATCCTGTCCACAGGAGCCCCTGTGTTGGGCTTGGACCAAGTGCCAAAAAGGTTGTCTGTAAGTGCCTTATTGAACAGCAGAAAGGGCTCTGAAGAGGCTGCTGCTGGCTGAAGCACCTCGGTAAGGAGGTTAGTCCTGAACGCCACCGTAGGAAGCTCGAGGTTTAAGGTTTCGGCAGCCCTACGCAACACCACTGCATAAGATGCACTCTCCTCCGTAGCCACAGTAGGGGGAGCCGGCGCCGATCTGGATCCAAACCTGGATCCTTGGGGGCCCAGGCGCGCCGGATCCAAAGCCATCTACATCGAAGGCCTAGAGCCCCCAACCAAGTCCGTGGGGGCAGAGTCGGGCTGCCCAAAGATAGAATGCAAGGCTTTGTAAAAAGTTCGAAGCTGGGCAGGGGTCACTCTGGCTCCCGGAAAGACAGGGAAGGCCGGAGTCGGCCCAACAGGCTCCCCGGGTGGAGCCAGATAACTACCCTTTGCTTCCCACGTCGGCCGACGGACAGGGAGAACGCCAAGAGCGACAATGCTTCATCACCTTCTTCTTGTGCTTCAACTTACCCTAAGACGAAGACTTTCAATGACGAGTGGTGGTGGTGGCACCGTGACCGGTCCCGAGACCTCCCTCTCGACCGGGACTGCGAACTTCGGGTGCATGAACCGGCAGTCGGAGCACAAGCACGACTTCGGGTTGTGGTCGCGCTCCAGGTACCAAAGGCACACGAGGTGCGGGTCTGTGACCGACATCAATTTGCGACGAGTCCCAAGCCTTTAAGCCGGTACGGCGTGACATCCCTCCTCCGTACACCAGGAGTCAAACGACTCAAAAAAGATGTCGACAGAAGTCGCAAAAATGGAATCAAAAAGTGACTTAAAGTACTGCCCTCTTCGGATCTGTGCTGGCTGGCACAGAAAAAAAGAACTAACATCAGCACACGAGGGCGGCGTCTAAGTAGATACCGCAACTTCATTCCGGCGACCACGACGCAAACGTCGAATGTGGAATCGGCCGATGCCACCTATCGACGTGCAGAGGTACTGCTGAGGAAATAATTCTCCGGATCAAGTCCGACGCCTAGGGGTAATTCTAATTGAGGAATCCATAACGAATTGACTCTTTCAGATACTGTTGCTCCCATTGCACGGTTATGGAGATTTCTTTTAGGATATTACATTTGAGATTAATAAGTGAGGCTTCTGATTCGTTCTATTATTCTGTTCACACTTTACGACGTGTTATTCGCATAACAAATATGTCAATACCATAGCACAAAGGGTCAACCAGAAGAGGCAGGACCCCAATTATGATTTGCAAGAAAGAGAGCCTAAGGAAAGGGATTCATCTCTGGTCCGATCTCCAAAAGAGTCATGGGTGCATCAGTACACGGTATGGTGTACCAGGCTGTATCGGAACGTTGGAGCCCATTAAAAATACCTTGTATGCCTATCGCAGACAATACAACACTCAAGGAGCCTTTCTGGAAAAGAAACAAGAAAAAAGCTTTCAATGACCAAAGAAAAATTGGTGCAGATGGGCAGAAGGTAAATAAATAGGCATAGGATTACAAGTGATGGAGGAGAGAGGGGGCTAGAGCATCAGTAGAAGAGGGCCCAAGAGCCATTAAATGGCAAGAAGAGGGTTAAACCTTGGCTGGGAACTCTTCAGATGTTAAATCCTTTGAGAGATTGCAATCACTTTTTTTTAGGCTGCCCAGAACCGAGTCAAGAGGCGTCTACAGGAGATGGGCGAGATCAGCACAAAGTTGGTTCGTCACCCCTGGGTTTTAAGCATGGCACTGAAGAGAAACAAGAGTTAGCCTCCTACAATTCTGATACAGACTCAAGCTGGGAAGATTCCTTGAAAAAAAATGCAGGGAGGTGGAATCCGCTCAGGAGAAAGACAACGTCAAAGTTGATCCCAAAACACAGGCATTGGAGGACGAGGAGTTCATCCCAGAGATGATCGCTGGGACCCTCACATAAAGTGGTGAATTATTTAGTCAAAAGATTGAGAGACCCATTTTAGAGAGTGGTCCAGAATAGGCTCAGGGCAAAGTGCCCAAGCCCAAATATTGAAGAAGAGGTTTCAGTCAACCACCATGGTCAGACTGAAACCAACTTCTGACCTCCATGTACAGATTCAAAAGTTATCTAAAGAAATGGATAGCCAGGTCTGGCGAGGATGCTTGGACCGCCTGTTGGATATCAGTGGACCTCTGGCAAAGGTATTGGATCAGGAATAGGAAGCAAAAATTACAAGGAACTCCGTATATCCGGACATACTGAAGGGCTGGGCACAGAGGGCAGCAAGCTTTCTGGTCAATGGCAACTGTGCTCTCGCAAAAAAATAATGGAAAGGTTTTCCCCAGATGATTGACCCTAAATTGGGGGACTGGCAACTATGGAGGCAGGGGCAATTGCTCAAGGCCAACTTTTTGGGGAACAATTTATAAAAAAGAGACCACCAAGTTTGTGGACACTTACATAACGGGCTAGACATAGGAACCCTGGTCTAAACGTCAAAACAATCTGTTCTGTTTCCGTCCTAACTTTGCTTAAGGGTTACCATCATGACAAATGGCTATTGCACACCACAACATGATTCTCTGGAAAGGACTGAAAAAGAAATTGAGAATTAATAATCAAAGCGGAAATTATCCATTGATAGACATGAACTGCATGGTGCAATCTTCCATATGGAGGAGTCAGAGGAAACATCCATCAGACAGGAGGACTCAGAGTGCCACGCAATGGGTAGACTATATTGATATGGCTGCCATACACTAATATTTTAAAAACTCATCTATACAGTAAGGCCTTACATTGTTGTTTGCATGTACTCATATTTTCACGTATGTGTTTTATCTTTTTACTGTGTGATCTCTCGAGCACAAAGTACTGTCTTTCTTTTAAACAATGAATTACAACTATTATTTTGGAGCTAAAGTAAGCTGCATGGTGATATATTTCCATACCTGTTGTTATATTCAGTGATGCAGAAATAATGTTATATTGCTTCTTTTTCATTTTCTGAATGATTTACTGTAGAGAACCACTGAGCCTAAACTGCTGTTACTATTATTGCTACTTAGAGGCGCAGCTTTCGTCACTTTAGAGATTCAATACACAGCTTCCGTAAAGCAGTAGGATCACTCAAATAATAATGTAGGCAGTAGTTTTTCGAAATATGTTGGAGTCGACCTCCTAAAACTGAATGGTTGGCAAGTTTGCAGACCTCATCAACTAATGGAAAGATAGAACGTCCGACACTGTGGATAAATATCTCAATCAAGGATGTAGGTAATATACAAGTTGTTCTTACCTCTAGCAAGGTCCACAGCGCTAGTGGAAGTGTTGGAGTGGCTGGATAAATATTGACACAACTTTTCTTGCAACATGGCGACCACTTGCAGTTACAGAACACCACCACTGCTTGTCCCATTGCATAAAAATACAAAATCTATCATATTTAGCTTAGATTTATGTTACTGTTTCCTATTTTGAAGAACATAGAGGGCAAAAGACTGGCACTCCAAATATTTCATTGAGGCGTTTCAACGCCACTGCGTCCAGGGCCAAGCTGGACACTTCCAACTAGCACCGCACTCCTCAGAACGTTTCCATAAATAATGAGTAACACGTGTGAGAGACATAGTAGCAGTTTATTTGGCAATGAGCTGTAATCAAAGAAAGCCTGTACAACATAAGCTTCCGACTAACACTATTATCCAACAAAAAAGTTCAAATGGAAATAAAAAAGGTCTCATTCAGAATAGACCACCAAGCACACATTAAGCAGCTGGGCTGAAGTGTACACACCTCGCAGAATAACCAAGAGAGTTCAGATGTGAAAGATTGGCTTAAACATAGCACACTAGCACATCTCTGATGGGTCCAGAAGCGACAGGAGGTATCACCAGGCTACTTGACATAGGTCTTTCCAGCACATTTGTTTTTCTTATCTTGACAGGACAAGGCACCCCCTCACCACATTTAGGTTTTAAATTTGAGTGTAGCATAATACCCAATCAATTCAGATTCAACATAACATAATGGAATTTTACTTAATTATTATTTACAATTCACAAGAGAAGTTGGTTAACATTTGAACAATTGCTCTGGCATGTCAAGGTGAAGTGTTTTGTTCACTGGCTACCACAAATATATTTTATTATTGGGCACCTACACCAAATTCCATGTTATGTACCTGGAACTGGCCTCCACCACCACAAACATATCTTGTAGATGAGAGATAAATACACAATCAAACTTATTATTTCACACGTGCTAGGCATTTTTGCTAGTACTTGCCTGTCATTGCACTCGCTGGCCAATGCAAATGCTAGTGCAAAATTAACCCGGTCTGGTACAATTAAGGAATTTTTCCTTAAGCTGTGCTTTTTTGATAAAGCCACTGCTTGGTATAGACTCGAACAAGGTCTCTTCGAATGAATAAGTAGCAATGCAGTCACCACAATGGTTTGACCACAAAAGTCCCGCTCCATGCTACGCACACTTGATGGAAAGGCAGGCAGGAACATGAATGACTGATGTTAATTTAAGCATTCAGTGGGGAGTAGAACCATGCTGCATTGCTTGCTCCCTTTGTCACAAAGACACGTGCACCTAAGCTTGCAGCATCCTCGAGTACCATGTCCCTAAACAGTTTACCTCTGGACACTTCCGCCTTTGTTTACAACTGCACTGCTATAGTCACTGGCAATAAATCACAAACTTCCAGTCTTCTTACCCATAGGAATATATACGATTCCTTTCTAAAACTCCCAAACTTTACTCTGAAAGGAGGCTAGCCCAGGTGTGTCAGCAGTGGTGTGCAGGGGCTCTTTGGTGGGGGCAAGGAATAGGCACGAAGAAACACATACCTTTTTGTATAAATAAACACAGCAGCCTTCCTTTAATAAGAGATATTCGTTCATTTTGAATATCCATGGAGTGGGGTTGGTAGATATGTTTGGAGTTTTAAATCACTTGCGTAATTTGTCCCACAAGAGATACCAGACCGAAAAATTCAACTCAAAATTCTAAAATGGCACTCATATATTATAAGAGAGTGAGGCTAAGGTGACAACCTGGATTACATCACAAAGGGATAGCAAATACATCTCAATTGATAGGCAAGTCAGGCTATGCATTTAATCAAACCCCAATCAAAACAGACATGTAACTACCTCAGAAGCTATGAATTAGTACGCTAAATTATCAAATATAAACAATATACCTTTACAGCATCTCATATGGCTCTATTTACAGGTTAGCTCTTGCAATAAAAAAATTAAGTAGAACATACAGCAGTTTCATGAGTCAAGTCCTCGGTTGCTAAAACAAAAAAAAGGTAATCACCCTTTGGAACCATACACAGTAATTATAAACATTTGAACAAAGACAAACAATTTGCCCTGTTTTGACATCAGAGACTTTTGATCTTTTCCGGGATATGAAGCAGGTGACTATTTCAAAAAGCAATTTTGCATTCAGTAGCGCTCAGGATCCTTGAAGGTGAAATGCCACAATAATATCAAATCCCCTTCACCTTCTGGTCTAAAAGGAAAGAGGATTCCCATGTAATTGGATTTGCAATGCAGGTGTAAGCTGTGCAGCCATTTGAGGCCTAAACGCATACAGTGGACAACGGCCTCCCGCCTAACCTCTACCACTGCAGCAGTGTCGATATTGCATGAATCACGGTCACTGTTAGGCAAAGGGGCCCCCATGCATCTCTGCAGCAAAATATACTTAACCACAACAATACTACTAATTACATTTGGAAACAGAAAAGATGGTGCTCCAGGACACTAATTATTATCCTGCCTGTTTATCATATCATATAAGCAAACACCCTTGGACAAACCGAACAAAAGTCACGTAGAGGTGCCCCTCTGAGTCTAAAATTGAATGCTGAGTAGCAGGGATTTCCACAGCCTTGTACTTTCACAGTGTCATGGCCACTCCTGATGGCGCGCTCTCACACTCATCTATATATATGAATGTATATACAGATAGATACATAGACAAACAGATAGATAGACATATATGCAGATAGCTCGATAACGTGAGGCTTAACTGCTAATACTGTATTATGGCCCAATAAAGTCATTGAAGGGATCTGGTGAAATGATGACCACGAGGTTGAAAGCATGAATGGTTTGTAAATGTCCCCAGAATCCTAAAATGGTTTTCTCGGGCTACAATACATGGGCTAACCAACATGTATTTTTTTACATGTTTATTGTGATGCCATTTCCAAATAAGAAACTACACTGCTTTGGTTGTCCACAGTAAAAAGAAAGGAAACAGTACATGTAAGAATCTTAGTGGACACATGTTTTATTAAGCCACGGAGCTCATTTTGTCCCTCTGAGTAAATTCTTTTTTAAGCTAATGTTTGCAAGGTACTGGGGGGCAATGGGTCCAGAATGACAAGGAACTGTACAGGTTTGTTTAGCTTTCATGACGCGCATGGTATTAAACAGAGGGCACCGGTGAAGATCAGCAGAATGGTTTGGGGCAGCTATTTAAAAGCGCTTTAATGCTTAAAGACTGGAAGCAAGGGAATTCAAATTAATCCAGGCCTCCTACTAAATAAAACTCTATCGGAATGTCGTCAGAGTTGCAAATTACCGAATATAATTCATAGCTGTAACAAAATTCATTTGAAATAGGAGTTTGAAACCACTACTTTTAGTGTAATAAATGAAGCCAAACATATAACATATATTGATTACAAAGGAAACGCTGAAAAGAGAGTGCTGGGCTTTTCTTACATGAGATTTCTCCAGATTAAGCAGTTTCCCTGCCTAATATTAAACAAATATTGGCAACGTGTTGGGTCTGGTGTTAAGTGCCACATTTTCGGCTTTGCCAGTGCTTGCTTTGTTTCGACATGCCTTGTTCAAAACGTTTTTCAGGGAGAGCTTCCACACCCTCAACTAATTTGAAAATAAAAATGCCTAAAGGCAAAACTAGTCTAAAAAAGCATGCACTGCCATAGAAGCCTCTGGCATTAACGGCAATACATTGTGCATGCATGTGCTCCTTCTGAAAGAGCAGAATGCCATCATTCACAGTGAAGTTAGCCAGTGGCTGAGGGGGCTGATTAACTGTCCATACTATATGCTCTAGTACGTGGAAGTAAAACGTGAATGACAAAAAAGAGCAATGGATGAAGAGGGCTGGCTGACAGCCTGCATAAGTTTATATCTATACAAACATATATATATATATATATATATATATATATATATATATATATATATATATATATATGTATATGTATATATATATACACACACACACACACACACACACACACACACACACATTGATAAATACATGTATCACTTTTTTTTTAGATACATGAACACAACAAAAAGACACCATTAAGAGATACTGGTTTGGGAGTGGCGGAAAATATCCCACATCATTGGAAGAGATGTCCAATGTGTTTTATGTATCCTTTAAAGTTACATCAAGCATTTTGTATATGATTTACATTGCGCTGAAGCTTGTGCGCATTCAAGCTCTATGGTAAACAAACACAGCAATAAACGAGTTTGAGACTGCTAGGTTTTGAGCACTGTTGAAATTAAGAACGTGGCAGGACCTTCTTCGTGAGACAAGGGCTGTAAGAAATAGTGCGATGTGCAATGTAAAACCGACTTTTTTTGCGGTATAGCATCATATGCAGTGTGAAAGAGATGCCACCTGCCTATTATGTGGGATGGATAGCAAGATGTGCAGTGACCGGTGATGTCATCAGCCGCGGTCCGTGCAGGTAACAGCGGTGGGGCGATTTAGAGGGACGATGCCAAGGGAAATGGCATTGTCCCTCGAAATCCCACCCACCGCCGTTACCTGCACGGACCGCGGCTGGATATCATCAACCTCATTTTAAAGACCATGATGATAAGCACTGTGGCAATGAGAGAGTATATCCTCTGTTTAAGGTTTACTATGACATACAGTGCCAAAGCAACCTGACCAATTTCAATCCAGGGGGCGCTGTGCTATGCACAGTCACAGAGAGGTGCCCAGCCTCTCCTTTAAGGAATGCAACAGCAAGCACTTCTCATAGCAATGTCATCAATCTCCGCTCAAGGCAGACTCAGCACTAATCACTGACATCCAATCACAATCCGTGTTTAAGTTATCTCCCTTGGACGGCTGCTCTGACCTGCACGTCAGATTTTAAACCTGTTTACAAGGTTCAAGTACTTGTGTAACGCCTACTGATTTTTTTACAGATTTTTTTTATAAGGACATATATGCACGTATATCCGATATCTAGCATGTTAGAATAACAGGGAATCATAAGCAAATCACAGATTTTGCTTAAAATACATTTGTAGTGGATAGTTGATGTTCTATAACCAGGACTCACTGAGAGGCTGGTCTCATGACAAGCCGAGCATGCCAAAACCGGGGAAAGTTGCAGCAACGAGGTGGCAGCTCCGATAGCAAGCACGGCACAAGAGAGAAGGTGCCCGACAGATGTTTATGGAATAGAAGTTGAGCAGATCTCGACGACACCTATTCAGGTAGTATTATAGAAAGTGAGAGTGATGTGACTTTTTACAGAGGATGCACAAGGACATGGTCTGGTCTAGTGACAAAGCTTTGATCTAGCAGTCGGGGTTCGGACATCCAATCCCTTTGTCGCACCATTGCCCTTACTGCCTAAGGGAAGGGAGGATGTGTTGGCCTAACAACTTGTACCATACTTAAATACATGAAAATTATTTTTATCACCAGACCCTGTTTTTCTTAGTGAATAGCTAAAGGAGTGCCTCAGTCTTTCAATCTAGCAAGGACATTATAGTGAGTACCAGCAAATTCAATAAAGGCAACATTTGTTATCAGGGGCTAGAGACATTAATTTGGTGTAGTGTGCTAAATAAAAGGCCGGACTAGGACAGAAAGTAGGCCTGGGCACCAAAATAAAAGATTCAGCCATGTGCAAATCGTATAGCTAAAAAGTGGCCCACAATTGAAAATCGGGGTAGTTTTGAACTTATAAAGACACACTGCTTAGGTGCTCTGCAAGATATGAGAGTCTGCTTGCTGCAGGCAATGCTGGGGTAATATCAGGGCAATCAATAGTAAAAACCGTACCATACATTCCTATTTGACATGCACTCTCCTAAAGACCGAGGCAGGTCAGATGCCTAACTTCTGGCAGTTTTCGAACCCAATAAAATGAGGGATGCCTTATGCTGTTAACCCTAGTCCACACTTTTTTTTTTTAAACCTGAATATTTCATACAGTTTAAGTGCTTTTTTCGAACAGAAAAACATTTCTTGATTGAAATTACAGACTGAAGCCTTCTCGTCCCATTTGTATCATGCCAGTAAGTGGAGGAGCTCTGCTGTGGCCGTTCAATTCATGTAAAAGCCACACACTGCTGTCAAGTCGCGGCGTCTTGGTGCAGTTTAAAAAGTGTGTTGGATAAAAAAAAAAATCCAGTTTCCCTGTGTTGGCTTTTATAAACCTGTCTCCTCTTGCTCTAGACAGGCTGTATATGTATTCTACTGCAACTTATCTACAGTCAAGGCCAACTCCCACGTGAGCTGGGGATGTGCTGGAACACCACTACTGTGGCATGCACAGCAGCAGAGCAAAAGGATGACTATTGTGGTAATTCCTAGGGATTACTGTGTTCCTTATGTACTTATTTAAACAATCACACAGACAGCACTTTAGATTTTAATAGACAAATCCTAGCTAAATCCCAAAATGACCTTGTTATCACACAGTCGACATTGGATAGAGAAATAAACTCCTTGATTGGGGGCAAGCTCACTTCCTAGAATGTAGGGCTTGTGGAAAAGTGTGACAAAGCTGTATTGACAAATTGCTGAGCCAGTAGCTCAATGACTGCTGGGAGCCCTATTGGACATCCACAAGTGGGGAGGAACAGCGGGAGGCCCAATGTCAACTTCTCCCTGCCTACCACTCCAATGGCACTATACACATTAACTACCCCTCTGCCAACCCACAATTGTGTCCTGTCTTGTAGCTTGAGTGTGCTACAGCGTGTTCCGTGGAAATGTTCCGTTCAAATCTTCCAGTTCGTAAAGGCAGCAATTTAATGCCAAAAGCGTTAAAACTTTCCTTGCGATGTCAGTAAGAAAATAGTTCACTTTTGAAACAACATCCAGACATCTTTCCATAATGTTGGGTTTACTTGTAAAGAATGGTCAGGGTTATGGCAGATGTTCATCCATTTTGTTATACATCCTCTTGCTATACGGACACTGTGTCCAGTGATCCGTTGGTGCAGATGCCATAATGGCACTAAAAGTACAAATAAAATGCCGTGCACAACACCATCTGTGTACATCTACGACTGTCTATGCTATGCATCTGCGTGTGCATTTTGGAGGAAAAGTTATAAAAGCGGTGGAAAGATATTTGATGTGAGCGATTAATGGACTGGTGGATGTGCGACTTACTCTTTCTACTAAGTGGGATGAAAGCATGTAGGCACTTGATAGATTTACACACCGGATCTCCAGCAGAGAGAAGCTGAGGATTCTACATTTATTTTAGTGGTTGACTTTATTGACTGATTTCTACACTAGGCCTTTAATGCTCATTACTGGCTCAATGATAGCAAGCCACTAAAGCTATTTAGGGGTTGGAGAAGCAAAAGAAAAGTAATAGTAAAAGGTATATCACCATCATTGAATACTTATTTCATAAAATCGTTTTCACCAGAACAATAAAAATGTTTAAAAAATTACATGTAAAAATACACCCAGAAATTGTGCCCAGATTTGCCTTTTAAAAATGTGTGAGATTATAAATATTGACATGCAGCAACTTACTGCGAGCCACAGCCTACCCTGGAGAAAAGAAGCTCTGGATTCGGGAGGGAGCTGCTGGGTGTACAGCTTAAAATTCAATCCTAAAAGAAAAGAGGCTTGGTTGGTACTCCAAGCACATTTCACCAATGTCCATCAAGCCGACAACTCCTGCCATCACAGATATCCTGCCTATGCCACAGAGATCAATGAACCTCTTTACGTGCACTCTCGGACAAATACATTTGGGGAAAACATAGACACAATGTGTGGTGTTGGATTGTTTTCAAAAGATTGTCTTGTCTTTGGTTCGCCTTGCCCCTGTGGGTTTGTGTGAGTCCGCGGAGCCAAACTCTGGGTGGGTTCTTCTCACGAGCGTGTCTGTGACATCAATGGCTTACATGGCAAACAGAAATGTACTCCTTCTAAACCATGGTTCTACCTCCATAGCGCCTAATCAACAGCATATTTTTGTACAAAACTCTTTAAAGCTCAGCAAACAGTGCAGTGTTTCTTCATGAATTGAAATAAAACTATCCAAAAGATGGAAAATATAAGATTCTGCAGACAACAGCTAAAAAACCATAGGAAGCGGGAAAGATAGCAGGGACAAGGTTAGGTTTTTCTAGCCTATGCTCAAATGCCTTTCACGGAAACTAATGACAGGAGAAACATACTGAGGTGATCCAGCTTAATAGGGAAAAGACCTCATAGGGATGTGCATAACATTTTTTTCCGGAAAACTAATTAATAACACACCTTGCTCAGGTATGTCTCTGGACCGGTTTGGGATAGCTGCTGGTTTTATGAAGGGATAGGAAATTAGGGGATTCTCACAGCAAACATTTTAAACCAAATATGCCTGACAGCAGCTAAACAGGCCAGAGAAGCAGCAGCAGGGTCACAAAGAAGCAGTGAATAGAGTGGTGTGCAGGCCGCCTCCTCCACTTGGACAACTCGTATCCCACCAAGGCGAAGGGAAAGGCCAGTGTAGACCGCAGGAAGTCTAGGGGTTGGCTCTTGCTGAACTTCAAGTGATAAAGACCTTGCAAATAAAAATGTAAACAAGCCATAAGTAAAGTGCCAAAATCGTCACAAAACTGTAAACAAGCAACAAAAAGGCAACTGCTGAGTGGCTCTCCAGTGGACTGGGTCAGGAGGAGGCAGCGGCCCTCGGGCAACCCATTGGCATTTGTTAGCGCTTTCTCACTGCCACGCACTGAATGCTTCTCCCAAGAGCACGGAAAATTACAGGTTGATCTCAGTTCATTAAAAAATAATTTAAAAAATCCACACACTAAGAAGTGTGTGAATCCAGCCCCGGCAGTACCGTGGCACTGCTCGATGCTTCCATCCCTTGGAGACTCGAACATTACTATTCAACAAACATTCATTGCAACAGGTGAGCAGAGGTCCTTCACCCGGCGCTCCGCGGTGGCAAAGAGCAAATTATTCATAGCAGCCGTCAGCAGTCGTCATGGATACCATGTAAAAACGCCGCCGCGCTGACCAGGCCGAAAGCTACAGAAACTGCACGTAGTTCTGAGGGATGAGGCCAGTCTTTCCGTTCAGTGTTCCCTCCAACCAGCCGGGCTCCTGCGAGGGGTGAACTGCGGGAGGAAGAAGAGAAATCAAATTAGCTCCAGGGGCTGCCTCGATTGGGTTTAAAAATCATGCTATGCTGCCCTGATAGCGCTCGCAGGCGCCTGTTCCCCCTCCCCCTCCACCTCCCCTCCATGCTGCGATCTGCAGAGCTCCTTCCTCTCTGTCTCCCATGCTCGGATAACTTCGCCTTTTTTCACTTTTCATTGTTTCTCCATTTTCAATCTGCAATACTGCACTGGCCTTTTGGGCAATCTGGCACTGCCAGAAGGGCCACCTTGAAAGGTTCAGTGTGTAAGCCACTCTGTGGGAGCCAGTCACCCCCCCCCCCCAAAAAAAAAAAAACGACCCCGCAATCAATCTTCTTCTGCTATTTGCCTGTCTTATTTATTCTAACTTTTCGTTTTATTCTTTCCTCAGCTGCCACCCTTCCCTCACCCCCACATTCCTATCTTCCTCTTGCGCATTTTGCCATCCATATCCTGTTCGCCTAATACCTTCCCTGCTTCATATCTTTCCCCCCGCCACCCCCTCTTTCTTTTGACCCCTGTACTCTTTCTCTTCTCCTTCCTCTCACCATGTACCGTATTGTCTCCATCTCTCGCGCAGGCAGTGGCACAGTTCATACAGGCTCCATACAGGAGGCCCGCGGGCGCGGTTTGTCACACAGCAGGAGCGCCGCCAATGCCTCCCTTAATGGTCAGAAGGTCCAACAAGGGTTTTAATAAATAATGCAGAAAATGACGCGATCCGAAAACGTGTTCACGTTCCAGAAATCGGTTGGCACAGCTCCCACCCTGGTGGCGACCCCCTAGTGACCATGGAGGTAAACATTTTTAAAACATGAGACGGACTACTGGATTACAGGACAACGCGAATGTAAAGACACACGGCAACACAGACTCGTGCAAGGGGGTGTGGTAAGGGACTTTGGAAAAGGCCTAACTGGAGCCAGTAGAGAAACGCATTTCGACAGTGAGGTCTCCAGGTACAACAACTATTTCATCTCTGACAGGAAGTACTTTCCACGCTTTCGCAAGATGCGTTGCAATATCCCAGCGGGCCGCGGCTTCCGCCGCCTCCATGTTCCAGGAATGAAAACGTCATATTCCTGTAAGTGACACCACGAGCTGTTGCCATGGGAAACACACGGTAGTGAAGTGCTGCCACAAACAATTTACTTACCTTCTGCTATGCCTTTCTGTTGGATACTCTATCAACCGCACAATCCTCACCTTTAGAATATCTCCAGGCTCCAGACTGGACCAGGAGATTTTAACAGCACTGGTTCTGTGCGCTGGTACATGACGTCATGTGGTGTCATGCAAGTATATTCTGCCCTGAAATGACTGACAGATTCACATATAAGAGCCACACCTGTGCGCTGAGGTCAGTTTATTTCTTTACTGTCCGCGCCCTTGGACGTGCAGCCCAAAAATAATCGGTTGATACCAGTATGCAGATTTCTAGATGTGGACCTAGGTCAGAAAGAGACCAGTCCACAGAACGGGTGGGAGGGAGGGAGGGCGATGAGAAAGCTGCAGTTACACAGAGATTACATCAGAAAGAGCGCAACCAAAAGTAAGTAACTTGTTCTCTTGCTTGATACTTCTAACCGCAGATTTCTCACCTTTAGAACAGATACCCAAGTAGTACCCCCCAAAGTGGTGCGTCTGTGGAATGGCTCAGACCAAAAATTCCTGCAGGACTGAACAGGAAAAATGCCCTTCACATCAGACCTGGCTGTCAAGGCAGTAGTGCTTTGTGAACATGTGTAATTACATCCACATTGAAGCCTGACACATGTCAAGCACAGGTACTTTGCATGCCAGCGTAATGATCGCAGCCGTGGCCCTGGTGGAATGGGTTCTCAACCACTCATGTGGCAGATTCCTGGCAGGGAATTCAGATTGCGATGGAGAGGACTATCCGGCTTGTCAGAGTCCTTTCTGCGCTGTCCTGCCTTTTTTTGTCTCAGAGAAACTACAAAGAGCTGATTGTCCAATTGATAGATGATACGGGGCACGGATCGTTTAAAGATTGTCCAACGTGAAAGGTCACAACAACTTTAGTCAAAATGTCCGCCTTGGTCCACACTACCACTTTGTGTGGAAAAAAGGTAATATAAGGTAGCAGCGCCGAGAAAACTTGGAATTCTCTCATGCAGCCAGATGAAATCACTAGGATCAAAAACAGTGTTCTAAGTCAGGAGATGTAGTGGACAGCTCTACATGGGTTCAAATTGCGTGCACATGAGGAAAAAGTGAGTACCAAATTAAGATGCCACTCTGGAGGAAATAAGTGAGTCAAACCTTTCAAAAATCTCCTCATAACGTGATTTAAACATGGACGGTTGTCTGATAAACATAGAAAGGGTGAATGGCACAACAGATAACCTGTAACGCTGCTCAATGCAGGTCCTTGCAGAGCCAAAGGTAAAATGAAGAGAAGGAAATCCAACAGTTTGATCTGCAATGGGAAAGTACTGTGGGTGCCACAGGAGCCCACCACTGCAGGTCTTTTGCAGTCTCCTTCAAAACCTAGATGTAAACCGAAAGGCTCCGCTGGTGATGGGAAAACAGACTTCAGGTTCCATTAGAGAGCCCGCAAACGCCACCTGGCGTAGTCGATTAGTTGTTGCAGCCTCAGAGTCATTGTCACCTAGATGAAGGACCAAGGCTGAAAACATTGGGATCACAGCCCAAATGTCCTGGACTCGTTGCTGTGGAGGGACTGCTCAAAACTGCACACTTACCGAGATGGCTCAAAAGATGGGAAGCATCTGCAGAGACAGGAATGACTGTGGCATGTTGATTGTGAACCTATTGATGTCAGGAAGTTTGTTATCGTCTAGAGGTTGTCCATGGCTGCCTGTGGCGAGTCTGCCTTCAACAGCCAGTCATTGAGGTAGGGGAAAACTGGTATATCCAAAAGTTGCGGCCGCTACTTAACAGGGGTGGCGGGGGGTAAATGAAAAAAAATAATTAAGAAAACTTACCTGCAGACTGTCCGCCACTTCTTGGTAGTACCGGTCAACTCCAGGAGCAGGAACCAGGAAGTACACATGCTCCCAGACTCCCCTAGCCAATCCCAATGCTGCTACAGCAGCACTGTGATTGGTCTGAGCACCGTGGTTCGGCCCTCAGAAAGGTACTGGGAGGCTGTGCATGTTCTCCACCCAGCTGTGCAATACAGCAGGTGGAGAACATGCAAAGTGCACGTGACTGGCTGGCCTAACTGTCATTCGCACTTAGAGTGTGCTCACCGCTCCACCCCTGCTCTGGCTAGCCCAGCCTGCACCGAAGCAGGAACGGAAAAATAAAATGATAATAACATTGCATTATTTTATTTTTCCTTTTTGACCCGCTTGCAGAGCAGTGGGGCGACACTAAGGAACCACCGCTGTTCTCTGAAGTTGTACTGTGACTACCGCATCCCTTTCATGCATCAGAACTTCACTATTAAAGCTAAAGCGGACCACAGCAGATTGAAAATGCTCCTAGCCCACCCTGAACCACAAGTAGTGTATGCAAGATTGCAGGACAGGTACATGAGAGTAAGCGTCCTGCAGGCCCAAATCCACCATCCAGTCGCCTGGATCCAGGGTAGCCAGAACCTGGCTCAGCGTAAGAATCTTGATTTTCTCCTTCCGCAAGAAGGCATTTAGAACGTGTACATATAAAATTTGAAGAAGGCCTCTGTCCTTCTTCGGCATAAGGAAAAAGTGGGTACAACGGCCAGTCCCTACTTCCTAGCCCAAACCCTCTCTAAGGCCCCTTTGGCCAAAAGGACCTGCACTTCCTGCTGCAAGACAGACAGGTTGTCCTCTGTCAACTGCCCTGAAGGGGGTACAGTGGGATAGAAAGAAAGGGGAAGACATAGCCCTGACATACATTATGTTATGTTATCTGCGATTTATAAAGCCTAATACCGGCAGGTCTCTAAACGCTGAGAGTAGTCATAGCCCACCCCAATGAGTGAATGTTAGCCCCGGTCAGCATCTGTGTTATGACCAAGCCTCTATGAAGAGGAAGGTCTTCAGTTTTTTCCTGACGGGAAGAAGGGCTTTTTCTGACCAAAGGTGTCCAGGCAGCTTGGTCCACAGCTACGGGGTCAAGACTGAGAAGGCTCGCCCCCCTTTAGTCGTATTGTTAAACTGCAGGCAGGCCAGCTGGCCTCCCTTGGATGACCGAAGGGTGCGGCCGGGGACGTATCTCCCTAGACGCTCCTTGATGTATCCTGGGGCTTGCCCATGAAGGGCCTTGTGGGTAATGCAGAGGCCCCTGAAT
The DNA here is from genome assembly GCF_964204655.1 of Triturus cristatus. Classification (NCBI taxonomy): domain Eukaryota; kingdom Metazoa; phylum Chordata; class Amphibia; order Caudata; family Salamandridae; genus Triturus; species Triturus cristatus. The sequence continues at coordinate 1,060,935,412 of NC_140590.1, forward strand.
CTGGCTCGCTGTTTGACGGGAGCCAAAGCAGCTGTTGCAGCAAAGGTGTGGCCCGTGCCCGTCTGGGGAGCTTGAAGATCAGCCTAGCTGCATCATTCATCGCTACTTTCAGTTTGCCTAGCAGCTTTTCCGGTAGTCCAATATATAGCGCATTGCCATAGTGTAGGTGGGACATGATCAGTGCAGTCACCACTGTCCGCATGGTGGAAAATGAGAGATGGGGTGATAATTTCCTTAGCTGCCTCAGCAGGCCAGCGCAGGTCCCAATCACAGAGGATACTTGGTTAGACAGTGCGAGTTTGTCATCTATTTTAATACTAAGGATTTTTGCAACTGAGGCTAGAGTCGGTGTGACTCCCAGCTCCTTTGGTCAGAAGCGGTCAGTCCAGGGGTTGCTTCTTAAAGTGATGGCGAGGACCTCCGTGTTGTCTGGGTTGACTTTAAGTGAGTTGGCCGTCATCCAATTGACCACGCATCTAACGATATCTTGCATACTTGCATGGGCTTGTAGGGTGTTGTTGATTTACAGGATTGTGTATCATCGGCGTAGTTGAACGCCTGGCAGTCCATCTGGGCCAAGGCACTCACCAGCAGTCTGAGATGGATATTAAACAGAAGCAGTGATAATGCTGACCCTTGAGGGACTCTGCAGGTTAGTGACCGTCTATTGGGCACACAGTCGCCCATCTGGATCCTTTGAGTCTGGCCTGTCAGGAAGAAGGTGATCCATTGATGTATCGTCCCGCGGATACCTATGACCTGATTCGTGCCAAGTGTTGACCGGGGTTAACCGTGTCGAACGCCACCAAGAGGTCTAGGAGCACCAGGGCACACGGTTTCTTGCCATCTGCTGTGAGCCTGATTTCGTCCAACACCGACAGCATCACCAGCTCGGTGCTGTGGTGGGCTCTAAATCCTGCCTGCCTACCCTCAATTAGCTGATGTTCCTCTATAAATATCGATAGGATTTTGAGGATGTGCTGTTCCATTATTTTAGCCAGGAAAGGAAGTTGGGATATGGGCCTGTAGTTCTTCATATTCAACTCAGAGGATCCACTTGTCTGAAGTGAGGGTGTGCCATACCTGGAGGAATTATGGATCCTGACTCCGACAGGGTTGCTGTGTGCTGGCAAGAACTGCAGCAGGGGTGGGGGAAGCAGATTTGTATTGTCCCTGTTGCCCTGAGCATTGTCTTTGAGAACTGTGGCCTTGGCCATGAAATGGCTGCAAGGCCTGCTGGGCTGGACGAGGAGTATAGCAGTGATACTGAAAACTCCAAGCATAGCTATGGAGAGGGCAAAATAGTTGCAATTGTCTGGGTGGGGGAAGAGAGACTAAAGGAATATGTTGTGGCCATACTTTCCTTAAATCTTTTCCAGGGCAGAATTTGCTTTTTCGCCAAAGAGGCAAGAGTCAAACAGCATGTCCATCAAGGACTCTTGAACATCCACGGAGAAGCTTGTAGACCTCATCAACTGATGCCTATTGTTCGACCTAGCAAAAGACAGATAATTGATGGACGGAATGCAGAACAAATCAAAACATTCACCCCCAGTCAAGAGATCTGGGTTAAATCCATCATTCTTTTGCTCACCATGCCACCCCAGTTTAGACCTGGCCATATGCAAATCAGTCTTAACCCTGTGCCTCATGGGAACAGTCCAGCCCGAACTGCCAAGCCAGGTCCTCCCTGGACTGGAAACAAGTATTCTAGGACCGGTTTCGGGGTTTAACCCCTTTTCAGCCAGGATAGCTTGATTCCAGTGGCACACTGAGCCCAGGACCCACGTCTGGGCATACCTGGCGCACTTAGGCCGAGAAAGCAAAAGACACACTATTGATGGACGGAATGCAGAACAAATCAACACATTCACTCCCAGTCAAGAGATCTGGGTTAAATCCATCATTCTTTTGCTCACCATGCCACCCCAGTTTAGACCTGGCCACATGCAGATCAGTCTTGACCCTGTGCCTCATGGGAACAGTCCAGCCCGAACTGCCAAGCCAGGTCCTCCCTGGACCGGAAACAAGCATCCTAGGACTTGTTTCGGGGTTTCATCCCTCTTCAGCCAGGATAGCTTGATTCCAGTGGCACACTGAGCCCAGGACCCACGTCTGGGCATACATGGCGCACTTAGGGCGAGAAAGCAAGAGACACATAATTGATGGACAGACGTGGGTCCCTTGCTCACTTTGCCACTGGATTCAAGCTAGCCTGGCTGATTAAAGCGCATTAGCCAGAAACCGGTCTCAGGATGCTTGTTTCCGGTCCAGGGAAGACATGGCTTGGCAGTTCGGGCTGTACTGTTCCCATGAGGCACATGGTCAGACTGATTTGGATATGGCCATGTCTGAACTGGGCTGGTACGCAGAGCCATGCAAGAAACTGACCACTGGTGCCATTAAACTAGGGCCCTGAAAGGGATGACAACCCTAGAAATCAGTTCGCAGAACGGGGAGGATGGGTGGGGCGGTAAGGAATCTATCACTACTAATGTTTCTTACAGATATATCGTTACCGAAGGTAAGTAACTTGCGCATCTGAAAGAAACACGTAGTGATAGATTCCTTACCTTAGAATAGATACCCAAGCAATACCAACCCCGGTGGTGGGTCTGCGAACCAAGATCACACCAGAAAATCCTGGCGAACAGAATGGCCAAAGAAGCCGTCTCTCCGTACTTGGCTGTCCAGGCAGTAATGCTTGGTAAATGTGTGCAGCGAGGCCCACGTAGCTGCCTGACAGATTTCATGCAAGGGAACTCCCCACCAAAGCAGCAGTGGCTGCTGTCGCCTTGGTAGAATAGGTGCGCAGCCCCACCGGAGGCTCCTTTTTAGCCAAAAAATTACAAGCCTTTATGCACAGAACGACCCACCGAGAGATGGTCTGCTTGTGCACGGCCAGACCTTTCTTGGCACCCACTTAGCCAACAAAGAGCAGGTCATCCACCCGGAACTGTTGTGTGCGGTTCAGGTAGAATGAGAACGCACGTTTTGGGTCCAGACGGTGGAGCCTCTCTTCCTCTTTTGAGGGATGCGAAAGAAGGTAGGCAAAGTGATGGTCTGCCCGATATGTAAGTTAGTGACAACCTTCGGCAGAAAAGATGGACGAGTCCTTGGAACCACTTTGGATAGTGAGAGAGAAAAGGGGGTTTAGAAGAAAGAGCCTGGAGTTCACTCACTCTTCTGGCAGAGGTGATGGCCACCAGGAAAGCTGTCTTTAAAGTGAGAAGATGAGGAGGACAGTTGTGAAGTGACTCAAAGGGAGCACACATCAGATATGTCAGAACCAGATTCAAGTCCCACTGAGGCATTATGAATGGAACAGGAGGGAAAAGATGAGAAATGCCTTTCAAGAAGGTTAATCTGGAAGCCATAAAAAGGCTGAAATGGCTGAAAGATAGCCCTTGATAGTGCCCAGAGCAGAGCCCTGCTGGGCCAAAGAAAGGAGGAATAGAAGGACCTCTGTAAGAGGAGCAGAAAGGGGATCCACAGCCTTTGCTGTGCACCATGCCACAAACTTATTCCACCTGCAGGCATATACCGTCTTAGAGGAGGGACGCCTGGCTGCCAAGATTACATCACAAACTTCGGGAGGCAGGTCAAAAGACGTCAACTGCCGTCGCTCAATCTCCACGCAAGGAGGTGGAGGCTGGTCAGGTTCGGGAGGAGGACCGTTCCCTGCTGTTGCGACAGATGATCCTCCCGAAGAGGATCAGGGGATCGATAGCCATGCTGAGTAGCTCGGGATACCATACTCTTCGAGCCCAGTCCGGAGCCACAAGAATGACTTGGGCCCGGTCGAGCTTGATCTTCTTCAGCACTCTGGGTAGAAGTGGTATAGGCAGAAAGGCGTATAGTAGACCGTAACTCCACTTGCTACAAAAAGCGTCACCTAGCGAGTGCCGCCTTGGAAATTCCAACCCGCAGAACTGATGACATTGCACGTTCTCTTCAGTGGCGAATAGATCTAACCAAGGCTCTACCCACTGCTGAAAGAGACCTTGCGTCACGTCCAAGTTCAGACACCATTTGTGATCCATCATTCACCGGCGGCTGAGTTTGTCCGCCCTGGCGTTCAGAGAACCTGCCAAGTGTTGAACCACCAGGGAAATGCCTGATGTTCCAGACATGTCCAGAGGCACAGAGCCTCCTGACATAGGGTCCACGACCCCACCCGCCCTGTTTGTTGCAGTGCTACATGGTGGTGGTGTGGTCTATGAACTCCTGCACTACTTCCCCCTTGACAGATGGAAGGAATGCCTTCAGTGCAAGTCCGATCGCCCGAAGCTCCAGAAGGTTGATATGGAACCGAGACTCTGCCGGAGACCAGAGTCCTCTAATCTCCGCCTCTCTCACGTGGCCGCACCAGCCCAGAAGGGACGCCTCCGTCACAACTGTGTGTTCCGGTTGGGGAAAGGAGAGGGATCTGCCATTGACCCAATCGCGATTGGTGAGCCACCACTGCAATTGTCGTGCAGTGCCCTTCGAGATCTGGACGTGATTGGACAGGTTGCCCTGATGCTGTGCCCACTGGAACTTCAGGTCCCACTGCAGAGCCTGCATATGCCATCTGGCATGATCCACTAATAGGATGCAGGAGGCCATCAGGCCCAGTAGCCGGAGGGTCATCCTGACCGAAACCCGGGATAGAGGCTGAAAGATCGGAATCATCGCCTGAATATCCCGGACTCGCTGCTCGGGAGGATAAACCCGACCCTGCGCCGAGTCCAGAACCGCTCCGATGAAAAGGAGCTTCTGAAAGAGAATCAGGTGTGACTTCAGAACGTTGCTGGAGAACCCCAGCAAATGCAGGAGTTCCGCCGTAGTCTGTAGGTGGGAGACGACTGCCTGGGGCGAGCCCGCCTTTAACAACCAGTCGTCGAGATAGGGGTAGACTGGAACCCCTGATCGGCGCAGATGAGCTGAGACCACCGCCATCACTTTCGTGAACGCCCAAGGGGCACTGGTAAGGCCACAGGGGAGCACGGTGAACTGAAAGTGCTCGTGGCCTACCGTGAACCGCAGGTAGCGCCGGTGGGCCGGCAGAACGGGGATATGAAAGTAAGCGTCCTGCAAGTCCAACGCTACCATCCAGTCTTGCGGGTCTAGGGCAGACAAGACCTGAGCAAGTGCGAGCATCTTGAACTTCTCCTTCCGGAAGAAGCAATTGATGTTCCGGAGGTCTAAGGGGACCAGAAAGTAGTGGGAATAACAACCACGACCTACTTCTGGCCAAGGAACGCACTCGTTGGCCCCCTTGGCCAGGAGGGCCATAAATTCCTGTTGAAGAAGCGCAAGATGGTCCCTTGACATGCGGTGGTACTGAGGTGGCATGGCAGGAGGGGAAGTCTCGAAGGGGAGGGAATAGCCCCTACAGACAATTTGCAGCACCCACTTGTCCGAGGTGATGTTGCACCAGTGTGGGAGATGATGGCAAATCCTGCCGCCCACTGGCGCTTAATGGGCGAGAAAGGTCGGACTGGGAAGGCTTTGCATTGGATGCTGCATGGGTGGAGGTGGACTGACCTGCTCGCTAGCCCCCAGAACCACCTCGACGGTTCCCACATCCACGGCTGCGCTGAGGATGTTGCTGCGCAGGCCTGTGGCTCTGGAACGAATGTGTTGGGGATCCCCCTTCCGTGGCCACAAAAGGAGCAAAAAGCGGAAGGCGGAGGAGGGCGAGTGGCCGACAGACCCAAGGACTTGGCCGTTGCAAGAGAGTCCTTAAAACGCTCCAACGCACTATCCGCCTTATTGCCAAAAAGGCGAATGCCATCAAAGAGCATGTCCATCAAAGTGTTCTGGACATCCCCTGAGAAGCCAGTTGTCCTCAGACAGGCGTGGCGCCGAAGCGCCACCATCGTGGAAATCGCCCTTCCCAGCGAGTCGGCGGTATCAAGCCCACAACGAATAGTGATCTTTGCTGCATCTCTCCCAGCTGCAATAGCCTGGGAGAGTACTGTCCGTGCCTCCTCCGGACATTTGGGCAGCACCTGAGCAACCGTATCCCACAGAGAGTGGGAATAACGGCCCAAGAGGCATGCAGTGTTCACCGACCGCAGTCCTATGCTAGCAGAAGAAAACAGCTTCTTGCCAAGCTGCTCCAGCTTCTTGGTATCCCTATCCAGGGGTGACGAAGGGAAAGCGCTCTGTGAAGCAGAGGTTTGGACAACCAAGCTCTCGGGAGTGGGGTGTTGGGAGAGAAAGAGGGGGTCGCCCAGAGCCAGGTGATGGCGGCGGGCCACGTTCCTGTTCACAGGAGCCCCTGTGTTGGGCCTGGACCAAGTGCCCAAAAGGACATCAGAAAGTGCGTCATTAAAAGGCAGCAAGGGCTCCAAAGAGCTTACCACCGGCTGAAGCACTTCTGTCAGGAGGTTAGTCCTGACGGCAACCGTAGGGAGTTCGAGGTGGAGGGCCTTGGCTGCCCTACGTACTACCACTGAGTAACTGGCTCCCTCCTCTGTAGCCACGGTACGAGGAGACAGCATGCCAAGGCCAGGTGAGGTGTCAAGACCACTGTCTTCCCCCAAATCCTCTACCTAGTCCAAATCATAATCACACTGTTGTGTGAGAGGGTCCTCAGACCCCTCCCAGTCCTCCCGCTCCTCCGAAGTCTGTAAATCAGGCTGAAAATAAGGAGGACGGCCATAGGGGAAAAAGGGCCACATGGGCATCGGGATCAGCGACGAACGGCATCAATCCGGCAACGTGTCCGGTTCAGGGCTGAAACTGGGGACATCGTCGTCCCGAGGAGCGGGCAACGTCGGAGGTGGTGCCGGCAGGGTCGGTGGAGGTGTTTTACCAGGTCAACTGGCGTCGACCGTGGTCTGATCCCAGATCCCGGGGGGTCCTGCAGCGCCAGGGCCGGAGCCGCCAGCGATGGAAGGACAGGACCCCCGGTTGGGCCAGCGGAGCCCATAGGCGCACCGGCGGGGCCAGACGGCCCAAAGAGTTGGGCCATGGCAGCAAGAAACTCTTGCACCTGAGCAGGCGTTGCCGACGGACCTGGAAAGGGTTGGTAGGCCGGCGACTAAGTTGCAGGCTCCGCCGGAGCTGCGGGGGTGGCACCACCCGCACCCTCAGCAGCGACGGGTGAGGGGAAGTCGAGGAGCGACTACGCTTTTCCGACTTCTTTTTGGAATATTTCGACTTACCTGACCCCGAGTGAGAAGACTTGGATCCAGAGGATCGATGGTGACAGCTCCGCGACTGGTCCCTCGACCTCCCACGGGACCAGGACCTGGAGTGGTGCGGAGCCAAATGCTGGACTTCCAGCAACTTTCGGGACCGCTCCCGCAAAGATTTCGGCACCATGGCCCAGCAGTCGGGGCACGACTGAGTCGTGGTCGGGCCCCAGGCAGTAGAGACACACGCGGTGTGGGTCCGTCACCGACATCATGCGGTGACAGTCCCCACAGTTCTTAAAGCCGGGCATCCCTATGACACAAGGAGTTGATCGACTCGAAGAAATTGAGACAAAAGGCCTCGAAAAAACTCAGTCAAAAAGTGACTGGGGTACTTGCTCTTCACGGATCTGCGCTTGCTGGCACGGAAAAAGAAAGACCTGACGTCAGCATGCGTGGGCGCATCTAAGTAGCTCCAGCGACGTCATCCCGGCGCCGACCACGCCAAAGACGCACGCGGAGCCGCACGACAACGCCTAGCAACGCGCAGGGGTACTGCTGATTAAAACTTTCCGGATCCAGTCTGATGCCTGGGGGTAATTCTAAGGTAAGAAATCTATCACTACGTGTTTCTTTCAGATATGAAACATACCATTAACTTACCCTCTCTACAGTCCCACCCCCTAACCCAGACAGGCAGCATTATTGCAAGTTTATCGTATCACACCCAGGTATCAGTACCACTCTCCCTGTCACCTCTCATTATGATGGTGCGCATTTACTCCGCTCTGAGACACCGTTCTCCCTGGCTACTCTGATACAGGGCACAGCTGCCTCACCCAAGCCATCCACACCACTGAAATCCCCAGGGTGTTCCCTCTGGTGGGCCTCACCCCTTTGACACAGGCCTCCGCTTTCCTGCCAAGGGTGCCAGATGATTTCAAACTTGCGGGGACATTCCCTAGATCTATAAACCTGCTCATATTGGTTGACATTTTCCCTTACAACTTGGAAAAATTTAGATGAAGATTTTGTCTTTAAAACGAAGGAGAACCTCTGGCAGTGTCTAAAGGCGCAGAAAGAAAATACCTTATTTCAGTGCACATGGGTGGCGCATATATGTGGCTACGCTCATCACTTTTGGAGTGTAGAAACGCTGGTGCGAAGCTGCACAATGTCAGCTAATGGCATACAGGAAACTGCTTTAAAGTTTCTGGATCAAGTCTGATGCATGGAGAATATTGAAAAGGTGTGAAATTTGTCTTTAGAAGTATCCATTAGAAATACACCTTTGAGAACAGTACTGTCCTATATTAATAGAAGAGATTGGTTTTCAAAGCTTTTCTGAATGTGGAATGTTCTAGCACTTGCTGAAAAGGCAGATTGCGCCAGATATGGGTCCCCAAGTCCCCAAAAAGAAGAGGATTGCTCTGCCATCAGACCTAGTACACTTACCTCTGGGCACTTGGAAGAGGAGGGCAGCATCAGTGTAGTTCCATGTTAGAGAGCTGTTTATAAGGGTTTGCCTACGTGGAGGTTTAAGTACAGTCTGGTTGCCTGGGTCTGATGCTTTTGAAGCATGAAAATGAGTTCAGGGGTGCATTTGTAAGTACTAAGATGTGCAATGACAAGGGCTCACACCAACCTTATGCTATGAAGGGTATGGAGTAGTGGGGTGAATTTTAGGAGCACTGAGACTGTAAATTAATGCCCTTTTTTTTGGGGGGGGGGTTATATATAAGGCAACTTCGACCCCAAAGTATCAGAGAGCTTTACATGAGCACCAGTTGCGTTACAGACATACACATTAATTTTTGTTCTTTTTAGGCATGGGGGATTAAATTACTTGCCCAGAATCACAGGATTTGTGGGTCCCTGCCGAGACTCGTACCTGGTTCCCCAGCTTTGAGGTCAACCATTCTAGCAGTTAGGTCACATCCTTCCCCTTGACCACTGCATTGACATGGAGGTCCAAACGAGATGTGAATAATAAGTATCACCCTGGTTTCTTATTTCAGAGTTCACAACGAACAGGTAGTATGTCTGAGTGCTAGTTCAGGGTTATGTGTTGGTAGTTTTTAGGTCTTGTCTAGAAAGAGAATTTAGTTAGCTGTAGTCAAAGACCTATTGTGGACAACACCCATACTTATAATAGGTTATGGATCAGCTAAGTGATTACCATTGGATGTCTTTCATGTTCAACTTATTTGCTTGCCACTTATTCCAGTGCTCTCCTCTTTCTTCTTGTGTCAGTCTCTCCCCTGGAGCATAGTTTATTTTACATGCTTTTTACTGGACGACTGTATCCAGCCACTGTTTACATTCAATGAACGAATCTTTTCTTTCAGCATCCCATGCAAGAGGTCATACTTTCTAACTTTTCCCCGTGTGTTTTTCTTTCCAGTGGAAATCCCCATCCCCACTCTCTGTTGTTCCCTCTCCAAGTTGGTCTGTTGCTTCTCCCGCCATTTTCCATAGCCTGCCGGCTGCTGTGCCTTACGGCCCTACCCAAGCTGTCTGTTGCTTCTCCCAGCACTTCCAGTCTAACTCCGGTTTCTTGCTTTAAAATAAACATACAACCACATTCAACTCTTCCATTGCTTCTCCCACTGCTGTCACTCTCTTCACATCCCTTGTCAGCACCACTGTTGCTCCCCTCCTTATCTTTTTTTATGTATTCATTATAGAGGGTACTGAAGCTGCAATGTGTTGCTGGGCCACTCGTTTTTTTAAAAAATAAAATAACTTTTCTTCTTTTTTGTTTACTTGACCAAGATGGGCGCTTGCCATCTTGGAAAAGTAAATAAAAACAGAAAAAGATTGCCACTGCATCATGATGCATACGTGCAAATGCATGCTGACACTGGGGCTGCCCCAGCATCATGGTACATATGTGCACATACAAGATGATGATTGTATGCATATGCATCATAGCACATTTTTTGAAGATGCTGTTAAGAATTGGGAATAACCTTTTATTGTTTTGACTATGCTAAACAGTATCTGCAAAAAAAACAAAAAAAAAGGCAAACCCAAAAGGTCTGCAATGAAAAGCCAAAAGGTGAGACCTACCGGCTTTGCCAATGCTTCTCACCATTACTAGAATCCCTGTCTGAGCTCCCTCATGCAGAGGAAGCGCTCACTCATTCATTGGAGTACATGGTTGAAGGGGTTGACGTACCAGGTATGTCATCTAATTGGTAGCGGATTTGGGTATCAGAAACACACATTTTGAAGTTCAACTGGTATTTTCAATAAGCTGTACTGAAGGGATACACGGATAATGAACATTAGACAAGATGGTGATGATCCTAAGGGTACACCACGTGAACAAACCGTACACAAGTAGTAGGAAGCTTTAGGCTGAGTGCAGAAAATAGGCTTCAGAATTGCTTCATCCACAGCAGCGCTGGCCTTTGCATCAGAATTCAAGCAGTAATACTTGCACAACCAACTTGGAAATGTCAATCACTGGTCATGAAAAACACTGCAGTAGCTCTCCCTCTCAACGTGTGAGCAGCCACTCTGAAGTAATTGTCCGTCTTCTTTTACCTAAACTTGATGAAGTCGTGTAGCCATCAGGCAATGGTTGTCTTTGCCACCCCTTACCCCTGAAAGTATTGCCGAAAGGCCACATTCAGCTGAGGCACTGATCTGATTGTCTCAGTTCTGTCAACTTGGAGCTGACCCCTCTCTTGATGTGTAGGGTGTGTATTGCTCCTTCGACAAAGACTTGGGTTATTTGAAGAAAAGCAGCAAGTATAGTGCTGGACTGATATGAAACATGGACACCACCTCCGGGTGCATCTGAAGAGAAACTCTGTTGGGGTTAAACTTAATAAATGGTACCACCTCAGAGAAAGCCTAAATCTCCCTAAGCCTCCAGAACGAGGTGACGCCTACAAAAAGGCTATCTTCTAGGTGAGGCATTTTACAAAGTCAAGCACTTGTTTGAAGCGCTTGGGGATGAAATACGCCAGTACCACATTGAGTTCTCACCCGTGCACAGACTTTTTGACCAGATCATTATCCACAGTAAGACCTACTTATTGACAGATTGTTGGAGAAGCGGCTGGCTAGCCAGGTCTCTTTCAGTAGTGTAGAATCACCACAAGGTAAACCTTAATAGAGACATGCTGCAGGCCTGACGTGGTCATGGCCAACAGGTACAGCAACAGTATGTGAGGCTCACTCAGAATTTGGTGCACTTCATTCAAGATGTTCAGTGCTTCCCTGAGCAGGTGAACCCAGCGAGCAGGCGCCTCTTTGCTTGAGAATGCAGATATAATTGGCATATCCTTAATCAAGACAAGCACCATCTTTTCAGTGGCTTGTTGTATTCTGCAGTAATGGAGATACTGGTAAGCTTGACCACCCGAATCTCCAGTACATTCATAGGTAGACTCATTCTAGCATCAATACATGGGTTTCTTGCTGGAAGAAAGTTCAGGTGAGTCTCAAACTTTCCAGAGAGACCCCCAGGGCTACGGTTTCCTCAAGGTGGAAGTGCACGTACAGTTTGATGTGGATTCTAGATCCAATAGCCTTCAGGATACCTTAAATCTATTACCTAAACGTTGTCTTAACACTCTCTTAAGAGCTGCATCCCCTGCAGGTTAAGAGCTTCCTGAAAGGCCAACATTCTGAGTCTTCACAATGGAATCATGGTGATGTAAACTGGCATGAGGGTCACCAGTGCCATATAATGTCAGGCCACCACTGCAGCAGATCTTCTCATTGACTTAAGTTTCTTCAGTAAGGAACACACCCTGTGTTCCAGGGGTGTAACTAAGCAGAGTCAAAGTACGCAATCAGGAAAATAATATTCTGGGATCAGGTTAAATCAGGATAATCACAGACAGCCCTAAATGCCCAAACAGTTGAGTGCGTTTCTGGACAGGACCCTGCATAATCTGTAAGTAACAGTGTCTTCTCAAGTCTGTTTATGTTGGGAAAGACACAGACCCTTGGTCTCCACAGATAAGCTGTCATGAAGGTCTAGTCCCTCATGAAGACCCTGAAAGGCAAGCCATTGAATTGACAGGGACTTCGGCCTACACAGAACTGGAGGAACATCCAAGGTTTTGGGTGGACGAAGACGTGAAAGTAGGAATCCTCTGTCTCCAGTGTTCCCACTAAGATACCAGAACAGGTAAGGAATGATTTCCCCCACGGTCACTATCAAGAAAGAGAGTCTGTTTTTGGGCTCTGACTATGATGGGATGAAGGCCCAGGCCCTCCTTCTGAACAAAGAAATCCTTACAGTATTGTTACTGTGCTGACTTGTGAGCTGGCACTGCTTCAGTAGCATCCTTGGTGAGGTGTCTGCAACCTGGTTTACAGCCGGTCAAGCAGAGCCCATTTCCTCATGGTATTGGGAGGGCTAGAGGGTGTGTCAATCAAAGTCCAGTAAATGTCCAAATGACCAGAATGTGTCTCACCCACTTGTCTGAGACGATAATGTGCTACCTCTCGGGTTTGAGGGATCAAATCAAGGCACGGTTCATGCTCTTTTAATTGTTAGGATGGCATCATTCTACCTTGTTATGGGAATACTATCAAACATTGTTTAATTAAAAGATAGGATCGAGTTTGTGGTATATTTAAATAACTTATCGATACAACATAATATAATGCAATACAGACAATCTTAACAAAAGGCACGTGAAACGTTGTGGACACATTTCAATCTTATTAAGCATAGTTTATTTTGAGATGCAAACGTCTGACTGGCTACTTGTTTTTACCAAAATAGAGAGACTGTGCAGTGTATGTAAACAAACAAAGAGATAGCAGAAAGGGACAGTATTGCAGCATTAAATTACAGACTACAGCCGTCCAAAACATTAAGCTGCCCTTTCACATAAACAATCTTGTAATGACAAGGACAGAGGCCAACAGAAAAATATGAGCACTGCGTACAAGATTCTCAACAAAAATATACACTGGATTAAACTTATTGTGCAGAATATGTACAGACGGCGGCATTTAAGAGAGAAACAGAACGGTGGGAACACTAAAGGGAGAAGTTTCAGGCAGGAGGAACCCACCCCAAGAAAACTACCGGGAGCAAAAATAGCATACTTGAAATTTTTACAGGTGGGAAAGAGTACTGTGGCAAGGGTACATCAACGGCCACAATATAACGGTGAAGGTGCCACTCTTGAGATGGTGTCCAGGCTGCTCATTTTGTCCACACAAGCACACTTCAACCCATCACCAGCTGCAGTCGTGGAAAGAGGGCACTCGTATCCTCTTGCTGACACAGTGTATCGTCAAGCTTTATTTTCGTATTTGCACTATGTGGTTCTGAACCAAGGTGAGGAAAGCGTGGATGTGGCTTAACGGCTAACGCAGCCAACCTTGAAGCTAGGGAACCAGGTTCGAGTCTGGCGGGAGTCTCAAGCAACCTGTGATTCTGAGCAAATCCCTTAATCTCCCCATGCCTAAAAATGTATGTATCCGCCTCTATTGCAACTGGTGCTCGGGTAAAGCGCTCTGATACCTTCTAGTCGAGTTTGCTCTATATAAAACCTAAAGAAAAACAAGCATTGGCATAGCCATTAGGTCTCGCATTTGGGACCTTATAAGTGTTTAGCCATGCAACAGTTTATGTTGTTGCACCAATGATATTGTGCTGCATAACTAAATACTCATAAGGGCCCAAAGGCGACACCTATTGGCTATGCCAATGCTTGTTCACTATTGTCTAGGATACGAACAGTCTGTAGGCCTACATCTCCCTTTGATGTACTGAATTGGGAAATGTTAAGGCAATTACGGTATGTAGTAAGTTAAGGCATATACGATATGTTGTATGTTATGAGGCATTTTTGCTAAACTATAAAAAATAAATAAAATAAGCCAAATGTAAGAACATTGTCATAATAAGATTCTTTGAGAGTGTTTGATTTACGAACCTATGTCTATCAGTTAAGTGGCGTTACGCCCTAGTAAACAAAGTGGAGTTATACCCAATCTATTTGTATGAAGCTGTGCACAGAATGTAGTCAGGCAGAGCAGTTGGGTTGTCTAGGTAATGACCGTTTTCCTTCCCTCTGCTTTGCTGGCATCCTAAGGAGATGTCGCGTCTGTTACTGTGCCAACTTCATCCGCAGAAAGCCCGTGAATAGCCCGCTGTCTGTCACCCGTGGGCAGGAGCAAGCGGATAAACAGGTTCCTAAACCGTCAAACACTAAACAGAAAAAAAACCTCTATGAACCAGAACAGGCACACTAGAGCTAAAAAAAAAAGCTATTTTTGGTGCAGACCTTTTCATACAGAGCATAGCGTGACTGCTAAAAGCAGGGTACTTCTAAGGTACTGCCACCAACACCTGACAAAAAAAGAGGTGCTGAAACGATATAGAGTCTGAAGAGGATTAGTACGCTTTGTACACATCACAATTCCTGGATTTTATCCACGTCATTAACATTTTATTTACTGTTCCTGGTTCAAATAGCAACAGGATTTATTTATTTTTAGCTTTCAGCTCCCAGGCCTTCAGTGAAAATGTACGTACTGGGTTCAAACAAGTTTGTTCACTTTCGCGTTTTGTCCCACTCGCATGCTGTACGTTCTCCCTTAGTTGGGGGTGGGGGAGACACGAATAAACCATGAGATTAAAGTGCCACTCGTACTGCAATTGAAAGGCGCCCCAGCCAGCCCAAAACCAATAGACTGCTGAGGAGAGACAAACGGAAGATGGGTTTGATTAAGTCGAGGAGCTGGGAGAGGGGATAGAGAGATGTGTCGGTGGAGGGGCTGTGTGGAAAAAGCAGAGAGGCGGGAGCTAAGGTGAGAAGGTGACGAGGAAGAGAGATGGGCCAGATGGGGGTGGGGGGCCTTAGGAGAGACAAAGGGCTTGGTGGAGAAGCAGAGACATTGTAGAGAGAGGGGCCAGATAAGTAAAAGAGTGTGGACAGAGGACCGTTCAGACAACGGGAGTACTCAGAAGGAATGAGGGGAGCAGAGTGGAGTGAGATTGTCAAACCTTGTATGGACTGGGTGGGGGAAAGGTAGTGTGCAGAGTAGGCAGGGGCTACTGGGCTCCCACCAAGTGGGAGGGGTGGGGGGAGTGTGGCCGATAGAAGGTACACGCAGCGTTTACCTTGCAGGAGCGAGCGCGATAATTGCTAATACATGGTGCCGCAGCTCGCTCCCGCAAGGGAAATGCCAAACATGTATGCTTTGCAATCAAAAGCAATGCAAAACGTGCACGTTTTTGCCCAAAAAGCTGATCGATTCCAAAAGGTTCCCTCCTATGCAGCGCATGCACGCTGCGTAGGCGAGACCCAAAAATACCAAACGAGCAGTCGGGACAAGAACATTGATTTGGCACCAACTCTCTCACCAATGCCACTGGCTAACAAATGCACCAGACGTTTGCCATAATCCTTCCGAGCAGCACCCACGAGGACCTTTGTCTGACACCAATGCTGACTGAACTGCTCTCATTAGCAAGATCTTCAATACGGCCCACCACAGGAAAGCTCCTTGTGGGCTGCTGAAGTCCGCAGAATATGGTAGAGGCGTACTCACCTGGGAGCTGAACCTCCACTGGTAAGATTTCATTCCCAGCTCTGCAAGAGAGGCCGAGTCAACGCCTGATTCCACAAGTTCATGAAACAAGACTATGACTGCCGAAGGGATCCGTGGATAGACCCCCTGCAAAATGCCGAGAAAGCTGGGAATCACTCCAACGGCAGGAAAGTTTATACTGTATAAGGTCTGAATCCATGCTAATTAATTGCGGTTAGGTTCAAGAGAAAATGTCAAGGATTTCTGTGAAAGGCTAGAATTGCTCAAAAGGTTAGAAGTAAGTGGAAGGATAGCTGCCAGCTGGAACACCCAGCATGCAAATAAGTGGGTTCCCGTTGGGCTCTTCACCGCAGAAAAATCTGACTAGTAGAGAACTGAGCCTTACAAAGACACTCAATATGGAACACACTGGGGCCCTGGCCCGCTGGTCTCCGATTGGCACAGGTCTCATGTAACACTCACTCTTTCTTAGTCTACAGGGACATATCAACGGCTTTTTGAAGATACTCTTCGTTTGCAAACCTGCTCCAGACCCACCGACCTTTCAGAGGCATTGATCTGACATGGCTGCTTCCACCCCTGCCCTACAGGCTCTTCCAGATAGAGCCCGCCAGAGAATTATATCTCTGGCTTCCAGGGGGCTCTAATCGCATGATCAGATTCCCACCAGCAATTTGGAAGCATCGTTCAGACGGATTATTCACTCTACCGATATCCACCAAGTTTTAGACACTCGGAAATATGCAAATTACTATTATTTGCCCTACTGGTTATTCAGAGACCCCTACATGGCAATCACAGCTGCTCCTCGCACCTGGTGCCATTAAAATAATAGACCTGAACCAAGTTTGCAAACCTTCCAAAGGCACTTGTCGGGCATGGCTTATTGTACGCCGGATCTACAGGCCTTCCCGTCCAACCAGGATTCACCTTGTGCCTCTCTCTCCTTAAACACCCTTAGGCACGCCTTTCAAACCATGAAGCAGAAGACCTCAGTATTCAAAAGAGGTGCTGCAAAATGCGCATGTAACCCAAAGAAGCACAGAGACTGATACATTTTAATATACAGATAGTGCAGGGAAACCCAAGTAATCTGGAGACAAATACATTTCAATATCTGAACAAAAATGAATGACCTATATAAGCTTTATTATTTGTTCCCATAGGCCCTGTGAGTGGAGCAGTACAAAATAGAGTTGCAAATATACTTTCAACTATGCCTCAATTAAAGGGACGCAAGCCACTACGAACTAAAGGTAAGCAGACGGTAGGAGGAAATCAGATAATCTTCCTGTTCAGTTGTCTTGTGAGATTATAAAATGTTTCATTAGAAGTTTGCTTGATGAAATACTGAGGGCAGAAAACATTGCACGTAAATGATGTTGCTTGACAAGGCATATCAGAGCACGGGTTCCTTCGGATAAATGATATTTATACAATACACACACAATCACACATACACATTTACAACCAAACATGCACTAAGACCTCAGGTCCCAAACTGAGCACATAGATGTCCTCATAGACTTTGGCTTACACCACCACCAGCATGTGCGATCAATGGACCAGGTATCTGCTGTCCGACAATGCTAGAACCTGGCTCTTAATGTTGCCAAAGCCTAGGTAACAAGAGCCTTCTAAGCCTACAGTGCTGCATTCCTAAGTTTACCACTAGGTAGGGTTATACAATGGACTAGAATAGATTGCTAGGTAATGAAAGAATGGAAAGAGGCATAAGTCTTGATGTGAGCTGTCAGTGACCTCCAACACAGTCAAGCAATCCAGTGCCCAAAAATAAAGGAAGGCTTTTGTAAGGCATCTGAACCTTCCCCTTGCTAACTAAACTCACGCCGCAAGGCATTCCTCTTAGAAAATGCATGTGGTGCACGTTCAGCAACACCAAAATAACAAGTTAAGAGGTAACATGTTTGGATGTAAATGAAGGTGAGGCTCGTTCTGGTGGACACACTATCTGACTGCAGATTCCTCACCCATTAGACTATCCCAAGGCACCAGTCTGGAGCTGACAGCTGACGCCATGCGGCTCTGTTGTGACTTTGCGGTGGAAAGAGGGAGAAAGTATGCATATATGACCCATGCCTGCGCGCTGTCATGAATTTGTTTCTTGACTATCCGCACAATCGGACACAGAGCACAAAGCCATTCAGAGGAACCAGTTAGCAGATCTCTAATTTGGAACCTTTTTAGATGGACGAAGAGATCATTCCACAGAGCGGGGAGGTCAATGAGGAATCTGCATTTTGATAGACAATCCACCAGAAAGAGCATTACATAAGGTAAGTAACTTGTCCTGCTGATGGACCCTTACAACTGCTGATTCCTCACTGCTGCGGATATTTCCTCTATTCTAATATCCGATCATGCTCCAGCCTCTATTCAATTGGATATTTTGCAAAATCTAATGTACCCAGGATTTTAAGAATGCTCTTCTCTTAGATCCAAAGTTTACCTCTTCTTTTGTTTCCTTTTTCAATGAATATGTTTTGTTTAATCAAACTGATACCTTACCTTTCTCTGTTGTATGGGATGCTTGTCTCTAAAAAACGCAAAACTTCACGTAAACTAACCAAAGACCTATTAACTAAGATAAAGAGATTGGAGCATTCCTACTACTCCTCCAAATCAAAGGATTGTTTGTCTGAGCTTATGAACGCCAAGTTTCAATTTAACCCCTTGTGTGCTTATGACGAGCCCAGCTCGTCATGAGGCACAGTGGAGCTGTGCTCATGACGAGCTGGGCTCGTCATAACGGTCGCGCTCTGCCCACGCGTGATTGATTCCCCGCTTGTGCGGGAGAATCAATTAGTGGGCGGAGTCGTGACGAGCTCAGCTTGTCATGAGCACAGCTCCACTGTGCCTCATGACGAGCTGGGCTCGTAACTAGCACAGCGCCGCCACGCCGCGGGGGAATTACCCCCGCGGCGAAGGGGTTAACAATGAATCGACAGACAATTCCTCAACATAGTTATTGAAATCTACTTTTTTTTTGGGGTGGCCAGAACCAGGTTGGAAAAATATTAGCTAATTATTTGAAAGTTAAACACAATAAGCTTAACATTGAGTAAATTATGGATGAGCAACAAACATTGAAGTTTAAAGATGTTGAAATTTTTAATGAATTTCTTATTTTTTTTACAAGACCCTATATACGTCAGAGAACTCTCCCTCAGAACTTCACATCTCTCAGTTTTTTGCTGACATTCAGCATTCCCCTGATACTAGGCTAGATCTCACCTCCTTAGAATCCGATATGTCACAAAAGGAACTCCTAGCTGCCTTCCAGACACTCAAAAAAGATAAAACTCCAGGTCCAGATGGCTTCACTGTCGAGTTTTTCCTGCACTTCGCACACCTGCTACTTCCCAACCTACACAAACCCTATAGACTTCTTTTTACATTTAGGTGGATCCTATGGTTCTTTTTCAGATGCCTTAATTTACCTTATTCCTACGGAAGGGAAGAACATAAGATACTGCAAAAATTATAGACCCATTTAGTTAGTCAATATCAATTATAACATTTTCTCTAAGGCTCTGGCCAAACGTTTAAAATCCCACTTACCCCAGTTACTCGGCGCAGAACAATCTGGATTTGTTAAAGGCCGTCTTATCACAGACAACACTTTCTTATTTTTCGACATATTATGTAAGTATTCCCACCTACCCCAATCCTTAGCAGCTGTAGCCTTAGACGGGGAAAAAGCATTCAATCAAGTTGAATGGCCTTATCTTTTTCAAATACTTAAATGGTTAGATGTTGGTCCAACAATTATTTCTTTAATTTCGATCCTCTATTGGCAACCACGGGCAGCAGTGTGGGCAAATGGCAACACATCTTCATACTTCGATCTAAGCAAAGGTGTTCACCAGGGTTGCCCATTATCCCCATTCCTCTTTAATCTAGACTTCGAGCCTTTTTTGTTTAAAATCTGTCAAAACCAAGATATAGATGAATTTGATTTTAAAGAACAACAAATTAAATTGGCAGCATACGCTGATGATGTATTATTATTTATCGCACAACGCCAATCCTCTATCCCAGCTTTCTCGCAGGAAGTTGAATCCTTTGCCTCTGTATCCAGGTATGAACTGAACAGAGACAAATGCGAAATATTGCCTTTATAACTAAATACACATTCAAAGGTGATTTTGCTGCCTTAAATTTTACATGGAACCCTCACCACATAAAATACTAAGGGTTATATTTCTCCCCCTCCATCACAGCGACACTTTCTTTATGTATGGATAAATGTATACAAAGAATCTCCACATCGACTGCTAAATGGCACTCCTTATATTTATCTTGGTGGGGCTGTTTAGATACTATAAAGATGATGATAACCCCCATAATACTAAACATAATTTCAGATATTCCAGTGCCCAGTCCCTCAAAAGTTTTTAATAAGAAACTCAGTTTTATCGTCATTTCTGTGGAATAGCAAGAGATCTTGCATGTCATTACTAAAATTGACACGCAATCAGAGGGTGGTGTCAACTTTCCCGATTTCCTGCCCTACCAAAATCGTTTTTACTCCGCCAATCTTAGAGAAGGCTCATTGAGTCTTTCTAGGATTGTCCGCTGTGGGTTAAACATGAACTGTCTTTTCTAACCCCCTACACATTTCAAGAATATTTATCCTTCACTCCCAAACCTCAATCGGTATCTACTCCTTTACTTAAATACATATGCAAAAGTTTAGAACCTAACTCATTGACACTTCCTACAGATTTAGACTCTTTTCTTGGATTCACAATATGGCACAACAAGCTGATACAGATACGAGGTAAACCTTTGTATTGGGAATCCTGGAGACAGAAAGGTTTGATTTGGATGCATTGGCTTTTTATACAAGATGAGGCCATGTCTTTTCTACAAGCTAGCTGACTCTTCGACCTTCCTTTCAGTCTAAATATAACCTTTTGAAGCAAACCCTTCAAACTGCTTATGCTCAATTTCTAACCCCTAATGCCCATACCTCTTCCTCTGTTCACAGGTTTCATACTCTTCTTCGCACTTATCCCAAGGCTTCTATTATTTACAACTATATATGCACCTCATACAACGCTAGAGAAAAAACTAAAGTAGAGCTTTCCTGGGAACAGGATTTAGAAGTGTGCTGGTCAACCTCCCTATGGAATAAGATATGATCTAAAATCAGGAAATCCTCTAGAGCAGCAAACACCATGAAAACATACTTTTTTGTTTATAATAGACACCTGTTATGCCCGGCCACTTTAAGCAAAAGACACACTGGCCTTCCTGATACTTGCTGGAGGTACTCCTCCCCACTTGCTGATTTAAATCACTTACTTTATACGTGCCTGCATGTTTATAAATTCTGGAAGAGTGTTTGGTCTCAGATTAACCTAATCTTTGATTCCAGAATCCCCTTCTCCACCATACATTTATTTTTAGGGAGTTTATCTCCAGCTTGGATTAATTGTAACTCGAATACAAAGATTATAGACCTACTATTAGCAGTTGCTTTCCAGCAAATAACCAAAAATTGGAAGGATTTCACCAAATTTTTTGACCAGGCTTGGTGGTAAGCCATTTGCCATAACTACAGACTGGATACAGCCTTTGTACACCCTATTAATTTGGCTTCAAAATGCTTGAATTTATGGTCACCTGTCACATTGTCCATAGATACTAGTGCCAGGCGCTCATTTTTCCTAACCCCTATTCAACAAGACGTTTCTCAACCTCATTGACTTTCTGCATGTTAGATATATATCAATTTGTTCATAATATCATTAATGTATTCTCTGTATGAAATGTATTATCTCTTTGCATACACCAAGTTTATTATTTTTTTTCTTCCTTCAAGCCATGTTAATCTGATATTTACACAACTATTTTGCTTTTACGTCTTAATTTAATTCATGTGATTATTCACTGTCTTACTATATCATGTACCTTTATCTTGAATTCTTCAATAAACGTACTTCTGAACTAAAAAAAAAAAGCCTTAGGACTTAACATACTATTGGAAATCCCAAGCACTCAAAAAACCATAGTGCCTAGCAAAAACAAAAGCTGTATTGGTTTATTTTGTTTAAAAAGAGACCAAATTGTTCCCACACGAAAAAGGCCAATTGGTTATGTGTTCCAAGTGGTAGACGCAACATTACTGTTGCTCACAACCGCAGATGTTTCTAGAGGCGCACCTTGTAACATGTTTATAGAGCAAAGGTGAGTCCATCCAGTACCCACAGCAGCCGCTGAGGGAGCCGTTGTTTCCCATAGGTTTCCCGCAGAGCCGCTGTTCACATCACCAGCAGCTAAAGCAACCCAGGATGGCTCTATGAATGCATTCATAATCAATGGAATACGCTGGGGTCGTCAAGGCTATCAGTAATTCAATGTCCGATGGCACAACCAACTCTGATCCGAGACATATATCCAGGACGCATTTGTGACTTCAAAGCAGACAGCGGAAGATAGGTTGTATGCAATGAAGCCAAACAGGCCTGGAGGATAAGAACCAATGCTCGTTCAGTTCTCGAAGCCGAGGTGTGCCGAAGCAGTATACGATTTACTAACTGCAATACAGCACCAGCAGTGCTGTCTTCCTTCTGGGATGAACTGGGACGTCCATTGCAGAGCAGAACATTAAAATAAGAATTCCCGCCACAAGTAGAAGGACAAGCAGGAGCCCTCCAAAAACGCTTTCCAACATGGTGTATGAGGGGTAGTATAACTCCAAAAATAGTCTGAAAGGTGCTAACCAAACCAGAGCCAATGCATTTTGTATCAGACATGTTAAAGATACGGTGGACCAGCTCCCCAAAATGCAGCGGGAAGTTAGTGTGGAGTAGTGCCTGTATCTCAGACGAGGACCTTGCAACCTGGAGATCAAACCTCTCTTTGCTCGAAGTTAAGGCCACATCCTTTTGAAAAGGCATGGCTTTCAGTTTGCTCAAAGAATCAAACTGTATCTCGGAAACATTTATCGAAAGCCATAGCACTGCCTCCCTAACTGTGAGAAAGCAGGTGTAAACAGTACTTGTGTACACTAAGTCACTATGGAATTAACTGTCACTAGATAAGCAATGCCTGGTTCCATTCTGCAGAAACCTTGATCATTCAGCATCAAATAGCTCCCATTCGAGAGCAGCCTGAACACGGGATGAATCACGGTAGCTGGAAAACCCTTCAGATAGTTTGCCACTGAAGCATTGAATGCCCCGTGGAGAGAAATGTCCTTGCAAACTAAGGAACCACTTGAAGCATCTTCCTGAACAGTAATTCCCCAATACTCATGCGCTTCGTATATGCCTATCTGTTGGTATTGGAGATAGTATTGTAATTGGAATGTCGTGACCGGTAGGGTGATATAACCGTGGATTAGCCAGTCAGTGAATGGTGTCTCAGCCAGAGTGAAAGGTAATTGGATTACATTTTCAATGTGCAACATGGTATATTTCGCATGTCTACGTGCCATTGTTATCTGTCTTTCTGTTAGATCGAATGCCGAAAACAGACTTGTACTGGTGATGTAAGACCATGGCAAGTGGGCAGAACGCAAGGTTTGTAAAGTCCAGCTCAGTATTAAGATTGACTGTAATTGAGACTGTCCATGTTGTAAAATAGTCATGTCTTGCTATCTTATGTCAATAGCGGAAGACACCATGTTGCCCAGTGAATAAATCCTGGATGATAATGTGGTCATACTGTAGTCAACCACAGCCAAAGCCTTTTCTAAGTTAACCCTGTCTATCTCGTGCAATCTCTCGGCAGCTTCTTGTTGAGAAATCTTACACAGCTCGTTGTATATACCATACAAATAGCGCTTTTGATACGGGTTCCGGGGACCTAATGAACATCCCAGAGATCCAGGTCCACAGAAAGAAAGAACAAGTGTTGTTTTACCTGGGAAAGTGTTGAGGTCTTTAGCCAATCTAGGCATAACTTTTCAACACTATACGACGTTGCCACCCCCAAGTGTTCAGTCTGTACATATCACTGATCAGGTCTATTGATCCTAAATCCTTCGGTGTTACCAAGGAATGTAGATCGACACCTGTTTGTGTCTATCGGCCAAACCAACCATCGCTTCCAAACGGGGTCTGATGAATTGAAAAAACCATTACGTATCATGGTATCTAGTTTATCCTCACTGAAGTGCGTTAAGTGCTGCAATTCTCAAAGCATGAGAATCCAGGATTACGCAGTGTGTTTAAATCCTTAATTTTTGCTAGACCAAGACATGAAGTTTGTGGCACTGTTTTGTTCAGGAAAATCATTTGGTGTGGTACGAGGCATGCTCTAAATAAAGCCTCTTATTCCTATACCTGCCAATCTTTTATCCCCCAGAAAGATTGTGTCTATAGTGTCTTTCCAAAATTCGAAACCCTGTGTAGACAAAGGGAAATATGGGAAGCAGAGCATATCAGCTTGGTGTTTGTAAGCATATTTTTCTTTGCAAGTGTAGGTACATTGTATAGGTTATCATCATAACATGAAGAAATTCATCCCTATCATCTCTTCAGTCATCCCCAAATGGATGTTGGCTTTTAGCTGATGGAGAACCTGATGAGGGCAGTGTAGATAGTGTTCTGTTTGATTCTGACTGTATGGGGACCGGGTGTGTTCAGATGAATATGAGAGACAATCTCAGTCAAGGCCAATATGCGTTTGGCTTGGAGTCAGACACAGGTATCGGGTGAAGGTCCTCCTCTGGTGCTGGTGGACTTGGTGCCAGTGTAAACATCGAAGGGACTGGACATGGAAAGGAAGCCGGCACCAAAGTCGGTGTGGAACCTGAGGTGCGGTCAGACAGCACAGAGAGTGCTGAAGATGGATTTGGCGGTGGTAACCAACTGTAGGTCCCAGTGGGACCCTGGGGTTCGACGGAGTTTCATAGGGAACCAGAGCGTGCCAAAGATGAGAAACATGGCCTCCCTAAAGGCCCTAATCTGCAGCGCTATCACCGATGACCCGGGTAACTCAGGGTGCATCTTGACCAATTGCATAATTAGCTCCTCAATGGGAGAGCAGAAGCAAAACCAAGTGGTACCTGGACACCCTTATGACCTGAGAACAGAGAGGGGTACGTGTGTTCTTCTTATGCTTCTGCTTTCACTTAGACTGACTGGCCAGAGAAGTTCCACCATGAAGAGGTTCTGTCCTGTGAGTAGCCTGAAGAGCAGGAACGAGTCAGTGCCCTCAACTTAGAGTGAGACTTGCATGATTTCTTCCCATTTCATACAGCTTTGCTTCACAGTCCCAGATCGCCTTCAGGTTCATGAGTGCACTTTCCTCATACGATTTGTAGAGGTTTCCCAAGGTCAAATACGAAAGAACTATTTGACACGGTTCGGTCATCAACATCTGTTTTCCCAGCAAGGTTTAAATCTTTTAGTTTTGTGAGGGAAGATTGTTCCCTTGCACACTGGTTGATCAATTTTTCTGAGCAAAAACTTGCCAATCCCACAAGAATAAAAGGGAGCAAAGCTCCGGATATCCATTTAAAAGGAGCAAAAAGAATGGAACTGATGTCAGCATGCTGGTGTAGTGCTTATATGCACCTCTGCTCAGTCATGTACAGGATGGAATGGAGTCACCGTGGAGCCACAAGACCTCACCTGCGAGCATGCAGGAGAACTGCTGTGCAAGCTTTCCTGAGCCAGTCTGGTGCATGGGGATTTTCTAAAGGTGAGGAACCTAGGGTTAGAAGTATCCATCAGAAATTTAATTACTAAAAATACACCAAAATCACAAAAATTGAATGCAGGGAATATAAGTTATGAAAAATTAGAGTTCCCAAAGTAAAATATGGGAATTAATAATGGCCATTTTATTCTGTGGATTGCAGTTGACTGGGTCCTAAACACCCTCTGTTGTTAACTGACAATTGAGTGAGGTCAGGCAAGGCTTGGCTGTTTCCCCCATCAAGTATTTTGCACTTAGTCTTTTTCTTGGTGGTCAAAATGCACCAGGAGGAGAATTTGGAAAATTGTGGCAGAAATGCGATTCACAAGTCATCTACACTGCTTCGGAGATCCTTTGGGGGTAACAGCTGTGCTGCAAGAAGCTTTGATGGGAGAAACTCTGATATTATAGTTGTAGAGGTTGTGTAAGCTCTAGCAGTGTACCATTGGCTTTAGAAACTTTTCTGGAGGTAGCAGTCTGTCAGCAGCACAAGGCTTCAGAATGCCGGGGTTCACAAAGTCACATACCTTCGTCACGACGTCCTACTGGAGCCTTTTTTCGTGTGGCAAAAATCTCTAAACGAGACACATTTCAAAATCTTTTCTGCCTAGGTCAAATTTCTGTCAGAATGCCAATACGCCTCATCACGATACTTCAGAGATGAAAGTCCCAACTTTTAGAAGTGGCAGAAAAAGCTTGGTTTCTTCAGGTCAGGTGCTTCGAATGTCCCCAAATGTTTAGGGCCCACTTCTTTGACACTCCAAATCAAGAATACAGACAAAAGTCGAGTGCCTATTGGGTAATGTTGGTTATTGCCCCAAAGATGCCCATCTTACTATAGGGGGTCATGAGACCAACGTTCCCAAACCCATATGCAGTCTTTAGCGTTTTCGATAGGAGAAAGAGTCCACACTCCTTCGCTTGGCACACACAATTTCTCAAATCAGCAGTCCTCGCCTTCTTGTATCTCAGATTCCAGCAGCAGTGCATTGTAAGTGATGAAAGCTGTATATAATAGGGTGCTTCCTCTAGTTATTAAGCATGAATTTTGATGTCATTTGTTTGTATAATTCTTCCAATCTCTACCTTTCTCAAAAACGTGATCCAGTTCCTGTGACTAATTGCAAGAATCTATCCCAAAAGGCCCAGTTTACCCATTTTCAAAGATGATACAATGATCTCTTTTCTATGATTCTCTCTCCCATCTTATCAGCAACACCCAAAACCCATCCCTTCCAAAGCCTTCTTGATCTAGGGACCCCTGTCTTACCACTCCCATCAAGGAAGTACCTGGCTGTGCCTGTTACCGCATAGTTTCAAAGGGATTTACTGGGATTGTTCTCTTTTGACATCCAGATGCTTTCACAAAAGGCAGGATACTCAGTGAAAGCTGAACTTTGGTAAGTGTTAATTTCTCCTGTCAGTAGGTTGTCATACAAACTGCTGTTAATACTTTGTCTGAACACATCTTTCTTCAGTGACATACTCCCTCTGAAAGAAGGCTGTCAAATAGGAGGAGGCTGGGCTCAGGAAGTCCTGTATCATAGCAGGACTTGACATTTACAGCAAATGTCATGGACTGGAAGGAGGTGTGAAGGAATCTAATAACTGTTGGTCTGCAGGAAGCTGAGTCAGACAGCAGATTTCAACTTCCAGGTTTAAAGGAAACGTTATTCACCTTTGTTAACAATTTTTTGGTGGATACTATATGTTCCGGCATATTCCTCCTCTTACGAAAATATTTATTTCCCTTAGCAATAGTTCTCCAGTACTGCAAAGTGGAACCATGCCACTCTAATCACAGCACTATCTGCAAAGAACAAGTTACTTACCTTCGGTAACGATGTATCTGTAAGAAAAACATTAGTTAGTTAGATTCCTCACCTTAGAATATCCCCAGGCGTCAGGCTGGATCCGGAAAGATTTTTCGTCAGCAAAACCCCTTGCGCGTCGCTAGGCGTCGTCTGCGGCTCCGCGTCCGTCGTCGGGATGACGTCGGAGTACTTAGACGCCGCCCTCGCGCGCTGACGTCAGTTCTTGTACATAGCTTTCCGCACCAGGAACGCAGAGCCATGCAAGAGACTGACACTGGTGCCAAAAAATTCTAGGGCCCTGAAAGGGATAACCTCAACCCTAGGTATCGGTTCGCAGAACGGGGAGGATGGGTGGGTCGGTGAGGAATCTAACTAATGTTTCTTACAGATATATCGTTAACGAAGGTAAGTAACTTGTTCATCTGAAAGAAACACGTTAGTTAGATTCCTCACCTTAGAATAGATATCCCAGCAATACCAACCCCAGTGGTGAGTCTGCGAACCAAGATCATACCAGAATGTCCTGGAGAACAGAACGGCCAAAGAAGCCGTCTCTCCGGACTTGGCTGTCCAGGCAATAATGTTTAGCAAACGTGTACAGCGAGGCCCACGTTGCTGCCTGACAGATGTCCTGCAAGGGGACTCCCCGGTCCAGGGCAGTTGTCGCCGCTGTGGCCCGAGTGGAATGGGCCCTCAGCCCTACAGGAGGTTCCTTTTTAGCCACGGAGTAACAAGCTTTGATACACAAAACGACCCATCGAGAGATTGTCCGCTTGTGCACCGCTCGTCCCTTCTTAGCGCCCACGTAGCCAACAAAGAGTTGGTCGTCCACCCAGAACTGCTTGGTGCGGTCCAAATAAAAGGACAGCGCCCGTTTTGGGTCCAGACGGTGTAGCCTCTCTTCCTCTTTCGAAGGATGCGGAGGCAGAAAGAAGGTGGGCAACGTAACAGACTGCCCGATGTGAAAGGCAGTTACCACCTTAGGGAGAAAGGAAGGACGGGTCCTGAGAAGAATTTTGTCCGGATGGACAGAAAGAAAAGGAGGCTTAGAAGAGAGAGCCTGGAGCTCACTCACCCTTCTAGCAGTGGTGATGGCTACAAGGAAAGCAGTCTTAAGCATCAAGAGACAAAGGGGACAATTATGAAGTGGCTCAAAGGGAGCGCACATCAGAAACGTCAAGACCAGATTCAAATCCCACTGAGGCATTACGAAAGTGACAGCAGGAAACATGCGAGTAATGCCCTTAAAGAAGCGAAAAACAGGAGATTTGAAAAGAGAAGGCTGATCAGGAAGCCGTAAGAAAGCAGAAATAGCTGAAAGATATCCCTTGAGGGTGCCCAGAGCAGAGCCCTGCTGGGCCATAGAAAGAAGAAAGAGGAGAACCTCAGAAAGAGGGGCGGAAAGGGGATCCACAGCCTTTGCTGTGCACCATGCCACAAATTTGTTCCACCTGCAGGCGTATACCGATTTTGTGGAGGGACGCCTGGCTGCCAGAATCACATCACAGACTTTAGGAGGCAAGTGAAATGGCATCAACTGTCGCCACTCAATCTCCACGCATGGAGGTGGAGACTGGACAGGTTTGGGTGGAGGACCGTCCCCTGCTGCTGCGACAGAAGGTCCTCCTGAAGTGGCAGTCGTATCGGGTGATCGATTGACAGACTGAGTAGCTCGGGATACCAGTACCTTCGTGCCCAATCTGGAGCCACTAAGATGACTTGGGCCTGGTCGCGCCTGATCTTCTTCTGCACTCTGGGCAGAAGTGGTATAGGCAGAAAGGCGTACAACAGACCGCAACTCCACTCGCGACGAAACGCAACCCCGAGCGAGTGCCGTCTTGGAAACTCCAACGCGCAGAACTGCTGACATTGTGCGTTCTCTTCGGTGGCGAATAGATCTAACCAAGGCTCTCCCCACTGCCGAAAGAGGCCTTGCGCCACGTCCGAGTTGAGACGCCATTCGTGATCCATCATGCACCGGCGGCTGAGTTAGTCTGCTCTGGCATTCAGAGAGCCCGCCAGATGTTGAACCACCAGGGTGATGCCCTGATGTTCCAGCCATGTCCAGAGGCGCAGAGCCTCCTGACAAAGGGTCCACAACCCCACCCGCCCTGTTTGTTGCAATACCACATGGCGGTGGTGTTGTCCGTGAACACCTGCACCACACTTTCCCGGACAGAGGGAAGGAATGCCTTCAGTGCAAGTCAGATCGCCCTCAGCTCCAGAAGGTTGATATGGAGCCGGGACTCCAGAGGCCTCTGATCTCCGCCTCTCCCATGTGGCCCCCCATCCCAGGAGCGACGCATCAGTCACCACTATGTGCTCTGGTTGGGGTAGGGAGAGGGATCGGCCGCTGACCCAATCGCGGTCCGTAAGTCACCACTGCAACGGTCTTGCAGTGCCCTCCGAGATCAGGTCGTGGTCGGACAGGTTGCCCCGATGCTGGGCCCACTGAAACTTCAAGTCCCACTGCAGAGCCCGCATCCGCCATCTGGCATGATGCACCAACAGGATGCAGGAAGCCATCAGACCCAGAAGCCGCAGCACCAACCTGACCGAAACCTGGGATAGAGGCCGAAAGATGGGAATCCGAGCCTGAGTATCCCAGACCCGCTGTTCCCGAGGATAAGCCCGGAACTGCGCCGAGTCCAGAACCGCTCCGATAAAGAGGGGCTTCTAGGAGGAACTCAGATGCGACTTCGGCACATTGATGGAGAACCCCAGCAAATGCGGGAGGTCGGCCATAGTCTGGAGGTGGGAGATGACTGCCTGGGGCGAGCCCGCCTTCAACAACCAGTCGTCGAGATAGGGGAAGACTGGAACCCCCAATCTGCGCAGATGAGTTGCGACCACCGCCATCACTTTCGTGAACACCCGAGGGGCACTAGTGAGGCCGAAGGGGAGCACGGTAAACTAAAAATGCTCCTGGCCCACCGTGAACTGCAGGTAACGCCGGTGGGCCGGCAGGACAGGGATGTGGAAATAAGTGTCCTGCAAGTCCAACGCTACCAATCCAGTCTCCAGGGTCTAGAGCAGCCAGAACCTGAGCTAAGGTGAGCATCTTGAACTTCTCCTTGCGGAGGAAGGCGTTGACGCTCCTGAGGTCCAAGATAGGGTGTAGGGCCCCTTTGCCCTTCTTGGGAACCAGAAAGTAGTGGGAATAACAACCACGACCGACTTCTGGACCATGAACGCGCTCGATGGCCCCCTTGGCCAAGATGGCCGTAACTTCCTCCTGTAGAAGTTTCAAGTGATCCCCCCACATGCGGTGGTACTGCGGTGGCATGGCTGGAGGGGTCACCTCGAAGGGGAGGAAGTAGCCCCTTTGGACGATTTGCAGCACCCACCTGTCCGACGTGATGGAACGCCAGTGGAGCTGGTGATGGCAAACTCTGCCTCCCACTGGCGTGGAATGGGCCTGACAGCGCAGACTAGGAGGGCTTTGAGGCGGATGCTGCCGGGGTGGATGTGGACTGACCGGCACGTTATCCCCCTGTACCGGCTCGGCGGAATCCATGTCCGCGACCGCGTGGAGGTTGGATCTGCGGCCTGTGGCTAGGCGGACGTGAGGGGGCGCCCCTTCCTTGGCCACAAAAGGGGCGAAAGGCGGAAGTTTGTGGGCGCGGGGCCGAGAGGCCCAAGGGCTTGGCCATAGCCCGAGAGTCCTTAAAGCGCATTAGCAAAGTACAACTTTAAATTCACAATGGACCTATGACTGCTTTTATGCCAGTGACTGGATGGCAGGGAGAACTACTTTTCTTTTTTGTGGTCAGTAAAATGCCTCAGGAACCTCTGCCCCAATATCTGCATTTATAATGTAATCTTGATTCCAGATTACATCTATATTTTTGAACAGTACCAAATGGTGCTGTTTGACCAGAAAAAGTAGTGGAAATAGCAAACAAAAATGAAGGGGACTGGAAAAGACTGAAAAAGACCATAGTAGCAGATATTACACAGGATATATTGCTCTCCTCAGATGATGCACAACTTACAGCATTGCCTTTGTTGCAGTGTCTAAAACTTAAAATATGGTAGGTCATCCTTGAAGGCTGTGCTAGGCATGGGTTTCTTTTTGCTCACTTACTGAACTTGAGGAAGAGAGTTAAACCTACTGGCTTTGACAATGTTTTTTTTGTACTTGATGTATCGTGTGAACACATGCACATCGTTCAGTAAAACTGTGAATTGTATTTAGTAAAATATTACAAAAAGTATTAAAAATGTTGCCGCCCAAGTGTGTGAGGATCCACAGTGGACATCCTTTGGAAGCTTTTTACAGTTTAAGAAAATCAGCTTAAAGTGGCCATGGTGGATGCACGTGCATCGCAGTGGTCATATTTAAATGCATTGTGTTGCATCCGGTCACCCGGTTCAAAGATGTTTATCGTGATTGAGCACGCATCTGCAGTGGTCATCTTTGAATGGGATTAATTAAAATATAAGATGTGCGTAGCGTAAGCGGCCATCTTGTAATGGCTAAAAAAACATTTTTTACAAATCACAATGGCCATCTGCTGAGAGTGCTGCAGGCAAGCGGTCAAGAGGCACTGGGTGAAGGATGGGAATGGGTAGTATTAAAGAGCAACAAATAAGCGCAGAGGGGGAGTTAGAGGGTACAGAGGAGAGAAGAGAGAAAACAGTTCCTTACATGCACTACAATGTAAGGTTTGGTGTCAACAGTGGAAGAACACACCATACAATCAAAAGACTGAGACCGAAATGCTCCTGGGTGGGCCAAATACAGGAATAAGGAGGAAAGCAATTGTTCTGATCATGAGCTGGAAAGTGAGATAGACAGCAATGCCAATAAGTCCTGAGCAAAGCCCTCTCCAAGTGTATGTAGTGGAAACAATAGGTCTCCAACACATCTAAAGCTGTCTGTAGCTGGGGCCTAATTCATAGGAGCTGCGATCAGTGCATTTTGCTAACAACAAATAATTAGACAATATCAGTCAATTCCAAAGTTAAAACCAGGCACAGCCACGTTTATAAATGTTTGGAAGAAATGTTCTCATTCAAATGCATTGCTTTATAACCAACAAACAATGACATCTGTGACCTAGTTGCATTCCCTCCCATCTGCTCACAAGGGTTTGATATCAACCTCTTAAAGTACTCGATCAGAAATGCGTCTAGGTAATAACGAAGCATGAAAAGCTTGAAGCTTCTCAACATCGCTGGACTTTTTGGGTAGACAAATTTACGCTTTACTGTGATATAAGTAGCAGTAGTAAGATACCTTACTCTTTGTGCATTGGCGAACAATCTGCAGATGTGACTAATGTCTTGCTGGTGGCTCATCAATCTGTTAGCTTTTGACAACCAAAGGAAAAACCACCCTTGTTTCTTCACAGCAGTTAATGGTGGTGGAGTGAGAGCAGCAGCACTGCTGAGTCAATCGTCTACATAAATAGCAAGAAATGAGGAAGGTGTGTATTGGCAAAGCTATCCAGGAAACAGGGATGTTGCAACAACAAAGAAGGTCAGTATCCTTCCGCTTTTACTGGCAGGGCAGGTTTCCCCCCTAAGTGCACAAAAATAGTTTCTGCAACAGAATGATACAAAATTAGAAAATTTTAACTGAAGCAGTGCAATAAGTGCTAATAAGCAAACTTCTGGACACAGCAGCTCTACACAGCATATTACGCTAATGCTTTACTCTGCTCCCCCGTGGGTAGAGATAGGTTACCTTGATGGTCCTTAATCAAAGCGCTAAATGAATGGGCTGATTTAAAGAATATCTCCCTATTTCCCTATGTTAGGGAGGAGACGCAGATAAGCTCAACAGTGGTCACAATGGTTCCCCTATTGGTATACCCACGGGATGCTGGGAAGCGTTTGTATGTGATATCCCGAGGGCGGTAGGTAGTAGAGGGTTACTACAGATCTTATTAAACTGTTGGAAGTGGCAACTTTTAGCCGCAGCTGGAATGAAAACCTTCAGCCGGCAGCGCTTTTAGTTCTGCCAGAAAAATATTTAAAGCTAAAGCAGTTTTCTGTAAACACTACATCAAGGTTCTTCCATGAACACAGCCCCTGAAAAAAATAGATTTTTCGTTGCGTTGGTGTCCTATTTTTCAGAAGGATCCGGTTCTTCCTTCTTTAGATATCTTATTTTTTGAAGTACCAACAGATAGGACTGGGAAGGATATGCAAAGCCACCCGGGTGCCTTGGGAGAGATGCAACATGCTTCTGGTACCAACACACTTACAGCGCCGGAAGGGATTTTCAACTGGTATATTTCCTGTCACTTGTGTCTCAATGCTTCAGTTCTAACTTGACACGACAAAGGAAGGCACAAGTAAAACACAAGGTAAATACATCTGATCATAATCTTCTGTAACAGGCTAGGGTAAAGCAATAATGAAACAGGAGGAGGAAGACTGCACCCTGAAGCGAAAGAAACCTACTTAAGTAGATAAAAAGTAATTTAAGGATACCTTCCTCGCACAGATTCCTTATGCTTGAAAAGACTTACACATTAGTGTATGTAATAAGCTCATAATACGGATGTGAGCAAAAGATGAAGATGCGACGGAAATAACACCATCTAAGCTCCCATTCGCCATCTTCAGGCTCTTCCAGGTATGAAGCGCACCTACTGGTTTAATCTTCAAGCGTACCATCCTTCCATCAATCTCCACGGTCCTTCTATGGTCCTCAAGAAACCATTATTTATGAAACCCAGGACAAGTTGATCTAGCATCTGTAATATGGACCCAAACTTCTGTAAGCAGTCTTCTTGGCCGCCAACTGCTGGGTTTCTGTGCCATCTGGATGTTCCTTATTAGGCTTCTCCGTGCGACCAACAAAGTGCCAAGCCTTCCAGATATGCAAAGCAGGATTTCTGGTAGGGTAACTGAAGGTATCCTTGAGAGTATCTGTAATAAGGATATTGGAAGACGAGGTGGCTCTAGTCAAGGGTGACAAAGACCACCTTGCTGTTAGCAGAGAATTAACGATTAGGCATTTACTAATAAACAGCCTGTGACACGTTATGTTCCAATTTGTGCAAGTTCGTTTGTTGTACTTGCATTGAGTGATCTTTCAATTAAATATTAAGATGTTTATGACTAGCGCTGCTGGACCCCAAGGACTAAGAGTGTTTTACAACAAGTGTAGGATATACACTTGTGCACAACGTCACAAAGAGGAAGAGAAGTACCTTAATAAACGCATTAATAAGGGCTATGCACATTTATGGTTGCTATCAATATAGGCCTGGGGCATTTAAAAGGTGTATACATTTAACAGAGAATAGCAGAACAATACCAAGGTACGTTTGACATATACACTTGTAAAAATTAGCAGTTTTGGAGAGATGAACAGGTGATGGTTAGTATATGAAGACAAATGTAAAAAAAAAAAAAACACTCATCTCTGTTGAAAGGAGGTTAATTAAGCAAAAGGCAAGGAAAAGCTCCTTTCTAGTATTAGAAGAGCCCATCACCAACGCCGGCAAGTCCTAGTTGGGATAATTAGGACCAAAAACATTTGGTGGTGTTCTAGAAAGACGTTTGGGACCAGTGAGCTTGAAGGAGAAGTTAAGAGGATTTTCTCCTGTCAAATGCTGGTCAGGCCCGCATCAGCAGGTCACCCTAGTTATTGAAAGCTCGGATCCCTACCCTCTTGTTGAGCTCCCAGTCATAGATAACAAGGCTGTTTGTACATTTTTCACACAAGTCATGTTAAATTTATATAGGTCAGTGCAGCAAGCAAAGAACCTAGTGGTAACCTTTGATCTCCTACTGATCCCCAAAAACCTGTTGCTGTAAAGGGATCCTATTAAAAACTGTCAATACAAAGTCGAGAGCACAACATTTGTAACAAGCATTGGCATAGCCAATAGGTCTCGCCTTTGGGACTTTGTGTTTAGCCAGAGCATGCCTTTCCCACGTAGATGCCTGCACCACGCATGCAATGTCTTCCAGCAATGTTGTAGAGCAGTGCTCTATCTGCAAGTTTGATGTAAACTTTGATGCCGGTTTGTCGACTGTTATATTACTGTGTAAGAAGGTAAAACTAAATAAAATGTTCATGATAAAACATAGTTGGAAAAGCTAGCATAAAAATACATTTCTACTAAATTCCAGGCTGCTAAAGATATACTCATGAATTGTTTTGAAATGGCAATTGAAGGCAACCTTCAGAGAGATGTTCGCATAGTGGTCTTAATAGTTATTAATTAGAGGAAATATTTGAAGGTTTTAGTCCAGTCTACTAGGGAATTGGGCTTTTTAACACAGTAAAAGGTCTGTGTGCGGCAAAAATATGTAAAGAGCATTTTACAGCTAATTTCAAACTGCAGGAAAGACTGTGCAACACGAAATGAAACAAGTTTTGCTTACTGGATTCTTTATAAGCAGTTCTAGTATGAACATTTGAATAAGTATTCCGAGGAAACAGTCTAAAAAATACTTTTTTCTAGGAAATACTGACTTTTCAAATGCAAATTGTTTTGTATTCTGGAAAGGGCGAACCTCTACCACCATCTCCAACAGCGGCACAGTCAAAGCTTGACTTTTATATATTTCACAATTTCAGAATCATAAAGCTTACAATGGAATTGTCACAATACGTGGGAAAAAAACAATGAAGCATAGCAATGCAGCAAAACAAAACAACCTGCTACAAGAAACCAATTAGCAGGCATAAAACCCTAACAAGTGACAAAGCATTATGGAGAGGTGCCTCTTTTGATGATACAGAACATTTTAGGGCTTCATCTTGAGGACACCCCAGAAATGCCACAAACAGGAAGCAGGTACAGAGCAGGTGCGTTTCCTTACCATGATGCACGTTGTGCGGGTGCTTCTCTGATGCGGTGAAGTGGCGGACACAGAAAACCACACACGTGTGTATGAGGAAGAGCAGAAGGGGCGCGAGGCAGCTCCTGGACAGGGATCGCAACCTCACCTCTCCAGTCAACTGATGGATGCAGTGCAACAGGTCCGCAGTGATCACTTCACAACCCAGGAAGCAACTCAGTGACGCCAGGCGTCACGTGATGCGAAAGCAGGCTAGAGCACGCGCAGTGCAACTTCACACAGTGGCTGTTTCACCCCGCCCCTCCCGAGACAGAAGTCTGTTTGAGCGCTTGTCTCTGCGCCTGAAGATGGGAATATGGTAAGAGGGCAGAGACTGCGAAGAGTCAGGACAGCTGTTGGGTGAAAAGCGTTGGTAAGGCATCGGAGAAACAGGGACGAGCTGATTTAGGTAGACAATGTAATGGTGAGAGGAGTCATGGTGCCGCTGTGGGGGAGCCAGACACCTTTCAATTCAAATTGGCTCTCGTTTGGAGCCCGCCACTCATTTACACGGTTGCACACATTCTACTGTAAATCTTCCGTTCCTCATCTCAGAAAAATGTTTTAAAAATAGCAGTCTGAACGAAAACGCAGATTGTATTTAGCGTTCCCACCCAGATGATTTAACTCAGACTATATACCCTAGGAGAAAAGATAACTACAACAAGCGCGGTCGCGAAGTAATGTCAGGAATGCAGCTGGCACCCGGCCGCACTGCTGCTCGCTCCCTAGGCCAGGGGAGTTAACATTTGGAGAGTAGGCGGGACAAGCACCCACCTTTGGCCAATTGCGTGCTGTCTTTCTTAGAAAGACTCACGCAAAGGCCAATAGGGTGTGCGCAAAAAAAAAAAAAAAAAACAAACGCGCGAGCGTGTGGTCCCAGTTGAAAGTGATTACTAGAAGTGTCACAGAGCAGCGCATGTGCGCTGGCTCAGGCGAGACCTAAAAATGGACAGGCTGCATTACTACAATGGAGTGTACACCGGCCTAGTCAAGAAAAAAGCTTGACAAGGCACACTGCATACCAATTCGAACAACAAAATTAGTCCTTGAGATTGTAATTATATCAACCTTGCACTAAAAACCCGTAAGTCCAATAGGTGTGTATGGTGGGCATACCTGGAGCTGTTTGTGGTATAATCCCTCTCTAATGTAAGGTAAACTGGGACCCTAAGGATTAAAAATGCCCAGGTAAAGGCTAGTCATTCATATTTTACTGAGGTTTCCGAGCTGCAACAATAAAACAATATACTAGAGCATTATGTATGATTCAGATTCTTAGAAGTATATCATCAACATGCGTCTGCCTTACAGTGGTCCAGAGCATTCATTAGGATGGGGTCCCTACTTCTTCGCTTGTTAATTCCCTACTTTCACAGTTATCTCATCTTCCATCCAGTCATGGATTCAGTCAGGTGAGGTGAAGAAAGAGAAATGACTAAACTTCGTCTGGCATGGTGCAATTGATTCTCATTTGACCATTCGGTGGATACATCTCCCCCATCGCTAGAGGTGCCTGACAGATACCGGGCACAGCCAGGTGGCAAACATTAGGCTACTGCCAGTCACTGACCAAAGGAGTAAGATCCTTAGCTCCAGGCCCTTGCGTCTCCTTGCCAGACTTTGGGTGTCAGGGAAGGGGGTTGAGTCCTGCTTGGCTTTTTTGATGTTTATTGTGCTTTTTAAACTTGGACTTACTGGAAGACTTTGGGCAGAACTGGCCTTTTTTGTGGGAACAGCCTCACAACTGGGATTGTGGGCAGCCTGCAACTTGGAGCTGGACTTGTGCATTGACCGCGGCCTCTTATATTTTGGTACAAAGCTCGCGCCTCAGTCCCGGATTGACTGTAGGAGCAAAAGGGAGAACTTATTGCACAAGTTCGAGTCATGACCAGACCCCAAACACCAAATGCACATATCCTGTGGGTCTATGACTGACATCTACTTTGGAAGTACTCTAAAAGCGAGGAATTGTGGTTAGAAATAGTCATCATAATGGAGTTTTATGGAGTACTGAAACTTCTGTCATAGAAAAGGTACATTGTAATATGTGGCAGGGAGTGATGCGCCACATTATCAGATATAAGACTCAAATTTTCTCAACAGTGAACACATCCAGAGTCGAGAGAGAGCAGCTCAGACACCCTGCCCAGAGGAATGTTAACAGGGCAATACAACATAATTTCATTATAAAGCACGCTATAAATGATTTCCTTCACCTACGTCACTGGAGTGATTGACATGGTCTCCCATCACAGGCTGAATCAAACGGCAGCACATTTTAAATGCATGAGCGCAGCAAACTGATGACTTTGGAAGACAGTGGGCAACTTTGAAATCTGCATTGCCTTTAAGAAAAATATGCCATGGCCTAAATTTTATATGTTCTGAAACAATTGGGCATGGAGAATGTGGCACCGTTTGGGGACACAGAGCTGCTGTCTGACTAAATATCAACCCCCAAGGCCAAACCATACCTTGAAGGCTTCCCAAACTATCCCATGCCACACCAAGAAACAACCACAGCTCTTTATCAATGACGAGGCTCTTCAGTCCAGACTCATAAGGCAGTGGTTAATAATGAAGGAAGGGTTTGGAGGAATGGTGATAAGCTAGTATGGTAAACCCAAGTCATGATTTACGGTTGCAGTGTCGAGGCAGCAATGGAAATGAAGGACTTTTTTGGGCAGCGTTAACTTGACCAGAAGGTACTTGGGAGCTTCACATTAGCACCGGTTAAACTACACATGGTATCTTGGATTCCTTAAATCGGTCTCAACATCACACTGAGGTACTACACTACTACTAAGAAAACATCATGTTGCTACTATATTGCAAATGTTATTGGTAAAACGTGCCACTGTTCCTTAGTTGTGCTATTCCAAAATACCCTATTGAAATAAAACGAGGCACAATAAAGCAACTACTGGTAAGATTCTCAGGTCTCCAAAAGAGTGATTCAAACATATTACACTTAAGTCTCACCAGCAGTTTCAACTGCAACCCTTATGCATGCCTCTGCACCTTTCAACTGCGACCCTTATGCATGCCTCTGCACCTTACAACAGAGACCCTTATGCATGCCTCTGCACCTTTCAACGGCGACCTTTATGCATGCCTCTGCACCTTTCAACGACGACCTTTATGCATGCCTCTGCCCCTTTCAACTGCGACTCGTATGCATGCCTCTGCACCTTTCAACGGCGACCCTTATGCATACTTCTGCACCTTTCAACAGCGATCCTTATGCATGCCTCTGCACCTTTCAACGGCGATCCTTATGCATGCCTCTGCACCTTTCAACTGTGACCCTTATGCATGCCTCTGCACTCATGCCTCAGCACCTTACAACTGCGACCCTTATGCATTCCTCTGCACTCATGCTTCTGCACCTTTCAACTGCGACCCTTACGCTTGCCTCTGCACCTTTCAACGGCGACCGTTACGCATGCCTCTGCTTCTTTCAACTGCGACCCTTATGCATGCCTCTTCTCCTTTCAACTGCGACCCTTATGCATGCCTCTTCTCCTTTCAACTGCAACCCTTATGCATGCCTCTGCTTCTTCCAACTGCGACCCTTACGCTTGCCTCTGCACCTTTCACCGGCGACCCTTATGCATGCTTCTGCACCTTCTAGTTTAAAGGTACAAAAGGAAAGACTTAAGTCCGGTTCCATTTTGTATGGTGCTTCTCGAGGAGTAGGGGCCATATACAAATGGAATGCTCTTTCCAAACTCTCTCGGTCAAGCTAAGAAGTGCAGCTATCTCGATGGCAGTCAGCAGCATGGACGGGAGCAGAACGCGAGCCTTTGGCGAGTTAAACAAGAAAATAGTCTCCTGGAAGAAGTACATAAATGAAAGCAAGCATGCACGATCACAGCCCAATTCATAATGGCAAATTTGTGTTAAAGCATAGCCTGATTCGTCGGCAGCACGTTTGAAACACAGTGTTTTCTTGTGTTGTTTTCAACAGCACTAATGGGGGTCTTTATCTTACAGGGCACAGTAGACCAGAGGGGAGTATATTATCACCACACAACTGTTCTGAGGTGATTATATTTCATCACAGTTGTTCTTGCACAGTACTCCTTTTGGCCATTTCATCTCATGGCTCCATATTCCTAATTGACATTATTGTGACTGACATAGTACTCCTGATGCTCATTATTTATGAATTTATTTTATTTAGAGATTATTTAGGACACAGCAAACTTCCCAGTAATCACTAGTGGCTCTCATCCAAAGGCCATGCTTTTAGTATTTAAAAGTACTACTAATGAATGTGTGGCTATGCTAATTACGACTGCAATTATTTGTGTTGTCCTGACGTACAACACAGGTGTGATGCAAAGTGGGCCTGAACGAAACCCAGCAAAGAAACAGGTGGATCCACCAATTAAATACAAATGTGTAGATTCCAATTGACATGTACACACGCAACATAATCACTCCAAAATAACAAACACCACACACTTTATAACAAGTGAGATATCGTTGTAAAGCATTCTTGCAAGTGGGAGAGATCCAGTAACTATGGAAACCTTGGCAAAGGAACCTTAGCTACAGCTCTTCAGTTTCGGCACCTTCTCGGAGATTCACATACTTGGATCATCGTCAGTCATCAGGCTGGGATTCCCTGGCAATGTTGTAAACACCAGTAAAGAGCAAGTTACTTTACCTTCAGAAGTGCTCTTTCTGGTGGTTCTCGATCTAACTGCAGGTTCTACCCCTATAACACAGACCCAGGCACCAACAGAACCTGGAAGACTTTTCACCAGAGCCCCTCCATGAAAGTAGGTGTAAGTGGCTCCATGTTGACTCCACTCTGCCCCGAAGGGACTGCTGGAACTGCATGTAGGTGCGAAACAAGTGCGCTGTCAGTTTCTTTCTGAACACTGTCCGTGACCGCGGATGAGGAGCACAAAAACCAACCATACCAGTGAGCAGATTTCTAAAATTGTAGTGGTTTAGATGCAAAAGGGTCCGTTCCACAGAGCAGGGAGATGGGAGGTTAGTGACAAATCTGTGGTTAGGCAGGGAATCCACCAGAAGCAGTGTTCCGGAGGTAAGCAACTTATTCTTTTGGTGGATACTTCTAACCTCAGATTCTTCACCTTTAGAATAGATACCAAAACAGTAGCTACCTCTGTTGTGGGTCTGTGGAATGACTCAGAACAAAAAGCCCTCCAGGGCCAAACTATCAAAATGCCCTCCCAGTCGGATCTGGCTGTCAAATTAGTAGTGCTTTGTGAATGAGTGTACCGATGCCTACATAGCAACTTGACAAATAGCCAAGTCAGGAACTCCTCGTGCCAGCGCAGTAGTAGCAGCTTTGGTTCTTGTGGAGGGGAGGAAGTTGCTTATTGGCCAGTGCGTACCAGATCTTGATGCAGAGTACTATCCACCTGAATAGCGTCCACTTCTGCATTGCCTTATCTTTCTTTGCTCCAGAGAATCCCACAAGAGCTGTTTGTTCATCCGGTGGTCTTTGGTGCAATGTGAAAGCGAAGCGCTATTTTGGCATCAAAGTCATGGAGTCTCTCCTTCTCTTCTAAAGTATGGGGTGGAACAAAGAACCTTGGAAGTGTAATGGACAGCCCATCGTGAAAGTGAGTTCCAACCTTTGGTAGAAAGACTGCTCTAGTCCGTAGCTATTAAAATCAATTGTGCTGGTAAGTACTCTGCACTGAATAACAATGGTATCTGGAGGAGCATTTTTAAATTGGCAACATTTCATACATATCCGGAAGAAAATAATTCTTTGGTTCATGAGGCCGATTTTGCCAGTTCGTTACTACACTGGCAAAAACTCAATGGAGGATTGAAGAACGAACTAAATGACTTTCAGACAATGACAAGAGATGTGCTTTCAGAACCGTCCTCACTGTTTGAAGAGCCTACAGATCTGCTAAGTGCTAGGAGATCAGATTCAAGTTCTTTTCATTCATCACCTTCTGTCCTTGAACCCCTGGTTTTACAGGGCACAAGATGGAGAATGAGATATCTTACTCATATAGTTAAAGTGTATTGCCTGGACTCCTGTAACTGAAGGGTGGAGATCCAGACACTGCAGTGAGGAGGATGGAGACCCAGCAACCTTTAAAAATTCCATGAAGCCTTTTTTTTTAGCGAGGAGTTGCTATTTAGGTTTTCGTAAGCACTGCCGTTTGGTTGAAGGTAGGGGTGAGGGGAGAGACTGCAGTTTATTTTGTTAAACGTGAGGAAGTTTCAAGGCCCGGTCTGCCCATTTTGTCTATCCGTGATTACAGTTTCAGGAAGTCAGAGGACAGCCAGGTGTAGAGATCTCACACTTCACTGGACTTATGTGTTGGGTACTCTTGCTTGGAGCCAGACCCTGGGTTGGCTGTGAGAGGGTTCACTTTACACAAAGGCTGTGTCTGAAGAGTAGCCCGAGAAGAGCCACACCAAACCAGTTCTGAAGGTTGGAACAGTGTTGGGACAGTGTCGCTACATCTCCAGTCAGGAAAATGTGTGACGAAGAGGATACAAGCCATTTCACTTTGTTCCAGTGTCAAATTCTTCTTGACCAAGGAAGGGGGTGCTCCTCAGAGTGTCTGCCTCCCAATCAGTCTCCTGAAATAAGGGGACATCACCTGAACTCTGCACTTTCTGCTAGAGGAACTAAGGATCTGCTTAAAGCCTAGAACAGCCCCAACAGACATCAACACAACAGACTCTCCGCACACCATCGACCACGACCCCCTGCTAGCCTGGGCCAACGTGTGCCTCGATGACACCATCAAGACCATGAGCACAATCCACTTCGGCTCCCCGTCAGACCCCTTCCCGCACCACATCTTCAACAAAGCCAGCAACTCCATCACACCCCTTCTGTGCAACGTCATCAATCTCTCCATCGAGACCGCGACCTTCCCAGAGAGCTGGAAACACGCCGAGATCAACGCCCTACTCAAAAAACCCAAGGCGGACCCAAGAGACCTCAAGAACTTCCGGCACATCTCCCTGCTTCCGTTCCCGGCCAAGGTCATCGAGAAGATCGTCAGACAGCTAACCCGATACCTTGAAGAAAACAGAATCCTGGACCCTTCCCAGTCAGGGTTCCGCAGCAACCAAAGCACTGAGACTGCCCTCGTCACCGCCACCGACATCAGGACCTGCTGGACAACGGTGAGACCGCGGCCCTCATCCTCCTGGACCTCTCCGCCGCCTTCGACACCGTCTGCCACCGCACACTGCGCACACGCCTCCACGCTGTAGGGATCCGAGACAAGGCTCTGGAATGGACCACCTCCTTCCTCTCCGGCAGAACCCAGAGCATCCGCCTCCCCCCTTTCCGATCCGAAGCCTCTGAGATAATTTGCGGCGTACCCCAGGGCTCTTCCCTCAGCCCGACACTGTTCAACATCTACATAGCCCCGCTCGCACAAGTCGCTCGACAGCACGACCTCAACATAATCTCCTACGCCGACACCCAACTGATCCTCTCCCTCACCAAGGACCCCATCGCTGCCAAATCCAACCTTCACATAGGAATGAAGGCTGTCGCCGACTGGATGAAGATCAGCCGACTGAAGCTGAACACGGACAAGACGGAGGTCCTCATCCTCAGCTCCAACCCTTCAGCCTGGGACAACTCCTGGTGGTCGACGGCACTGGGGGCAGCCCCGACACCCACCGACCACGCACGCAACCTGGGAATTATCCTCGACTCAACGCTCTCCATGACCAAGCAAATCAACGCCGTCTCCTCCTCCTGCTTCAACACTCTCCGCAAGATCTACAGGTGGATCCCGACAGACACAAGAAGAACAGTCACCCAGGCCCTCGTCAGCAGCAGACTCGACTACGGAAACGCCCTCTACGCGGGAGCCCGACCAAGCTCATCAAACTTCTGCAGCGCATCCGAAACACCTCTGCATGACTGATCCTCGATGTACCACGCCACAGCCACATCACTTCCCACCTGAGAAACCTGCCCTGGCTCCCCGTCAACAAGAGGATATCCTTCAAGCTCCTCATCCACGCACACAAGGCACTCCACAAGACCAGCCCAGCCCACATCAACAGATGACTTTCCTTCTACATCCCCAACAGCCAGCTCCACTCCGCCGACCTC
Source organism: Triturus cristatus (assembly GCF_964204655.1). Classification (NCBI taxonomy): domain Eukaryota; kingdom Metazoa; phylum Chordata; class Amphibia; order Caudata; family Salamandridae; genus Triturus; species Triturus cristatus. The sequence goes on from NC_140590.1 coordinate 1,060,979,481, forward strand.
GCACTCGCCACCGTCCCTCGCATCCGGAGAACCACCACAGACGGAAGATCCTTCTCCCACCTCGCCGCCAAGACCTGGAACACCCTCCCACTGAGCCTACGACAGACCCAAGACCTGCTGACCTTCAGGAGGCTACTCAAGACCTGGCTGTTTGACCAGTAGCGGCCCCCCGCCCCCACATCCCAGCACCTTGACATCCTCGCGGGTATGTAGTGCACTCTACAAATGATTGATTGATAGAAGTATGCCTGCCTGCTAAGAGAGGGAAGGAGTGTTCCTGGCCCTGCAACCAGTGTGTTCCTGGCATGAGGAATACCATAAGGAAAAGAACTGCATTAGAGGGCGATTTTGGGAGTGACCAGTTACATGAGTTGGTGTTCGGCCTCTCTGCATGGTTCCCGCTGAGAACTGTTCCAAATACTACACTAAATCAAAGTGTGGCCTTGTCAGCTGACAGCTGCAGTAGGCCATCAGCTGGTGGTACCAGTGGTGGTGTGGCCACTGCTGGTGCCACTAAGTGAAGCCTGGTTGGTCTGTAAGGAAAGAAGAAGCCAAGCTGTGACATCCAGACCTGTTTGTTGTAATTGTCTATCCATGCTGGTGCTGAGAAGATGTTTCTATAAAGACGGAAGGCACAAGCTGTGCTTGTAACATATCCTGATCAGTGAGACCACTGTGCAGCTACCATGTGGCTTAACCTACGACCAGAGTAAAACGACTGATGCATCATCTGCGGAAATAAAGTGAGGTCTTGCGACTTTCTGTTCAAACTAAACCTGGGCCAAGAAATATTAAACTGAGGTATGTATCTAAACCAGTGGGTTTACCAGTGGCAGAATCTTCATCTGTACCCAATTCATGCCTCTGCCACAGAATACTGGGGCTGTAGCTACTAGGGTCACCCAATGGGGAGAGAATAGTGGACTGTGTGTGTGGTGTGTGTGGGGGGGGTGGTATAGCACTTACTTTGATCCTAACCAGGAATGGAACCCTGTATTCCCTGAACTAATTGAACTGCATTCTGCTCTGTGATTAAAGTACTGGGCTGGACATTGGTATTTTGTCTGATGGCTGACTGTTGAGTTCTAAGCTCTTACCCAAACATCACCTCCATGAAAAGCCTGTGACTGCTTCTCCTGGCTGCCTCTGAAAGCCAAGTGAAGAAAGTTGTTCTTGGCCCAGTTTGCAGAGCCATAGCAGTATTGCCCCAAGACACTAGTGGAAAACGACCTCAGGCAATACAGCTGGGGCCCAGTAGCTTCTGTCTGCCGTGCGCCCCTTCCCCAAAGAGGTCTGACGATGCATTTCATGTACTAACTTAGAAGAGGTCTCACTTGAATCTGTCACCTAAAGTGTAATGCAAATTATCTACAATAGAGTTGAACTGAATATTCAATCAATTTTGTACAGTCAGTTAATGAAAGACCAAATAAAACCTTTTGGTCCCTTTAGCTACTGATGGGTCATTACAGGCACGCTGCAGTTGCACAATGATGCAGTCAGGGAGTGGGGGTAATTTAGAAATGCATAGGAAGATGCAGAAGGCGTTTTTACTTTCATCAACAATGCTGAAAACACTAGCAAGGGGACAAGAGATCTACAAATCCGCGGACTGATATAACGACCAGTCTGAATATCTTAAAGAAAACCATGTTAATGTTATTGATATTTCTAAAGCACAAACTGTTACCCGGAGGTGTCCTGGCGCTGCATGAAGTCCTGCCTGGGTCAGAAAGGCGAGAAAGGGGAGATACATCAGAAATTGAGCCTAGCCAACGAAGAGCCTTTCTAAATGCCAGTAGGCTAGGCAAGGCTCTAAGATGCATTGGGAGGGCATTCCAGGCTTTAGCAGCCCCTACCATGGCTGCTTTACCTCCCTGATCAAATATGGCCCTGATCTCTTTAGTCGATTTGAGAAGCGCAGTTTCCGTACTATGGCCACTACGAAAGCCATATCGTGTAGGGTCTAATACCTGAGCTTTTTCCATGAAGGAACTTAGTTGTTCATTCATGATCTTCTCTGCAATTTTTGCGGGAAGAGGGAGTCTGGAAATAGGTAAATAGGTCTATAATTGTTTACATTTTTAGGGTCCAGGCTTAGCTCTTTGAGCAGTGGTAGTATTGATGCCTCTTTCCACTGTTTGGGGAAGTACCTATCCGCGAACATGGTATTTATAATAATGGTCAGAGTGGAAACAACAGGCTCAGCTGCACGTTTTAACATTGAGACTGGACAAGGGTTGGATGGGGAGCCCGTTTTCACTTTCAGCAGAACATTCGAGATGTCTGAGCTGGAGATTTCAGCAAACTTAATTAACTGAGACCCAGGATTGAGTTGCCTCAGTATCAGGAGGGTGTTTAGTGAGGGTTTTGATCATTGTGTTAGTGAAGGATGAAAAGATGACGTCAACTTTTTCAAACAAAATGTTTGCAATTTTGTCACACAGATCCTGATTGGCCTGGATAGGTGGGGGGGGGGGGGGGCTGGATATGCTAAAGTGGTAACTGTTTTAAATAGTTATTTTGTGGAGTTTTTGGCTGAGTTGATCTTATTCATAAAGAACTCTTGCTTCGTGTCTTGTAGCATTTTTTTATATTTGGATAAGCCTGCTTTGTATTCGTTTTTTTCATAATCCTTATATTCCCTCCTCCAGGATCTCTCAAGGTGCTTGCAGACCAATTTCTGGGCTCTAAGTTCTTGGGTATACCATGGTGAGGAGGGTCGTGCTCTGCTAGATCGGAGGACTTTCTTAGGGGCGAGTTTGTTTCCCGCTGATTCCAGCCAGTTTGTATATTGGAGCACAGCCTCGTCCAGATGAGTTGGAGGGGTAAAGAATGTGGACGTTAGCACTTCTTGTAGTTCGTTCACAGCTACCTTGTTCCATGCTCTGATTGAGATCTGTTTGGGTGTTGGTTTCAAAGCATGTCTCTCAGGTGTGATTATTGTAAACATCACAAGTTTGTGGTCCGACCAGACCACTGGGCGAAGACCTTTAACAGATAGATGCTTATTATTGGAAATATTCCATCTAATGTGTGTCTTGCCTCGTGGGTAGAGCCGTTGACTAATTGCTTTAGATCAAGGCTATTCATCAGATCTATCAGGATTGAGGATTCTGGGTCGGTTTGTGCTTCTAAGTGGTAGTTAAGATCTCCCAAAATGGTGTATGTACTGGCAATTAGGCCATTTTCAAACATGGAAGCAGCTTTTGTAATAAACGGACTTCTGGGGCCAGGTGGTCTGTAGATGAGCGTGCCCTTAAATGTGTAGTGATCAGAGAAGTAGAAGCTAAAATCCAAAGCTTCGCATTCCTCATTTGATGAGGGCTTAAATGTCGCTGTTAGGGACTTATGGTAGATTACAGCTAGGCCACCCCCCTTCTTGTGTGGTCTGTTTAAAGTGAAGGAGAGCACATTTCCTGGACTTGGCTTTCTCGTGTAGTTTGTAAGTTTTACATGGGTTTTGATTCCCTTCTATCTTCTGGGATACAAAGTCCGGTAGTTTAGTTAAACAGCCTGGGCAGGTTATTTGTCTATGTGTAGCCCAGGTGCCAAATGAAATACATAAACAAATTGCTTTGGAGGCGATAGTGTTATACTTATGTAAGGTACTGCTGGAGTATTTAGTGGGCATGGGTTTGTCTGTCTTTGTATTGTAAATTGCAGGGTGGCTGGCGCTGGACGCGAACGGAGCACGGACGGGTGCAGACCGGCTTGCCTTAGGGGCGGCAGCGGCGCGCCAGCCTGTCTCTAAGTATCCCCAGGGCTGTAGAGACTAGCCCGCTAACCAAAGCTCCTCCCAAGATGGCGGTCCCGCGTTAGCAGTGCGGCGCCAGGGACCAAGAGCCTTCGGTAAGTGCAAACAGCAGTTTCAATTTTTTAAAAACGAAGACAATTTTTAAAAAGCAAATGTACTAAGTACATTTTTAAAAAGAAGCGGAGTTACAGTGGCACTAGCGCAGAGTCGCAGCTATCTCTTGGCTAAGCCTCAGAAGTACTTCGATCTGAGCGTTCACGTCAGCCTGTCTTAAGTATCCCCAGGGCTGTAGAGACTAGCCCGCTAACCAGAGCTCTTCCCATGATGTCGTCCCGCGTTAGCAGTGCGGCGCCAGAGACCAAGAGCCTTCGGTAAGTGCAAACAGTTTCAATTTTAAAAAAACGAATAAAGACAATTTTTAAAAAGCAAATGTACTAAGTACATTTTTAAAAAGAGGTGGAGTTACAGTGGCACTAGCGCAGAGTCGCAGCTATCTCTTGGCTAAGCCTCAGGAGGACTTCGATCTGCGCGTTCGCGTCAGCCTGTCTTAAGTATTCCCAGGGCTGTAGAGACTAGCCCGCTAACCAGAGCTCCTCCCAAGATGGCAGTCCCGCGTTAGCAGTGCTGCGCCAGGGACCAAGAGCCTTCGGTAAGTAAAAAAACAGCAGTTTCAATTTTAAAAAAAAGCTATCTCCTGGCTAAGCCTCAGGAGGACTTCAATCATCCACTCCAGGTGGACCCAGACTCACGGTCAAACCACATGACCTTCTCAGAAAAGCATCTCTCCGATTTGCGGATGCCAATATGAGCTCAGAAAAAACATTGCTCTTCGGTACTTTAACGACCAAGGGGGAATGTAAAAGGCATACGTTTGTGGACACTGTCTTCTTTTTATGTCCAAGAGAGCACTGGATGCCAGGGAGCAGTGGGCCTGGGAGAGTGGAGGGTATTAAGAATGGTTTGTGCCACATTAGCAGATGAATTATCTTATTTAAGTATATTATCACTTCACGTATGCGCTGCCTCTCCCATGTATGGCTGTGCAGGTTCCTGGTGGGGACATCTGCCCCTCATGCATATTACCACCAAGTTTCTTATTTCAGATTGCCGAAAACTCAGCCTACCCTACACACCTGATTCCATCGCCCGCCTCTTTCTCGCACCCCCCTGTTTCGTTATCTCACTCTTGTAAGATCTTTTTCATTATTGCTTTCTCTTTGTCACTCGTGTCCTATTCTTCTCCCTTTGCTGCCTCTCTCTCTCTGGGTCAGGCCCCAAAAATTAGTTTCAGCACCCATCCTTGACAACCAGAAGCAAAAAGTAAGCACTGGCTGTAAGTAGGGCCAGCCGCGTAGCCAGTGTGCCATGGCCCCTGGTGCAAGGACGGAAACAATCGACCTGGCTGTTATTTGATTTACAAAATATACTAACAGTGAGTGTTCAGTGGGCCCCCAGGCCTCTTTACCTGCTGCACTAGTGGAAGCCTGTGCAGTTCTTGCCTTTTTCTTGGGGCTCAAAGCAGTCTGGATAATGCATCCCGCCGTGGAGGTGGTAGAGTCAGTAGTCACATGGTGTATTGTAAATTCATTGGACTGTTTTGACAAACACTGCCTGTTCGTCTGTTATTTATTTGCGCAGTATCTGTCGCTGTTTGTTAGGTCTCGCCTGACCCAGCGCATGCGCTGGTCAGGCGAGACTTTTTGTGAGGGCTCAAAAAAGTGCTACCAGGCCAGCCCAGAGCTACAGTGCATGTGCGCGGGCGCCTCACTTTTGCAGCCGCACGGCCGCTTTGATGTTCTCTTCGCTTTTTTTCCCTGTTTATTACTTCTATGTAGTAATGGTGGCACCCGTGCGCCGCCACTACTACAGAGCAGTAATAAACAGAAACAAGCATTGGCATAGCCAATAGGTCTCGCTTTTGGGACCTTATAAGTATTTAGTTATGCAACTGTTGCGTGGCTAAACACTTATAAGGTCCCAAAAGCGAGACCTATTGGCTATGTCAAGGCTTGTTTTTTGTGTGTGTGCAGGGCTTGCCATTAGCCAGATGGGTAGAACCCTTTTTTTTAATACTAGTTTTTCACAGAAAAGAAAATATTTCCTTTGGATTAAAGAAAAACGACATCACCGAGCGCTCAGGAGCCCCCATCCATTCAGCCCAAGGCCAATTAATGTATGTGGGATAGGGGACACTCAAGGGCCCCTCTTCACATTCTACAGGAGGCCCTGGTCACACAGACGTGCATTTGCTCTATGTGCTCCTATTGTGAAATATGTGCATCTGAAGTGGTTCTATGACGTCTGATTCATGTATGTGGTATCAGTATGTATGCATCGCCAAACATTATTCTTCTCTAAAACACACAAAAAAACCACACCAATCACTGAATGTATACATGCCAGAGGTGTAATTCCTTCCTCTCCACAGATATCAAGTTCATAGAGGTACAAACAGGGAAGACTTGCCTGTTGAATTGTAAGCCCTGTGTTTGGTGATGTCGGAATTCACGTCTTCTGATCACTGTCAAATGTCAACTGCTTTTATTTGATGAAGGGAACTCAAGTCGTAATAGTCGATATTCTATAACTGAGGAGATGTATTAATCCAACGGAACATATCTGGGCATGTTTATCTGTAACTTGCTCCAGAGGGAGAATAAAAAAGAAGCACACATATCAAGGCAAACCGCCCATGGTGCCATTTGTCGAGGGGCATAGAAGGCCAGGATTTACACGCTAGGCAGATGCTACGGAGCCTGAGTAGATTTATTTATTTATGCGGTTTTATAAAGCGCAAGTGGACATGGCCCATGGGCACTAGAGCAAAAAAAAAAAGAAGATTAGCTAACAACGCGTTTAATTGCAGCATAGTTAAAACAAAACAAGTTACTTTCAGTAGCGTTCTTTCTGATGGATAATCTAACTGCAGATGCCTCACCTTTAGAATATTCCCCAGGAGCCAAACAGGATGTAAAAGTTTCCAAAGCAATGTTCCCCGCACACTGCAAGGGGGCGTTGTGTAGCTATATGTTGGTTTAGTTCCGCCCTGGAAGTGACAGAGTTGATCTTCACAAAAGCACTACCCCTGCTTGCAGATGTCAGTCTCACTCTTTCTGCACTCAGGGACGTTATTTCACCCTGGAGAGACAGAGCGGAGCAAAATAGTCAAGTTTCACTCTTTCTACACTCTCTGATGCAATGCACCATAACAGTAATCTGCGGTACCGGTGGGCAGATCTTTAATTTGGAAAGGTTTTAGGTGAAGAAAGAAGACCATTCAAGAGAATGGGCAAGTGGGAGGGAAGTGAGGAGTCTGCAGTTAGAGTATTCACAAGAAAGAGAAGTACGGAAGGTAAGTAACTTGTTCTTCTGATGGAAAGTTCTAACAGCAGACGCCTCACCTTGTGAATAGATGCCGAAGCAGTACCTGCCAAAGGTGGAGGGCCTGTGAAGTGGGCTCAGACAAACATGCCCTGCAGGGCCGAGGGGGCAACACGCCCTTCCCGTTGGACATTGTAGTCAAGACAGTAGTGTTTCAGGAACATGTGCACTTGACGCTCATGTCGCTGCCTGGCAAATTCTTAGAACAGACACTCCATGCGCCAAAGCAGGGGAAGCAGCCTTGACCGTGGTGAAATTAGCTCTCAGCCCTTCCAGGGGTTGCTTCTTGGCCAATGTGTAGCAGGTCTTAGTGCAGAACACTATCCACCATGGCAGAGTCCTTTTCTGCACTGTCTTGCCTTTCTTTGTTCAAGAGAATGCCACAAAGAGCTGAGCGCTCATGGGTTTTGGTATGATCAATATGAAAGCTCAGAGCTCTCTTGGGATGAAGTCAACTGAGTCTTTTCTACTCTTTCGAGGGGCGAGGAGGATCAAGGCACATTGGGAGGGTGATGCATTACCAAACATGAAATGGAGTCAAAACTTTCAGCAAGGCTACCATGGATCTCAACTCCAACTTCTATGGGAAAAAAGTGGTGGTGTAGGGCAGTTGCACAGATAGAGCCTGGAGCCCATTCATACTAAGAGCTGAAGTGATTCCAATGAAAAAGACTATTTTGAGTGTAAGAAGGCACAGGGTTCAAAAGAGGGACACATAAGCAAAGTAAGGAGCAAATTGAGATTCCCCTGTGGCATCACAAAGGGTTTGGGAAGGAACGTGTCAAACCTTTAATAAAATGCATCACAACTGCTGATTTAAACATGGATGATTTGTTTGGTAAAATGCAAAAAGACATAACAGGCTGACAAAAAAAAGTAAAGTGTGGCCACAGCAAAACCTTATTGGGCCAAGGACAAAACAAAAAGCAATATTTACCAAACAGTTTACCTTGTAAGGGATCTATGTTGCAGACTCCACACCAGGCCACAATTCTGGCCCAGCATCGAACAAAGATAGACTTTGTAAAAGGAAACCTGGAAGCAAGTAGGACATCCGCAACCACAGGTGGCAGCACAAACACACTCAACTGAACCGCTCAATCTCCATGCATGGATGTGTAGACTGAGCAGGTTTGGGTGCAGAACCCTGCCTGCTGCTGTGACAAAAGATTCTCCTGCAGCGGTAGCCGATCAGAGGACAAATGCCCATACGTTCCAGGTATCAAAACTCTCCTGCCCAAACCCAGTGCTACTAGGATAAATTGGGCCTGGTCATTCCTAATTTTCTTCAGAACTCAGGGCAGGAGAGGCAGTGGCAGTAAGGCGTATCGGAGTCCCATGCTCCACTCTAGTCTGAATGCATCTCCCAGAGATAGGTTTCTTGGGAATTCCAAATGTGCGAAAGTGTTAACACTCTGTTCTCAACGGTGGTAAAATTATCCAACCAGGATGCCCTGTGCCACCTTGGAGGAAACCACCATTTGTGATCCGCTAAGCGCCACCAGCTAAGCTCATCTGTCCTGGGGTTTATAGATCCTGCCAGGTGGGTCATGATCAGAGAAATGCCCTGAACACCAGAGGCGCAATACCTTTTGGTATCGGACCAAGAACACCATTCCGCCCTACTTGTTACTGTGCCATGTGGCAGTGGTGGCCTTGCCTTGATGGAGGAAAGAATTCAACACCAAGGAAATGGCCGGGACCTCCAAAAGACTTGCGTAGCGCCAGATTTCCACCAGAGACCACAGTCCTCTGATCCTCTCCTATCTCCAAAATGACTGCCCCAGCCCAGCATGGTGCACCTGTCACCACCATCAACTCTAGATGGGGAATGGACAGGTCTGCTGTTGGTCAGGTTATGCTCTAGCGGCCAAATCTGCAGACTGTGCAGTCTTCTCTGAAGCATGGATGACGTTCAACAGATTTCCTTGGTGCAGGGCCCACTAACACTTCGCATCCCACTGCAGAGTCCACATATGGCACCTGACTAAGTGGACAAGCAGGATACATGAAGCCATTAGGCCCAGAAGTCTTAGAGCTGTTCTTCCAGGGACCCACAACCGAGGCTGAAACCCAGAATATCCTGGACTTGTCATGATGGAGAGATGGGCCTGAACTGCATTCTGTCAAGTACGGCTATTACCAAAAGAAGCCACTGCGAAGGATTCAAGTGTGACTTCAGCTCATTGATCAAGAACCCCAAAGAAGTCAGGAGGTTCACCATAGTTTGGAGGTGGTCCATGGTGAATTTGTTGAGCCTACCTTCAACAGCCAGTCATCGAGGAAGGGGAACACTGGTTTCCCAAACTCTGAAGGTGGGCAGCAACCGCCGCCATTGCTTTTGTGACATTTCGAAGGACGCAAACTGAAAATGCTCCTGGCAGACCTTGAAGTTCTGACTCGGATACACTCGAAAATTACACAGCTGAAAGACAATATGCAAGAACACTAAGAGGGTGGAACCATGGAACATAATGGCAATGAGGATACTAGAAGACTGAGGGAAAGGGAGACCTAGAGAACAAGGCACTAGGACAAAGGAGACCAGGTCAACATGAGAACAGAAAAACTGGACAGGACAGCAATAAGTTAGTGGACAAATAAAGTCACCAAGCAATAGGACACCATGAAAATCATAACAATAGAACACGAGTACACCAAGTTAACTGAATCACTGCGCCAAAAGAATAATGGGACACTGTGTAAGGGCCTCATTACAAGCCACCCTTTATTTAGTCCATAGATACCAGGAGGCAGAATCATCGATTCTCTTTAGTATCCCTCCACCAAATAACAGGTATTCCAAATTACGTGACCTGGAATGTGGAATAGCATGCAGACTCGGGAATACTGGCTCCTTTCCCCATGAAATGCTCCCTTCTGAACCAAAAACAGGCCCTTTTCTGCCGCCATTAACCATTCTGCTGTGCCCATGTGTTAATTAGTATTCAGGACTCTTGCGGGTCAGGGGCTGTGAGTGTCGGTGGATTGGGAGGGCACAGCAATACTGGGGGGAGCACTGTCGGCACCACCACAGTGGTTCAGCGGCTTGGTGGTGCCATTGGACACAGCACTTGCATGCGGTTTAACTAGGTGTGAACCCACAACCAGTGAAACTAGATCAGGGACATCTGGACCCAGTATCAGTGGACTTGATAATCACGGGTCTGGAAACACCGGATTACAAAATTTACCAGGGGCAGTATTGATTATGGGGACACAGCGTCATCTGGCTCATAATGATGGCTTTAGTGTCCAAATACATCGAACTTCAGACAGTGGGAGACCAGACCAAGGAGGAAAAATAGCACATGAGCCAAAACGCGTTGAGCTTCTGCTTTTGTGCGATTCATTTGCGGGAGTGTGTAGCCTGAGAAGAGAAATATATATATATATCCAAAAAATTTTTCCTTGTCGCAGTTAAAGAATCAAGCCGCACCGCAGGGCTTACATTTCCAGTTTATTATATACATACACACGTGTACACATACACGTGTACACATACACATGTGTATACATATGTATGTGTATATATACGTATGTATGTATATATGTATGTATATGTACGTATGTATATATACATACGTGTATATATACATACATATATACATACACATACATATATACATACACACATACAATCACACACATACATAAATATATATATACATATACATACACACACACACTCTACTGGCTGTCGCAAGTAGATATAGTTAGGACCTAGTTTCCATAGGAAAAGCTTTTTTTGACTTGCCTATATCTTTGGCGTTGTTTGATGAATCTTCATGAAATTTTCTATAAAAACTGCCCGGCTGATTCTTGTTGCGTATAGAAATTCTCAGGCTGATCCATCAAGTGGGGGGCCGAGAAAAAGAAGGGGAGAGGGCATGTTAATTCCCGTAGGAATGTTGGACACGACTACAGACCAAACGGCTGAACGGAATTACATCAAATTTGGCAGAGAGCTAGCGGTTTGTCCAGAAAGTGACCTTTTTGTAAATTGTCGAAAATCCGTTCAGTAGTTTTGAAAATATTAAGGAAAATTCAAACTTGTTTATTTAAGGATGCGGATCCTTCAAGGATTTGACAGTCCCCGTGCTAAAATCTGATTGGTTGCCACCACTGCTAACCAGGATGTGTTGGCAGCCATCTTGGGACTCTGCTTCAGCTGAGTCCCAACAAAAAACATTTCAAAAGAAAAAAAGAGAAGGCGGCAGTGTAGAACTGTCCCCCTAGGCCTCTTTGGGTGGGTCCCCAGAGGGACCCCGCCTGGCCCAAAAAACGTAATTTTTTTTTAAAAAACAAAAACAAAAAGGAGTGGACTCCTGCGCTCCGCCAGGCCCTGGGGGAATGCGGCTATTAATTTTGAAAACAAAGGGGGGGAAGGGGGGAGGCTCCTGGACCTCCCATGCCTCGGTGACAGCCACCTCCCCAGGACTATTGAAATATAATTCAGGGAGGGGGCCTCGCGGACCGCCCTGTGCCCAGAGGATCACCACCTCCCTGGAGCTATTTAATGTGTAAGGGGGGCCTCATGGACTCTCCCCAGGCCCTGCGGACCAGCCCCTCCATGGGCCAAATACTATTTTTACATGGGAGAGGGGGCCCCCAACCCTCCGGGTCCCTTCCCGGGGACCGCCACTTCCCTAAGTCAGGGCTTACTATATCAAAGAAGTTGGGCAATGTGCCCCCACTACTAGAGCCATAGGTGGCCGTGGAGACCACCAACCCCAAGGCACCTGCTATGTCCCGGGGTGCCTACCCAGGGACATAGCTGTTTGCTGTGGCTTGGTGGGAACTTTAACCACTCCTGTCAAGCCAAAACAGGCAAGTGAGAGCAGTCCAAATGCTCTTGCTGTTTGGAAGCTGAGAATTTGTTTGTTTGCCCACTGTCAAGCGACTAGGGAAACAGACAAATTGCTTTTAGACAAAGGGAGCGGCATCTTTAGCAGCTCCCTTGACACAGGGAGATGCATGTTTAGCAGCTCTCTGTGTCTGGAAGCAATGCCGGCTCCCGCAGGAGGAGGGGCGCCGGCTTGTACCATGGGGGCCCTGAGGCTCTCCCTGCAGTCCCAATGCAGACTGGGTGCCCTGGGGGCACCCAAGACAAGTGTCCAGGTCCAAAATGGGAAGGAGGGCCTTGTGGCTCCCCTTCTACATCAGGTCATGGATGTGCCCTGGGGGATGGGGCCCCTGAAGCAGAAATCAGCCCGGGGAGGGGGCCACACAGCCTCCCTCCCCAATTAAAATATATAAATTAAAAGGCCTGGCCCAGAGGATATGGTCCCGGGGTCGAAACGGCCTGGGGAGGGGGGACTGTGCAGCCCACTACCCCATTTCTAAATGGCCAGGCCCTCTCCCCTAATACAAAAAGAAAGATCCCGCCCCCTTTCTCACCCACTCTGCAAATTGGCCTCCTGGAGCACAACTTGTTGGGGATGAAATCCCCTTGGTTGCTGAGGGTCATTGGAGGCCAACAACCCTTCCTGTAAACTCCAGTAAGTCCCACACAGCGGGATTGCAGAGCGGTGATCTGAGGCTCCACCCCGTCTCCACCACTCTGCAAATTCACCTCCTGGCACACTACTGGTTGGTGGATGAAGTCCCCTTGGCTGCTGCGGGTCCTAGGGGCCCAAGAAGCCTCTGATTACCAGCAGTAAGTCCCACACAACAGGATTGATGAGAGTCCCCTTTCTCCAACACTCTCCAAATGCACATAGTAGTTAAAAAACATAGAAATTCATTTAAAAAAAAAAAAACAAAGCTTAAAGGGACGTTATACTTGGGGAACAGAATTTAAAAAAACATAGAAATTCACTGAGCCTAACAGATGTTCTTATTAGGCTCAGATTTCACTTGTACAAAACCAGTGAAATTCAGCAGATAGAGTTACCGGAGCTATAATTTACGTTCCCGCAATGCACAGCTTATGACCTCACACATTACAACATTCATGACATGGTCAGTGACATCACTGATGACATCACTGATGACATCATCCACAGAACCACTCACACCCCCATAAAACCTCTCATACACCCAGTCACACCCACACAACCACTCACATATCCATTCAAATAAGCATACATTTACTCACACACCTACTCACTCATCCATAGAGCCAATCACACAGCCACTCACTCACTCATACAGGCACTCACACAACTACTCACTCAGACCTATTTAGCTATACAGCCACTCACACACACACACTCACACATCCAAACAGCCTCTCAACACATCCACTCTTACCCATACAAGCACGTGCACACCCACACCACTACATACATACCTATTCACACATCCATACAGCACTCCCATATCTGCTCACTCACCCATACACTCTTTCACGCAGACACCCACTCTACAATACAACTCACACACCAACTCACTTAACCAAACACTCAAACAGCCACTCACAAACCCATACAGCCTCTAACACACCCAGTCACTCACTCATACAGACAGACACCCACTAACTCACCCATACAGGCACTCACACAACCATTTACTCACAGAATCACTCATACAGCCACTGACACAACCACTCACAAACCTACAGACCTAGACAGAAATCCACTCATTTACCCATACACTCATGCATGCATGCACACGCCCATACAGGCACTCAACCACACATAGAGCCACTCAAATACCCACTACAGTCACAGTCCACTCCGATCACACATGCTAGAGATAGTATCGCTCATTAGTAGCACAACTAGTATACTAATCTACCCTTTGCAGTAGGTTAGTATTCATATTTAACACCCATAAACTCTTAAAAACACAGACTCAATTGATAAAGTCATGAGTGATATCACTGACCATGTGATGAGTGATGTAATGTGCGAGATGATAAGCAGTGCATTGCAGGGGCATAAGTTATAGTTAACTCAGGCAACTAGAACTGCTAAATTTCACGGGTTTTGTAGGAGTAAAATCTGAACCTAAACTATAACATCCCTGTGATCTTTGTTTTTTTCCAGCTAATTTCTATGATTTTTAAAAAACATTATTTGCTAACCTTAACTGCCCTGTAACATTTGCGTTTTCCAGTTAATTTCTTTGTTAGAATAAATACCCCAGCAATACCAACCCCGGAGGTGGGTCTGTGAACCAAGTTCACACCAGAAAGTCCTGAAGAACAGAACGGCCAAAGTCGTCATCTCTCCGGACTTGGCTCCAGGCAGTAGTTTTGTAAATGTGTGCAGGGATGCCCACGTAGCTGCTTGACAGAAGTCATTCAGAGGAACTCCTCGTCCCAAAGCAGTAGTGGCTGCCGTTGCCCTGGTGGAATGGGTGCATAGCCCCACTGCAGGCTCCTTTTTAGATAGAGAATAAAAGGCTTTAAGACACAAAACGACCCATCTAGAGAAGGTCCGCTTGTGTACAGCCCAACCTTTCTTGGCTCCCACGTAGCCAACAAAGAACATCCACGCCGGAAGGGTTTCGTGCGATCCAGATAGAGAGAAAGGGCACATTTTGGGTGTCGACGGTGGAGCCTCTCTTCCTCTTTAGAAGGATGCGGCGGCAGAAAGAAGGTGGGCAAAGTGATGGTTTGCCCGATGTGAAAGGAGGTGACCTTGGGAAGAAAGGATGGACGAGTGCGTAAGATAACCTTGTCCGGATGTACAGCCAGAAAAGAAGGCTTGGATGAAAAAGCCTGGAGCTCACTCACTCTTCTGGCAGATGTGATGGTTACCAGGGAATGCAGTCTTAAGAGTTAAGAGTCGTAGAGGACTGGCATGCGGCAACTGCCGCGCTGGGCTGGAAATGTTAAATTACGCAGGTTACTCCGCTGCTGGAATCGTGCCAATTAGGCATGCTTTCGAGTCAACCGGGATTCAACAAATGGGATCTGATTGGTCACAGTTAGAGACATGTGGGCGAAGGGTGCGGTGGTTCCCTTCAGTGAGCTACAAACCAAATACCAACTACATGAGGGGGAAACGTTTCGATATCTTCAGGCACGAAGTGCGTCATGTAAGGCAATTCCCAGGGGTTCCGATCTGCCCGTTTTGTCACCTCTGGAGGATAGGCTTCTAGACGATAATCTCCCGGATAAGGCCATCTCTTTGACCTACCGTAAAATACTTAATAATTCACCAGAAACCCTCGATAAATTACGCACGAAATGGAGTGATGGCGTAGGGGATTTACCAGACGACAATTGGAGGGAGGCCCTGGCTTCTCCCCGGGAGGTGGCTATCCGTGCTTCAAACTTACACAACTCAAAATACTGCACAGAGCCTATTACACCAGCACGGCACTTGTTAAAATGGGTTTATTGGACTCCCCGCTCTGTCCCCGAGGCTGTGGTTCCCCGGCACCTTCCTACACCAGTGGTAGGACTGTCCCATCCTTCAACAGTATTGGAGTAAGGTTTTATCCACCATGTCCCAAATATGTCCCAAATCTATAGAAATCTCCCCTTGCCACTGTATCTTAAACATTTGGGACGCCACTGACCTCTCCCGCACTGAACAAGCATGGGTTTCGCTGGGCTGTAACGTAGCAAAACGCAACATAGCCAGGACATGGAAGGGGGGAGTTGTGCCCCGGCACAAGGACTGGGCAGAGGACATGGACTGATGCATGCAGGCCAAAAGAGTGGTGTATGAGAGTAGAGGGTGCCCAGGTCAATGGACTAAGATATGGGGCCCCTACAACAAAAGCAGAGGTTTTTTGTGCACCCCCTTTGATGATGATTCCCCCTTTAATGTTGACAAAGATACACTTTAAGGTTTGATGTCAGTAAGTGACCGAAATATTATCAGTGATGTTTCCTTCTACCCTATCGATTATATATATTCGCTGTTTATTTTACGTGTTCTGACCATCTTGACAACTGCTCATTTTTGCGTTTGTTTCCTTTTTGCATTGTGTCTATATTGTTTCTTTCAATAAAAAAGATTTATTAAAAAAACTTTAAAAACTCGTAGAGGACAGTTGTGAAGCGGCTCAAAGTTAGCGCACATCAAATAGGTCAAGACCAAATTCAAGTCTCACTGAGGCATCACGAAGGGAATAGGAGGAAAGAGATGAGTGAGGCCTTTTAAGAAACTATTTACAACCGGGAAGAGAGAAGGCTGATCAGGGAGCCTTAGAAAGGCAGAAATGGCCGAAAGATAGCCCCTGATATTGCCCAAAGCAGAGCCCTGCTGGGCCAAAGAAAGGAGGAACAAGAGAACCTCAGAAAGAGGGGCAGAAAGGGGATCCACAGCCTTTGCTGTACACCATGCCACAAATTTGTTCCATCGGCAGGCGTATACTGTCTTAGTGGAGGGACGCCTGGCAGCCAAGATTATATCACAGACTTCGGGAGGCAAGTACAATTACGTCAACTGCCACTGCTCAATCTCCACGCAAGGAGGTGGAGGCTGGACAGGTTCCGGTGGAGGACCGTGCCCTGCTGCTGCGACAAAAGATCCTCCCGAAGAAGCAGTCTGATCGGAGGATCAATGGCCATGTTGAGTAGCTTGGGATACCAGACTCTTCGTGCCCAATCCGGAGCCACTAGAATGACTTGAGCCCGGTTGTACCTGATCTTCTTCAGTACTCTGGGCAGAAGTGGTATAGGTGGTAAAGCATCTAGAAGACCGCAACTCCACTCGCGACGAAAAGCGTCACCTAGCAAGTGCTGCCGTGGAAATTCCAACACGCAGAATTGCCGACACTGCGCGTTCTCTTTGGTGGCGAATAGATCTAACCAAGGCTCTCCCCACTGCTGAAAGAGACCTTGCACCACCTCCGAGTGAAGACACCATTTGTGATCCATCATGCACCTGCGGCTGAGTTTGTCTGCCCTCGCGTTCAGAGAACCGGCCAGGTGTTGAACCACCAGGGATATTCCTGGTGCAGGTTCCTCCTGACATAGGGTCCACAGCCCCACGCTGCCCTCTTTTTGCGTTACCACATGGCGGTGGTGGTGTCTGTGAACACCTGTACTACAATTCCCCAGACAGAGGGAAGGAATACCTTCAGTGCAAGATGGATCGCCCAAAGCTCCAGAAGGTTGGTGTGGAGCTCGGACTGCGCCGGAGACCGGAGGCCTCCAATTTCAGACTCTCCCATGTGGACGCCCCATCCCAGAAAGTAGTGGGAATAGCAACCACAATCTACTTCTGGGGCAGGAACGCGCTCGATGGCTCCCTTGGCCAGGAGAGCCGTGACTTCCTGTTGGAGAAGGCCCAGATGATCCTCCGACATCCGATGGTACTGAGGTGGCATGGCTGGAGGGGTATAATAATTATAACACTAATCAACACGGGTCTGGTGCTGAGTCAACAAAGAAAAACAAAAAGCATATCTACTAATTCTGACATCTCTAGTTAGAAGAGAACCCTTCTAGGAACAGAACCCATCAATCACCGAGGAGTCAGTGTGTTTGTCATCATCTGGGTCTGTCTCTCTTGATACACCGCACCAGGTCTAGGTGGAACGACCTGATTGCGAGTAAAGAGAAGTGGCAAACAGGGGTTGCAGTCAGATCTCCACTAGAGATGACAAGAAGCAAAAGGTAAATTCTCGCTCACGTGAGAGGGGTTCTAAAAGTGCAGCACTAAATCATAAAGAGTGAAATAAAAATGGCTAGGGGAACTCAAAAGTGCTTTAATTAGTAGAGTACCTCTGCCAACATTAAAAAGCAAAATGGCAACTCAGCATAAATACTTTGTCATTATGCTCATTGTCCATAGTATCTGGTCGACATGTTTCTGCCCACTGGGATCTGTGTAGTATCAAGGGCATTCATCAGGACCTAAATTGCTGCTACTATGTAAAAATGTGTGAAAGTATAAAAATTATTACAGACATTCCTACCACCGGTTGAGCTCAACAGATGTCAAAACCGGATACCCCAGAATTCTGGGTGATACCCTCACCTCAACCTGGTTTCTACTCAGGGAAGGGGGCCCCGCTCTCTCCGTCGGTACCCCGGGGCGGTCTATGAGTAAAAGACCGGAGGTGGCTGGAGGGGTAGCCTCGAAGGGGAGGGAGTAGCCCCTTCAGACTATCTGCAAAACCCACCTGTCGGACGTGATGGTGAGCCAGTGGGGAGGTGATGGCGGATCCTGCCACCCACTGGCGATCGATGGGCCTGAAATGCTGGACTAGGAAGGTTTGGAGGCTGAAGCAGAGGGGGGGTTGGTGGGCTGGCCCGCCCGCTGGCCCCCTAACCACAGCGGTGGGTCTCACGTTCCCGGCTGCGCAAAGACTGGGAAACTTGCGTCGGCCTGTGACCCTGGGGCGGGACGTAGTGGGACCCCCCTTCCGTAGCCACGAAAGGGGCGAAAAGCAGACAGTGCAGGGCAGCTGGAGAGGCCCAAAGACTTGGCCGTAGCCCGTGAGTCCTTGAAACGCTCTAGAGCGTTGTCTGTTTTGTCACCAAAAAAGCGACGGCCATCAAAGGGCCATAAGGGTGTTCTGGACATCCCCAGAAAAGCCAGTCGATCTCATCCAGGTGTAGCGTCGAAGGGCTACCGACGTGGAAATTGGTCTGCCTAGAGAGTCGGCAGTATCCAGCCCACAGCAGATGGTAAACTTCACTGCGTATCTCCCTGCGGCAATGGCTTGTGAGAGGACAGTCCGGGCATCCTCCTGACATTGAGGCAGCACTTGCGCAACCGTATCCCACACAGAGTGGAAATAACGGCCCAATAGACATGCAGTGTTTACCAACCGCAGTAGCAAGCTGGCGGAAGAAAACATTTTCTTTCCAAGATGATCCAGCTTCTTGGATTCCCTTTCTGGTGGAGCGTTAGGGAATGCGCTCTTGGAGGTAGAGGCTTGGACCACCAAGCTCTCGGGGAGGGGTGTTGGGAGTGGAAAGTGGCGTCGCCCGGGGCCGGGCAGTGGCGTCAGGCAATCATCCTATCCACGGGAGCCCCCCTGTTGGGCCTGGACCAGGTGCCCAAAAGGACGTCGGTAAGGGCTTCATTGAACGGCAGCAGGGGCTCCAAAGAGCTCGCTGCCGGTTGAAGGACCTCTGTAAGGAGGTTAGTCCTGACTGCCACCGTAGGAAGCTCAAGGTGGAGAGCCTCGGCCGCCCTACGCAACATACCTGCATAGGAAGCTCCCTCTGTAGCCACGGTAGGAGGAGACAACATGCCAAGGTCTGGGGAGGCATCGAGACCACTGGCATCCCCCAGTTCCTCTCTCCAGTCCGGACCATAATCCAACTGGTGGGTCGGAGGGTCACATGACCCCTCCCAGTCCTTCTCCTCGTCATCTGGGTGCCAATCTAGCCTGAAAGGGACCCCAGGAGTGAACAGGGGCACAAAAACCCCACTCTGCGACGGATCTGGTGTCGAGCAACGCCAGTCCGGATCCGTGTCCATATTAGGATGGAGGTCGGAGTCAATGCCGGCCGGGGCATGACTGGCATCGAGTGCGGTGCCGGAGGAAGTGGTGCCTGTGGAGGTGTAATGGGGTCAACTGCGCCGATCCAGATCCAGGCCTGGATCCATCGAAGCCCTGCGGCGCCGGAGCCGCCGGCGGAGAAGGCCTAGGACCCCCAACCGAGTCCGCGGGGCCCAAAGGCACGCCGGCGGGTTTGGGCTGCCCGAAGATGGCATGCATTGCCTCATAAAACTGACGAAGCTGGGCAGGAGTCGCTCCGGGCCCTGGGAAGAGCGTAGCTCGGAGTGGACTCTTCAAACTCCGCACGTGGAGCCGCAGGAGGGGCACTGCCTGCATCCCTTGTCGAGTCAGCCGACCGACGGGGAGAAGTCGAAGAGCGATGATGCTTATTCGACTTCTTCTTGTGCTTCGACTTACCTGACCCCGAGTGTGAACACTTAGAGGACGAGTGGTGATGGCTCCGCGAGTGGTCCCTCGACCTCCCTCGCGACCTCGAACGGCGCGGAGCCGACTGCCGGCGCTCAAGAAACTTTTGAGACCACTCTCACAAAGCCTTCGGAGCCATGGACCGGCAGTCGACTACGACTTGGGTTGTGGTCGCGCTCCAGGCAAAAGAGGCCCACGCGGTACGGATCCGTCATCGACATGAGTCGGCTGCAGGAACCGCAAGCCTTGAAGCCGGGCATCCCTATATGCACCAGTACTCGATAGGACTCAAAAGATGTCGACAAAAGTCGCCAAAACATTCTGTCAAAAAATGATTGAGGTACTCCTCTCTCCAGATCTGCGCTGGCTGGCATTGAAAAAATAAAACTGACTTCAACGCGTGAGGGCGGCGTCTAAGTAGCTACCGCAACGTCATCCTGGCAACCACGACGAAACGACGAACGCGGAGCCGACTGACGCCACCTTCCGACGTTGAGAGTTACTGCTGATGAAAAAACTTTCCGGATCCAGTCTGACGCCTGGGGATAATTCTAAGGTAAGGAATCTATGACTGTTTCTTTCAGATATGATTTTATTACCATTTTATTCTCGACACTTCCTGCCAGCAAACGGAGTGCGAGAGCAGGGTGGGGCAAATGAGTAGTAGCCAACTAAGTTTGCATTGTGCATGTTGGTTTAGTGAGCTACCTAGCTATGGCCAAACCGACATGCACAATTCAAACCTCTCCCAACCCAGCTATCTTAGACAGCTGAGTTGGAGAGCAGGCAAAGGCCTACAGTGCCTTTTGGAGTGTGGAGCCAGTCCGCTCCAGGCAATCAAGATGCTTTAGAACAGCGTCTTGATTGGATGAAAGTTGGCTGTGAGCTTCGCGCTCAGAGGACACACTGCAAAACATCAAGCAGCAGTATAAGGAAAGTTATTTTTGTCATATGTATATTCATGTTAATGTGTATATTATTGTCTATTGCTATGTGAATTATATGTTATGTGTGTATGTGTATATAAATATATTTGTATTTGTTATGTGTATATTTTTTGCACCCCCAATGTGATTTGCCACCAACCGCCACCGCTTTTGTGGACGGCTTATGCAGCATTGGGACACAAGTACAATGATCAGTCAGTTCGAGTATTCTGCAGAAATTTCAACAGTTATGCAAAATGACAGTGAAATTAAAAATAATATATTCAAGTCTTCTGAAGGTGCAGGCTTGCACGAGCATGTGCAAAAGCGCCACAAAAAGGAAACACAAGAACAAGGAGAGGGCCCAACTCACCATTCTCAAATGTGGTGCCTGCTACGAAGGAAAGTTCAGAGTCGTGTTCAGCTTTGCAGGCATACAATGCTTTCGCTTTACGTCCAGGAAAACTGCGAAAATATTAAAACACATATACATTAATCATTTCGTTAATCAAGGTAAAGAAAAAAATTACGCAGTCAATTTTTCTTCTCGTAATTCAATGTGTAAGTGAAGTAAAAGGGATCGTATATGTTGCAATTTAAAAGCCATTTCTCAGCGTTCCGGAAACGAAATAGAAAATTAGAAAAGTGACCACAAATATTTCAAACAAATGGAACTCTCCCACAAATGTTTCATTTCCTCCAGAGCGCGATTTCGTGTAATGGACATGTCGCCATGGCTACCAGAGCAGCACATGGGGGAGTAGCGGAGCGACAGTGATGTGTGGTGTAACTACATGGACCCGGAAAGGGGTTACGAGCAGGGCAGCAGGGGGTGGCTAGCACCAAGCACACTAAACTCGGTGCACCCTCACCCCTCTTAGACTTCCGGAGTAGGCCGACTCACACACGGGGAACTGCGTTACAAGTGTTGCGGAGCTACTTTACTGATACTCCGTCCACTGTTTCCTTCCGATTTCGGATATCCTGGGTGAAGAAATCACACGGGATTTTTTTTCGACTTTAAACGTTTTATTGTGAAACCATAAATAATACATAATGGCAGATCACTCAGTTCCTTTTGCAATCCTAGAAAGGCACATTAAGAACTGTGCAAGCAATATCTCCAACACCGCTCTCCCCAACCATTCAGCAGGACTGCTCGATTTAAATGAGAGTTATAAGAGGGTACAGTCCTTATAGAGAGAGTGCAGAGTCCAGGATTGTAACAGATGGATGGAGCACCTTAGTGAAGATCTAAATGTGACACAAATCTCTGCAAGATTGTAGCGAATGGAGTCTGGCCTAGGCTGCGAGTGATGTGTTCTATGACAAGGATGTTCCATAGTCTTTGTATGATAAGGAGACCCAAAACCAAAAACATGGTATAGCAACAGACAATATGGCCACCGTGTTAATTGTGGTCCAAAGTTACAGTGCAAATCTTATGTCCTGCCTGGGGCTATGCAGAGTCACCCCACTGTATCACTTCATTCAGGGTACTTTGTTAGAATTATAGCTTATTGAAAATGGAACATGTTTAAATTGAAGCTTGCTTGTAGGCAGCTGCACTCTCGAGTTAAAGACGGTGCCACTTACGGGTCTCATGTTGGTCCAAACAAAGTGCATCTTCTATTAACCTTATAACTCTGTACACTTATAATTGCTAACAAATGGATCTATATTGGATCCATGCATCACCACTGATCTGCTCAAAATCTTTAGAACGCTGGTTGTCCGGTCATCCACAACAATTTGTGTGCTCACAATCAAGCCAGGAAGTTCTGTTTATGCTTTTGTTGAGAAGGGGCAAAATTAACCAATAATTTACAAGGAGAGCAGCATCTAAGCTGTATCTTTTCGTTAAGCAACAAAGTTTCCACTCATCAGCTGAGACATCACACCCCCACAAGCAAAGTTCGAGCTCGAGAAACCATTGCAGAGAAGCAACACAAAGTCACTGAAGAACTTACATTAGCAACAGAGAGACACCAACCTCTCAGGTGTATTTAATTTTTATTTAAGGCTTTCATGAAGCACCAGCTTGACATGTGTAACAAGCTGAGGCAAAAACTTGATATGATTAAATTGTCTTGTTCTGATAAATGTCTCAAGAACCTCACCCTCCTGGTATCGAACTGGAAAAGGGGTTCTGTCGTTGACCTTGGTTATTGTTGATGGGGACCAGGTCGCTTTTTAACGGAACAATTCGATTTTGCAGTAGACCAATGCTTCTAGACAAGTGTGTCCAACTATTTTTTTTCAAGGCCTTAAGGCACCTTGGATTTCAAGGAGGGAATGGCACTGTCCTACAGTCTAGGTCTCTGGACTTTGATGGTCTTCCCCCCACGTTTCTTATGAAGTAAAATGTTCAAATTATGTTGCTGGTTTATCTAAATCTTGTGGTAGAGAAGATGCAAAGTATGTGGCATATTAGGTGATTGAGGCAATTAAAGCAGATTTTCTTTATTTCATGTATTTGGTTGGAGAGAAGAAACATGATCTTGATGACCAGAAATGATGTTGCATGAGGATTAGAGGTAAGGTACATAAAACAGTTTAGATGTTTTAGTTGCAGATGCATAAATCATGGTTAATGGAATGTTGAAGCCTGCTCTTAGCCATAATACCTAGAATTCTATCAAGCACATCTCATCTGTTTACTATGTTAAATGGATAATGAGGGTGCCAAACATCTGATGAGCACCTTAGCTCTGTCTATTTGCACTGTTCCTCATCATATACAGAATTTCAGATAGTTGTCAACATCTCAGATGATCATGATTGAAGGTTCTCACTTTACATGTCACTATTGTTGGCAGGTATTATTATGCAATTTTATGTTATGACCTGGCCCCAAGTAAAACTTTTATGAACAGCACTGTTGGAGAACGAGGCAGCATCTGTGAGGCCTGTACAAATAACATGACTACATTTGTCCTTCACTGGGAACCAAACACCCAATTGTAGCGCCTGACTCTCAGAGGGTAGCGTTGCAGAGCAGTCTGAGGCTTACTCAAGGGAGGTGGTGTGGGCTAGTAATCGCCATTTGCAGGTGCACAAAAATAACACGCAATAATTGATTGTCCAGTCTGTACTTTGCTTTATAAAAGTAAGAGTACATTTATTAAACACACACTACTCAATACTATGCACCAATTTACAAATATACATAAGCTGTTGGAATTACTTCGTGACATTGCAGAACATCTCCACCCCTCCCGCAAAGGGTGGGTGGGGTCTAGTACCACCACTCCCATGTATGCACATCAACTTGCCCCCAATGCAGATAGTTGAACATAACCTGGAGCGAGGGCCCTGCGCACTGGCACCATCCCAGTGGCGACCCACCCCATTACCTCAACAAGCATTAAAAAGGGGTAAACCTGCCTTGGTGACACATGACCCTGACTGAGCATCTCCTACTGACCATAAAGTATGCACCTCTATATCTTAAGGGCTAGCACTCTGGGGTCTTCACCTAAGCGCAGAAGCAAGAATCCATGTTTACGCACACTTTAGAATGACAGTACTCATCACCTTGGTTGATCATTTGAATGCATTGCAATTACAGCCCCTAAAGGCATCACAGATGAAATCACAGAATTGCGCATATACAGCCAGACACCCTAGCAGGACTGTCTGGCAACATAGCCCCACTTGGCTTATGACATCTCCTTACACATGTGACTTACAGTCCCTTCAAAGGAAGTACTCCTGGCAACTACACTTCTCCTGCAGTGCGCCTCTTCACTTTAAAAGGAATCACAGGTAAAAGCATGGGATTACGCAAATACAGCCAGACCCCCTAGCAGGAAGGTCCAGCAACATAACTCTATTTAGCTTAACATCACTTTACACAGGTACTTCACTTTACACATGTGACTTTCAGTCCACCTAAAAAGAAATAACCAATAGTAAATGCATTTCGGTGCAATTACACCACTTCACCTCCAGGGGATGCCCTTCTCCAGACATCCCCAACTCAGCCCTTCACTCCATGATGCACTTCATAGTACACCCTCAGCTGTAGAACATAAGTTCCAGCCTAGAAGGTGTTAAAGGCTGGCTGAGCCCTTGAGGGGTTATTCTTTCAGATGCCCCGTGAAATTTATGGGTGGACTGTTCTTCTTTATGCTGGGGTAGGCTGCGGTGCTCCTGCAGCCCCCCTGCACCCCTTTTCACACATGAGGGTGACCCCCTCCTCTGGGGGCCACCAGGCACCACCACGGCAGATTTCTTTGAGCTGGGGGGGGGGGGGGGCAGGGGGTAAAGACTGCGCTTCTCCAGCAGCTCCCCCAGCACCTTTTCACAAGTGAGGGTGACCCCCCTCTTCTGGGGGCCACAAAGCACCAAAACTGCAGATTTCCAAACGCCTGGCGAGGCATTATGGGGCGCTTCATGCTCCTCTTTACCAGCCCCAGCCACTGGGAACACTCTCCTCCGCCCTCGGGGTCTCTGATTCAGCAGGGTGCTGTCTTCACTGGCTCCCTGCGCCAACCTTTCGCCTGGCTCTCCTCCGTGGCCTCTCTTCTCCCTGCGCAGAGGCCACTGCTCCTGCGCACCGGTCCTGGGCTCTTCTTCTGGTGCTGTTAGGGTCCTGGGGGCAGTCAGGGGGTCTCTCCTTCCAACTGCCCATTGCACCAGGCTCCAGCACCTTAAGCCTCAGCAGACCACACCCCAGAGAGAGCTTCTCTTCCTGTGCAAGCACGTTTTAAAAGTTGAGTAGGGGGCTGGCAGGAAGTCCCTGTTGGTCCTATTAAACAGCGACATCACTTTCCTGCCCCTGCTCCCTCCTTCTTGTCCAGCCTCTGGGTTTGTTAAAAATGGCGTCGTCCAGTGTCTCTGGCCACATGGCCTCTGAAACCAAACTCCTTCCCTCCTTGGTGCAGCCTGGTGCCTGGCACCTAGTGATGGATGAGTCTGTAGCCCCACCCATCATCTCTTCATGGAGAGGAGGCCCTCGCTTGTGGAAGAAAGGTTATCAATCCATCCAGCTGAGGTCAGCCCTCATCCTGGGTCTGGTCATGGCTGGCTCGGAGAAATAGGACAGTTCTGGATGACCCAAAAGCAGTACAAGTATGACTTTGGACTCTGCAGAATACTTATTTTCACATTCGCTACATTGGACTTAAGTGCGTATCTGGAATCTGTAGGCCTAATGGAAGTTAATCTAGCCATGGGCCCCACATCCCCATAGGGGAATAATGAAGTGAAAACACAGTAAAACACACCGACTTTCCCTGGCATGTTTCTTTTCAGTGTATAAAGCCTATTCCATGTCACCACCCAATACTGCATAAGTCCTGCCACACCATTCACTTTGTAGCTGTTCCTGGACTGCTCACGCTAGGAATCTCCCCTGCGCAGCCCGTTCACGTGCGCACACGCATGTACACATGTGTCTGCATTTAACCAGCTTACTCCAGCTGCTGCGCAGTGGCCTGGTCAAACCAGGGGAACACCAGTAAAATCCCCATGCAGTCTCTTACATCCTGAGTTCACTCTGGGTGAGTCCCAAATTATGAGGCTCCCCCACAGTAAAAGCTCAACAATTAGGTGCTCAAAAAGTGAAAACTCCGGGCGGCCCATAGTGTCAGAACCACCTTCTAACAAGCACACAGAATCTTTGTAAAGGAAATTAGATGTTATGAGGTTGTATCAATTATGAATTAAAGCCTTGCGTTGTTGTTAATAATAATTGCCCATTATTTTGTAATGAACAAGTTACTTACCTTTGGTAACGTATTATCTGGTAGAGACACAGTCTAGCCGCAGATTCTTTAACTTTTGAATTCTCCCTAGGTGTCAAACTGTATTCTAAAACATTTTCAGCAGTACCTGTATGCGCCAGGGAGCGGCATCGTACATCTCCAGGATGACGTTGACTCAGGATATGACGTCAGTGGAGCCATATAAATCCCCTTCAACTCGCAGACGTCTGTTTCTTCTGTGAAACCTTCTGCGACAGAACGCTGAGTCACTATAGAAACTGGCTGCGGAAAATGTGTGCCAGAAGATCAAAGATCTTTGAAACAATAATATAAAGTAGCAATAATTAGTATGCAAATACCAGGCAATGATTTTAAAGGAAAAGTCCAAAATGAATCAACGAGGCAAGAGCTACGTGATACACTACATACAAGTGTATAAACCAGTTTTGCAAAAGAAACATCACTCCCTCTACTGAATCACTCACTAATGGAACCGGATGGTATGGCAATACAAACACAAGACCTATGAGACCAGAACAAGTGGTCTGTGGAGTCCCACCACTACATGATACAGATCACTGGTGAATAAAACCAGTACTGCAAAGGGGAATAACCCCAACATCATTGGTCGTTCAAAGAGTGGGGAGGATGGATAGGGCGTTAAGGAATCTGTGGTTAAACTGTGTCTCTACTAGTTACCGAAGGTAAGTAACTTGTCCTTCTGATAGAGAAATCTAGCCGCAGATTCCTTAATTTGAATTAAATACCATAGTTATACCGATCGGAGGAGGATCTGCGAACTAATCCTACAAAATTTCTCCAAGAGAACCAAACAGTCGCAATCCACAATCAACCATTTATGTGTAAGAACTAGATGAAAAAG
Organism: Triturus cristatus; assembly: GCF_964204655.1. NCBI lineage: Eukaryota > Metazoa > Chordata > Amphibia > Caudata > Salamandridae > Triturus > Triturus cristatus. The sequence continues at coordinate 1,061,006,931 of NC_140590.1, forward strand.
AGCTTAGACTCTTTATAAAAACCGTGGCAATGACCACAGAGAGTGTAAATAAAAAACAACCACACAGGCAAGGAGTAAACCTCGCCTTAAGGAAAAATAGGATAATATCCTATCAAAAGACATCTGACAACAGTCAGACATTAGCATTTAAGCCAAAGGGTAAGTGAACTCCAGACCCAGAAGGGCCAAAGTCAAAATAAATGCCAAGTAAATTGCATTGTCTACAAAGTAAAGAAATACTTGAAGGAAACCTATCCCTACAAAAATCAGAAAAGCACTTTCAAGACCCATTCTATTAACATCAATATGAATAAACCCATTAATTGCCAGGTCTGGGGGATGAAATCATGAACCAAGAATAATTACGTATAACCTAAGTAAGGAATAACCAAGTATTAATTCATTACTGGAATAAACAACCCTTTTAGACTAAATACCACCCGAAGGTTTACATAATACCCAAGTCTTGTAGAGATGGAAAGACAATCAAACAGAAAAGACCTGTTATAAATATTCTATCACACACTGTAAACTAACAGAGAAGAGAGAAGCAAATCGCTTCTCACAAATAAAAAGCTTCCTTTAAAAAAAAAATAAGGTAATTATATTTTAAAATAAGGATACATATCCTTTGTACCAAATATATATGGTCTCACTACATCTATGTATGTAAAACACAAATGTAATACACTTATGTATACCTCGTATACATACATAAATAGACGGAACTGAAAAACCTGCTCCAACGTACCATACAATATAACATCAAAAAGGATATCGCACCCTCAACAATCACTGCGGGTGACTTGGCATTAAGATAATGCTGTCTGCCAAAAATATCTAAACAGGTCAATACTACCTAAAAGAAAACTAAAATGAAAGTAAACCCTTGCCAGCATCAAACATTTACGACCACATGTGACCTCAGGGTCAAAATGAATAAAACAATACAAACCTCTGGAAATTACCCAAAAGGGATATCCAGGTTGAATAATTGTCCACAATGCATTAAAGTAAAAATAAAATCAGATCACAAAGCCTACAAGGACTATATATACACACACACACACATTTGTATAAACATATATCCTCCCTTCAAGAATCAATAGACCATATGTTCACACAATGATCTCCTAAAGGCTGTGAGGTACAGAGAATAACAGATGTATAATAGATAAGGAACAAATGTTTCAAAGAGACAGATAATATCCAACCTCCAGCCAGAATAATATAACATAATTCGAGATTGGCAAAAACTACATAAAAAATCCACATAGATGGATACATCCTTTATCATACAGGAGAAGCATGGCAACACTAAAGGAATAATAATACCTTGATGCCGTACAAATTGAAAAAGTCAATAATAACCATGTCGCAGTCTGTAAGGACTGACGATTAAACCCCCGAAATATACGGAGGTAAAAAAAAAATGCTCCAAAAAGAGGGGACTAAAAGTCGAGTTTCTTCACATCTGCAAGATACTACTTGCTGAAATAAGGCACAAAGTTGCCGAAAGTAAACCGTAATCCAAGAAACAGAATTTCCAGTGAAATAACAGGACTGGTCCTGCACCAACAAAGACCCCTAAAAATTGTCTTCTCATAAACCATTAACTAAAATGTCTTGAGTGAGGATCCCTTCCCCAGAGATAACCAAAAACTCTACCACTGGTAGGCAAAATCCCATGTAGGGTCTCATAGAAAGAAGGCCTGTCACCGAAACAACAAATAAGAACTGCCAAGACAGGGACAACACAACCGGTGACTTAACACTGCAAAACGTATACCATACTACAGTTTTGAGTCAAATCACAAACTAGGAGAAGTCCTTTGTATGGTAACATCTCCTCCATCCAGGTGAAAGAAGGGAACAGGCTAAAGGTCTATACCACCCCTTCTGTCCCTAAACCTTAGTAAGGCAGCGGCCGCAGCAAACAAATGAACACCATCAAACGGCATGTCAATTAAAACTGATTGGACTGCCTCTGAAAATCCCGCGGAAGGAATCCATGCTCGCCAACACCACCACAGAAGTCACCATGGCTCTACCAATCGAATCAGTGGTGTCCATTCCATATCTAATGATTAACCTTGCTGCCTGCTGCCCATCCAATATCAATTGACTCAATTTGTCCCTATTAGCCTCTAGAAACAATGGCAATACCTGCAGCAACGAATCCCATAAGGCATGAGAAAAACATCCTAGAATGCAAGTTGTATTAATGGAATGGAACTCCACACTAGTGGGAAAAAAAACCATACGTTTTTCCCAAGAGTCTTACGTTCGGGAATCTTTGTCAGATTGAGTATGAGGAAGACTATACACATCGTTGGAAGCTGTATTGGCCTGAAACACAAACTTTGGCGTGTCGGTTGGCGAAGAAGGCAAACAGGATCATCGGGGGTCGGGTGGTTCTTCTGCGCAATAGCACGGTCCACAGGCGCACCAGTATTGGGCTTAGCCCATGCCCCCAGTAAAATATCATACAATGCCTCACAAAAGGGCAGTACTGGTTCAATCCCTGACTGACACGGATGAAGAACCTCATTGAGGGGTCTGTAGACTTCTCCACTGTAGGGAGAGTCACATGTAAAACATCTGCCACCCTTCTTCCCATCTCCGTCAAAGAAGCGCTGGCTTCCGAGGCAAGGCCAGGAGGAGATGGAAGGCTAGAAGCAGGGGAAGACTCTTCCCGCCTGCTTCACCTAACTCCAAAATCCAGCTGTACATCATAGGAGGTTTTTGCACCAAAGTAACCTCTTCCTCATTTTGTTCCATCAACTCCAACAAACCCCGAATTACCAGCTTCGCAAACAACGCGGATAGATGCTGACACAGTGCCGTATCGACTTTGGTATCAGAAACTGGAAGGACATCGGTCGATGCCGACAGCATCGTGGACAGAATAAGTTGTGGGGATTCCAGCTCGAAGCCTTCTGGTGCCACCAAAACTTCATGAGGAACAGCCGACGTCGCTCCTGAGTCAGTCGGCGCCACAGGTATGGGCCCCGAAGGGCTATGCTCTGGTGTCCCTAAGGGCCTGATAGCAGCTGAGGATGAATCCGTTGGAGAAGATGCAGTCTCTGTACCTATCACCTCATTGGGTCCGTAAGGCGCTCCAGTGGAAGGTAAGGGTCCAAAGATGACATGGAGAGCATCATAATATTTTTTCATCTGGGCCCAAGTTGTCCCGGCCCCTGAAAATGAAGGGAGGCGCGGGAGCGACTCCTATGCCGAGTCTTCAGCAGAAGGGCGTGAGGAGCCAATGAGGACGCTTATCGTGAGAAGTGGATGGGGACTTGGACCGCTGACATCACTCATGAGATGGGATGGCCTCTGGAGCTGCTCTGTATCCGAACCGCAGACTGCAAAATCACTGTTTAGGAGTACTGGAAGTCCTCGACAACCGCAACGTCAGGGGCTTCATTCGTCACTCCCATAGCACCTTCGGTTTTAGCTGTTGGTAGGCGTCGCACTCTTCGGCACTGTGGTGTTTGCCCAAGCACCACATTCAGATAGCATGAGGATCCGTACTTGACAACTGCAGAGCACAAGACCCACAGGATTTAAATCTAGGAGGCATAAAGAGCCCTGGCGCACTGTTTCATATGACAAATCATCACAGCAGGCCAGAATATGGCGAGAGATATGCTTCACCGGATCCGCGTGGCAGTGCAGAAAAGAAGAAACAAACTGAGGTCCACGCACATGACGGGACTTATATGGCTCCACTGACGTCAAATCACGAGTCGACATCATCACGGAGACATACAATGCCATACTCCGGCACGTAGAGGTACCTCTGAAATAATTTTCGGTTCCAGTCTGACACCTGGGGAGAATTCAAAAGTTAAGGAATCTGCAGCTAGATGTCTCTATTAGATTACTTTTTTTGTTTTATACTTCTGTTTTTTAGTGTTAGCGTTTTTTTCTCCAGAATTGGCTTGCTCTTTATCAGAGTAAGAGATTCCTTGCCTTCCTTACAGGTCTTATCTGTTGTAAAAACTCTAAACTGCATTTCTGTAAGGTGTGCCCTTCACTGTAGACATTCTCAGGGTTCTGTAGTAAGAACACTGTAGTTATAGTGGTTTTTATTGGCTCATGAGAGAAAAAATTGGTTTGTCTTTTTTCCTGCTTTGATCTTGAGGCAGCGGATATCTGGATTTTGAAATGTGTTCTTCATACTGATCATACACAGAACCCATATATGACAATTATGTTTTCTTGTTATGCCGTAAGTCACTGGCTCACTGCACCGGCTTCCCTACTCTCTGCACTGCTTCTTTTCCTTGCGGTACTAGACTATGATGTGTCCCAACTTTGTCATTATTCCTCAACTCCACACACTGCCTGCTAACTGCATTGTGTCTTTGGGATGGAAGCAGAACATGGCTGCCTCTGTGATCGTCAAATCTGCACCCTCCACCCAGGGCTAACCACTATAGAAAACTTCAGGGGCCTGGTGATCAGTAAGCAACGGCATGGTGGCAGTGTCGACCTCTAACCTTGTGCACCCATTAGGATTTGGAAGCTGGTGACAAAACATATTATGTTTTCATCGTACTCCAATGAACTTCTCTCCTGCAGCCTCTGCTGGGAAATATACCCAACCCAGTGTGGCAGCCTTCCTATTGTATTAGGCCTAGTCTCTCTCAATACAACATAGCACATTGCTACTTCTAGGTTACAAAAGGAAGCATCAGACAGAAACCAGTATTTAAAAGCTTCAGGTAATCCATCTCCAATGCGCTCAACGCCCTCTTGCAATCCGTGCTCTTTCTTCTCCAGTTTTCTGATGAATGCATCCTTAGCCTTTGCATGCATTGTTGCAATTTTGTTTTTAATCAAATTATTATTATTTTAAAAAATATATATATTTTTTTCTTTGCTTTTTCAACCAATACAAAACACTAAGCATGTCACATTTGGTCACAGTCGTGTGATGACAATTATATATGATCCATATCAGAAGACATTCCCCCCCCCCCCCCCCCCGCCCCGGGCTGAGCAGAGCTGCGGTTTCCTAACCAGTATCCCTGCCAGCAAAGTCTTTCCCATGTCCCTCATCTGTCTGAGAGACAGGTCCAATGGTCCCCTCGTAGGAAGCACAGTCTGGCCCGAAAGTTGTAAATAGCTAGTCGGCTCCCATCCCTCCTTCCATTCCATAATATTTTCTCAATTTTCCCCACACCTTACGGAACTTCCGCGGGCACCCTCTCGCCTTGTATGCAACTCTTTCTGCCGCCATATACATGTCCATCCCCCTCTTCCATTCCCCCAGCTGGGGAGGCAGCGTCGCCCCCCAGGTGCGGGCTACATCTCGTTTCACTACCGCCAGTAGTGCGAAGATAAGCTGGGGGCGGCCCAAATCAATATCCCCGGGTATACCCAATAATACAAATTTGGGGTCTAGGGGTAATGTTTCGCCCAATACTTTACTCAGTTCTCCCAGAACGTGTACCCAGTATGTGTGGATGACGGGGCAGTTATTCCAACAGGATGAGATCCTGGATGCAGTGCGCACTGTTCCTATTATAGAACCAACTGTTCTATATATTATGCTAAATCAAACACCTTTGACTACCATTTCCCTCAACAAAAACATATTACCAAATTTCTACCATTTATAGATTATTATTCGTCATTAATTCATGTGCCTCTTTTCATACAAAATGTTTTTACAATACATATTACCTTAGTACAAATGCAAAATTAATTAATTTGTTAATATTCTTGTAACGCAAACAATATATATATATATACAGAAAAAGTTTCAAAAACATGGCATTTGACAATTGACTATTGTAAATGCAAAGCCCAATGCATTTCGGGACTCAGAGGTCCCTTCTTCAGGAGAGAAATCTGTGATCAGATAATATACCATTTACATTTATGTACACTGGTTTACTACTAAGTTAGTGATGGAGAGTACCAGAAACCAACAGCGGAAAAGGAGCCACACCTTTATAGTGTTGTTGAAAGTAAGGAGACCCATTTCATCTATAAGACCAAAGAAATTAGTAAATGGGTGAACTTTCAAGATAGTCACCTGAACATGTGCATGGAAACGAAAAATAGGCGAGATTAACAGGCGAAACATAGATCTAGTGCCATACCTCGATACGAAAGAAAAGAGTATTGCGTGTTTTCAAATAAACAAGAAACCTAGTATGAAAGATGTACCAAACAGAATAGGTGATGATTAAAATCGATGAGGCGGTTTGTGATCCTACCTGCTGTGTTGTGCACCGCTGTATGCCGAATGCCTGTGGACAACCGTAATGTGTTCATTAATTCTCGTATTTCATGGTTATACTTGTAAATGTACATGAAAGAATCTTAGATCACTCACCATGAATCCAACCAACAGGCGTGTAACGCTAGTTCTTCAAATCTCTGTTATTCTAGTCGATAGGTCGATGCACATTAAACTGTCAACAACAGAAGGATTATGTAAAATGTTCGTTCGTGTGTAGGGTAAATCTAAAAAAACGCTGAGTTACGGTGTTCTTACCGTGACTATAAACAAGTCAAACATGTATCGTGTGGTCTTGCAATTTCAGGTTTTCTTGCCGATATATTAATGTGCGTCAAACTGCCGGTAACAAGAAAGATGGGTGTGAATAGATTGCTCGGGCGTCGAAAAAAACTTTGAAGACGACGCTGTAGAAAATGTTCTTACCGGAACTGGAGAAGACTGTCGCTCACGATCTCACTACAATGGTATGAGCCTTCAATTTGTAAAAAAATTGGTCTGTTAAAAATTTAGCAATCAGTCGCGAGTGCTCCTCTAATTCCGAAGTTCTTACGATGACGGGGCAGTCCCAGACAGTATGATAGAAGTCCCCCTGGGGCTGTCTACATCTCAGGCAATGGGGTTCACTGGCTCGACCCATACGATGGACTCCGGCCCTATCGTAATACACTCTGTGTAATATCTTATATTAGATGAGTCGAAGGCGAGATTTAACTGCCACTTCTCTGTGGTGCATCAGGGCTGCCTCCCAATCAACTGTTTCTAATGCGACCAGGTTCTGTTCACACGTTAACCTCAACTTCCCCAATCTGTCGGGCATGTTACTGTTCAGAGTCCTGTATGTTAGGGAGACTGCCTTATGGGATATCTGCTCCTGCAGTAGGCGTCCCTCCAGCGGTGCATAGTCCTGCAGGGGAGAGGAGAGAGAGAGCCTTCGGCTGCCCAGGCATGCCTCAGCTGCGCATACTTACAAATTTGGGTAGTGTGTAGACCAAACTCCGCTGTTAGCGCCCTAAAAGTTTTGAGTTCTCCCAGCCCCCTAAGCCCCTAAATTTGTGTAGCTCCTTTGACAGGTGCAGTGCCAGAGCGGTGTCTGTTTTGTTGGTTTGTGAGCCGAGCCCAGCCCATTACCTTGGTCGCTCTGTCCCAGACTTCCAACGTTACTTGTGTGGCCGGGAGTAGGCGACCCCTACCTCGTCCCCCGTAAAGGAAATGTAAGCATGAACGCTGCGCCATGGTGTCCCTCTCTAGCTTATAGGTGGGTTGATCAGCCGGGGAGTGGATCCACTCATTCACGGGTGTCAGATGCTCCGCCCAATAGTAGGCCTCAATGTCTGGCAGGGATATTCCTCCATTGTATGGATTCCGCTGGAGCGTGCACAGAGCAATCCTCGCATGCTTCCCGAGCCACAGCAGAGAGTGCAGTTCCATGTCTATCACCCGGAATGTTGCCTGGAGAGGGGGAAATACTCATTTTGGAGGGCATACAGGAAGCGGGGCAGGGTGATCATTTTGAACATCGCTGCCCGACCCAGAATCATGAGGGGGAGCGCTTTCCACCTCTGTGAGTCTGCTGCAAAATTTGTTATGACCCGTCAAATATTGTTTTGATATGAAAGTTTTCTGTCTGTGGTGAGGTAACTCCCCAGATATGTAAATCCCGTCTGCGCTACCTGGAGGGCCCCAGGGAGAGAGGGTCAGACCTCCCGGGCTTTCGGGCTATATACGACCGACTTATGCCAATTTATGGCATAGCCCGAAAAGGACCCATACTTGTCCATGAGCTCGAACAAGGCGGGGATTGTGTCGTCTATATGGGTAACGTATAACAAGATATCGTCTGCATATAGTGAGATCTTTTCTTCCCCCGTGTCTGTCGGTCTAATTTGGAATCCCCGAATCTCCTATTTGTCAGATCTCAGACGCCACTATTTCTATTGTGAGGGCAAAAAGTAGGGGGGACTGCAGGCACCCCTGCCGGGTTCCCCGTCGGATGGGAAAGTCGTCAGACAATAACCCATTCACTTTAACCGGGGGGTCTGCATAGAGGAGGCCGATCCTTTGACGGAACTTGGGGCCAATCCCAAACTTAACTAGAGTAGCCTCTAAAAAGGGCCAGTGCACAGCATCAAACACTTTTTCAGTGTCTAAAGAGAGAAACATGAGGGGATCTTCACGATCCTGTACCTCCATGAGCCAATTGTGGGTTCTTCGAAAGTTTTCTCTGGTCGCCCTATCTGGTAGGAAATCCGTCTGATCCCGATGCACCAAGGCCGTGATGACCTGGCGAAGACGGAGCGCCAATACAGTCGCCAGGAGTTTGACCTCTATATTGAGGAGGGAGATTGGGCGCTACGAAGCGCAATCCTCAGGGGGTTTCCCCGGTTTAAAGATAGGGATGATCGTGGCCAATCTGAGATCTAAAGGTAGGACTTCGTCCTTAGCCGCGTCTCTGAACAATGCCAAGGAATCAAATTATTTTTGAGAGTTTTATTTTAACTGTTGCTGTTTCCCCTCTGTCTAGTCAGTGCCAATCGCTACCTTCTTTAAGCTCATCCTGGCTTGTGGTTCGTGATCAATCATTGCGTTTCCTGCAACTAACCAGTGAGAAAAAGAGAACCTATGCTATTCTCATCACATCTTGTTCAACATGGGCACAGCCAATTGCAAGGCATATGCATGCAATCATTTTCCTGTTTAATGTGCCTCAGAGGCAAATGGACAGTGGATATCTGGCAAACAATTAAGTGGTTATAAAGAACAGTAAATACTAGTATGAGTTTGTGAAGAGAATACTCCAACACAAGATAACCAAATGTTGTATGCATGAGCTGCCAATAGTGCATGTTCTATCCGGAGGGAAAGTACTGTAGCACACCAGGAAAGTGTCTAAATTGATACTCTCACATTAAATATTATTGGATATTTTCCGATTAAGTTCAAATATAAAGCAAAATCAGTCTACAACACAAAATTCTTCAGTATGATTGTTCCTTTTGCTTACATTAATTTTAACAGAGTGTAAAACATAAGGCATTAAACATTATGACATACTAGATACATTTGTGGAAGAGCTCATCTATTTACTAACTTGAATAACCATTATTTTTCTATACATTTGGGGCAGAAGAGAGGAACTTGTGGTTACAGTACCCACCAGAAACAGTTTTAACAAAGGTAAGTAACTTGTTCTCCTGATGAATGCTTCAAACCACAGAGTCCACACCTTTAGAATAGATTTGAAAGTATTAGCTTCCACAGTGGAGGGTTTGTGGAGTGGGTTCAGACCCAAAAGCCCTGAAGAACTGAATGGGCAAAATGACCTTCCGGGTGGACCTGGCTGTCAAGGCAGTAGTGCCTCATGAACATGTGTACTGACGCACAAACTGTAGCCTGACAGATGTCAAGAACAGACACTCTGCATACCAATGCAGTTGTAGCAGCCTTGGCCTTGGTGGAATGACCCAATGGAGTTTCCCTCTCCTCTTTTGAGGGGTGACGCAGAGCAGAGGGCATTGGAAAAGTGTTTAAATGCCCAACATAAAAAGGGGTCACAACCTTTGGCAAATAAACTCTAATGGTGCCCATTGCAAGTCCCTGGTGGGTCAGAGATGGGTGCCACACCAGGTCACAAAACTGTCCCAGCACCAGGAATAGACAGACTTGTAGAGGGACGCCTGGCAGCTAGGATGACATCCACAACTTTGGGAGGAAGATCAAACAGAGTCAACTTCCGCCACTCAATCTCCACACAAAGACGTGCATATTAAGCAGGTCCAGGTGCTGAGCCTTGCCCTGTTGCTGTGATAGGAGATTCTCACAAAGCGGTAGGCTGATCAGAGGGCAGATGCTCATGTCTAGAGATTCTAGGTACTCACACCCTCCTTGCCAAAATTCAAAATGACTAAGATGCCAGAGTCCTGTGCGCCTCAAGAGTCTGGAAAGCCTCTCCAAGAGACAGCATACAAAGGTTTTGACACTGCGTGTTCTCAACAGTAGTGAAAAGATCTATCCAGGGTACTCTTATCGCTGGAAGATGCCCTGTGGCACCTCTAGATGTAACCACCATATATGATCAGTTAGGTACTGCCGGCTAATTCCACCTACCCTGGCCAGATGGTACATGACCAGGGAAATGCCTTGACCCTCCAGCCAGGTCCAAAGATGAAGTGTTCTTGTCACACAGCCCATGACCACACACAGCCCTTCTTGTTGCAGTACAACATGGTGGTGTACGCAAGAACCTAAACCAGCCTTCCTTTGATGGATGGTAGGAAGGCTGTCTGTGCCGGGTGAATGTCCTGCAACTCATACAGGGCGATATGGAGAAAGTTTGCCACCGGAGACCAGAGTCCTCTAATCTCCCACTCTCCCAGAGGATAACCCCATCCCAGCAATGATGCAGTCACTAATGTCAGCTCTGGATGAAGAAGGGAGAGGAGTTTGCTGCTGGTCCAACTATGGTCGAGCGCCACAACTGCAGGTGTTTTGCAGCCTCCTCCGAAACCTTGATGCAATCCAACAGGTTACCCTGGTGTTGAGCCAACTGAAACTTCAGGTTCCACTGAAGAGCCTGCATATGCCACTTAGCACTGTTGATGAGTTGCAGGAGACCAATAAGCCTCAGAGCCAACCTCACTGAGATCCAGGACCGAGGCTGAAACATCAGTGTCATAGCCCGAATGGTCGAGATGAAGGGAATGCTAGAAACTGCATCATATCCAGGATTGCTCAATGAAAGGGAGCCTCAGCAAAAAAGTCAGGTGTGAAGTCAACACGTTGATAGTGAACCCCAACAATGTCAGGAGGTTCACCGTCATCTGGAGGTGGTCTATGACTAACTGCGGCAAGCCCACATTCAACAGCCAATCGTAGAAGTAGCAAAACTGGAATCCCTAAACCTCGAAGATTTACTACAACTATCCCCACCACTTTTATGCACATGCGAGGGGAACTGGTGAGGTCAAAGGGTAGCATGGCAAATTGAAAATGCTCCTGGTCGAACTAAAACCCACAGTAGTGTCTGTTGAACTGCACGATGGGTACATAAAAGCAGATCCAAAGCCACCATCTAGTAGCCTGGATCCAGTGCAGACAGAAACTGGGCCAATATGAGCATACTGAATTTGTCCTTCTGCAGGAAAGCATTCAGAGTGCAGAGATCTAAAATAGGCACAGTGCCCTATCAATCTCTGGCACAATCAAATAGCAGGAGTAACAGCCAGCCCCCATTTCCAGGTCTGGTATGCTCTTTATGGGTCCTTTTGCCAAAAGAGCCTACACCTCTTGAAGCAAGATGCTCAAGTTCTCCTCTAATAACCAGTCTGAAGGGATGGGAGATGTGTCAGGTCAGAAAAGAATGGAAGGCCGTAGCCCAGTTGATCCATCTGTCAGATGTTACAGTTTGCCATTGCTATAGAAAATATCTAATCCTGCCTCCCACAGGGTGAATGTGTACCACTAATGGCAAACTGAGTGGTTTGAAGCCTGTTGCTGTAGGAGCGGGGTACTGAGAAGTTTGTTGCCTCTTGGGGCCTGGGCAGTGTCTGCTTGACCTCTGTCCCCGAAAGGACTGGGGCAGCTGTTGTGGGGCAGTTACTCTTGGTGCTGTTGGAACGCCAAAGGTCTGAAGTAGCCCTGAAAGGGTGAAAACTGATGAGGGATTTGCTTGACAGGAGCAGAAACGTCCAACGAAAGCATCCATGGTTCAGCTCTCAAGCGTTTCAGGGTAGTATCAGCCTTTTCGCCGAACAGATGAGACGAGTCTAAAAACATATCCATGAGTGACACCTGCATGACTTCAGAGAAGCATGTGGCTCTTATCCATGGATGACACAAACACTACACTAGTGACGACTGGCCTACAAAAGCAGTTGGTAGTGCCCAGTCCATAATAGTCAGCAATATATTTGGCAGCATTCTGGCAACCTAGATGGTCTGAGTCGGGTTGGATCTAAATTCCTCAGGAACTGCTGGCAACACCTCACTGACCAGGTCTCATAAAGCATGGGACTATCAACAGCAAACAGCTGACACTGACTGACCACGCAGCTAGGATGGCAGAGGAAAAGATCGGTTTCCTAACTGCTTCAATTCTCTTTGACTCCGTCTAGGGGTGTTGTAAGAAAGGAACTGGGGTTCACCGTACTGGTGGAAGCATGAACCATCGTGCTTTCTAGCATAGGGTGCTAAGTCAAGAAGTCAGGGCCCCCTGGTGCCGATCATCCTGCCTGGTCACCGGTGGACAAGAACAAGGCTTAGACTAGGTGCCCATTAATGTGTCAGCTAGGGCTTCACTGAATGGCAGTAAAAGCTCACAGGAAGTCTGTCCAGATTGTAAAATGTCTAAGACATTGTTTTTAACCTCTGTCGTTTCAGCTGTAAGTGTAATACCTCCGCTTCCCATTTCACTACAGTGAATGATGCACTCTCTTCCACTGATGTCCCAGGGGGAGTACACAATCTAGTGTCTGGGGGAAGTATCCAACCCACTGGCCTCCTGCACGTCCGTGTGCAGAGTTTCATCATCATCATCATAGCATATGGGAAAATCTCAATCATCTTTCCTGTCATTTCCAAAAGCTGACTGACTTGGAGCAGAGTAGGAATCAAAAGGTTGTTGGAGGACTGAGTGTGGCTCAAGGTAGAGGCATGGAGCTGTCTAGATTGAACAGGGGCAGGGCACACTGGTATGGCTTCAGGCATGACCTTGATTAAGGCAGACACAAATTTGAATCAGAGTCAGATAGGACTACTGTGACCAGGTCATCCTCTGATGCTAGGCAGGCAACGATCTTAAATGGACTGGTGTGAATTATGGTTCTGGATTGGAAGTAAGATCTGATGTTGGAACAGAACGAGAGACTGGTTCAGGGGGGACAGACAGTCCCAAGGGATGGATACGTGGTCCCAAAAGGCGTGCCAGTGGGAGCCAGAAGAGTGCAAAAGATCTGCAAAATATCCTTAATCAGTTAAATCATCATCAATGGTCCCGGAAACTCCGAGGGCATTGGGATCCACTGCAGAATCGGCTCCTTGGTGGGGGACCAGTCTCATCTGGCCCGGAAATGCTCTCTGCTTCTTTGACAGAGTGCCGGGACTGGGACTAATCCAGCTTGGCCGTCTTGTGCTTCCAATTCAACTTAATGGAAGACTTTGCCTGCAACGAAGACCTGTCGAGGTAATGGCCTTAAGAGAAGGAATGGGTCTGCACCCTTGGCTACTAGCAGGAGAGGGACATCTGTGACTTCTTTCGGTGTTCAATGATGTACAGCTTCACTTTACGCTCCAGGATCACTTTCAAATTCATAAGGTCACACTCCTCACAGATCTTGGAGTAGTGCCCCATATCCAAAAACCTCAGCACACCTCATGGGGGTCTGCCACAGACATTTGTTTGAGACAGTTCCTACAAGGTTTAAATGCTGTAGTCTTAGGAGGGGACATCATTCACTTACACACTTGAAAAAAACAGATTTTTGAAAACAATCTCACCAACTCATGTGAAACAAAAAACAGTGGGATCAAGCTTCAGATCTGCGTATGTAGGTGCAAAAATAAAGGAACTGGCATCAACATGCAGGGGTGGTGCTTATATGCGGCTCCATCGTCCAACGTTCTGGGGTGCAACAAAGTAAGCATGGAGGCACACTGTGCCACCTACGGACACACACAGGATCAATGCTGTTTAAATCTTCCAGAGCAAGTCTGGGGCTTGAGGATATTCTAAAGGTGAGAATCTGTAGTTAGTAGTACCAACCAGCAATATGTAATTCCTATACAGAGGCATCTGATTGTCACTGCAAAAACCCAGTCCACCACATGGAGTGCGCTAGCATTAGCACGCCAGACAGTGTACAAGGTGGTTAGGTTCATGTTTAAATTTATGTTTGGGAAATTAAATGTATCTCACCATTATCAAATGATTCAACTGTGGAATGTTATTAAAATTCTGGAAACATTACATGATGAAGCAATCAATAATGCATGGCTCAATGGATCACATGGGTCAGAATACTTGTATAATCAGCATACATTCATTCAGGCTTTTCCCACGTATCAAAATAGACAAGAATCCTGAGGATGCTAGATATATTTTTTTATTAAGCCAACTGATAAATGGGGTGGAATAGTCATATAGGACCATCACAACTAGAATATATACAAATCAGTAGAAAACATAGTAATATAGACAGGGCCACTGGAATTATGCAATACTGAGGTGATTTTGGCATTATTATAGATTTGCCACACAATCCATCATCTGCCCCTTTAATCTGCAGATTTTAACAAAGTTTAAAATGACGAAATAATGAAGTAATATTATTACAAAGCGTTCTCCATTATTCTGCATAACTTTACTTTCCCCAAAAGTTACTCAACCCTGCCGCATGATTTGGCCCTTTATTGCCATGTAATTCCAGTGGCCCCGAGTATAGAGTACTAACTTCCACTGCATACGGACATACAAATGTGATGAGACAATAACAATAAGATGATAACTCAAAGCTTTAGCTGAGGACTTGATCAATGTATAGTAATCAAAAACTTGAATAAACCGAATTAATCAATGATGTACAGCTTCACTTTACGCTCCAGGATCACTTTCAAATTCATATGGTCACACTCCTCACAGATCTACATACTTTCCACAGTGTATAAGAATGCGGACCATAACCCAGGCGACCAATAGTCAATGGCTGTCAATCGATACTGGAGCAACGGTCTAAATATCTTGACGTTTTTATAAAAACCTTTTTTTGTAGGAAACTAAGTTGCAAACTAGAGATATCAGGAAGCTTTAAAGCCTTGAATAAGATGTTGAAAGATTTTTGGTACTGAAATTGTCCTTGGCAAACGACTGCCTATAACCTTTATTGTACAATGTGCTAGAAATTGTATAATGGAAAATTATATCCTTTTGGAAGATCATTTCTTCAAGCAAATTAGAGGTACTGCGATGGAGGCTGCTTGATTATCATTATATCATTCCCATAATCCATTCTCAAATAATTCTAAGACTTTTGATGCAACATAGAGATAATGTGTTCTTAATTCGTAGAGGGAATAAAGAACAGTTACTAAAGTGAGGATTTATGGTATACGATCAATTTTGATAAAGATCAATTTTGATAAAAATCCTTTCTTTTAGATCAACAAAAATTGTAGACAATGTTGTTTCCTATGGGAGCCTATATCAAAAACCAAGAAAATAAAATACCTTTCTAAAATACAATAGCCGTCATTAGCATAGCTTGCGAGATAATTTGCCTCACAGCCAATTTATGGACTATGTAGGTACTCCGCTTCAAAGGGTGATTATTTTCTTGAAGCAATATTCTATCTAAAAAACTGATTGCAAGCGGTTACCTAGATGGCCAGTGTGACATTCTCTAAAAAGTGTCATGGTACTGCAATTGTAATTCATTACGAACTGTAAAGGAAAAGACATCGAAATCAAAACTGGTCTATATATTCACTTTTGCCAACAACAGTGCCAATGTAAAAAAAAAAAAAAAAAAAAAAAAAAAGGTAAAAAAAAATCGCCATCTACTGCACAATATGGAAGGTATAGTTTATTTCCTGTGTGCACCTAACAAACAAGTTACATACCTTCGGTAACGATATATCGGTAAGAAACATTTGTTAGTTAGTTATAGATTCCTCACCTTCGAATTACCACCAGGCATCAGACTGGATTCGGAAGGTTTTTTAGTCTGCAGTACCTCTGCGTGTTGAAAGGTGATGTTGGTTGGCTCCGCGTTCGTCGTTGGCGTCGTAGTCGCCGGGATGACATCGCGGCAGCTACTTAGACGCCGCCCTCACGCGCTGACGTCAGTTCTGTACACGACTTTCCACACCAGAAACACAGAGCCATGCAAGATACTCACCACTGGTGCACAAAACTAGGGCCCTGAAAGGATATCCTTAATCCTAGAAATCAGTTCGCAGAACGGGGAGGATTGGTGGGGTGGTAAGGAATCTATAACTAAGGTTTCTTACAGATGTATTGTTACTGAAGGTAAGTAACTTGTTCATCTGAAAGAAAAACGTTAGTTATAGATTCCTTACCTTAGAATAGATACCTCAGCAATACCAACCCCAGAGGTGGGTCTGAGAACCAAGATCACACCAGAAAGTCCAGGAAAACAGAACGGCCAAAGAAGCAGTCTCTCCGGACTGGACTGTCAAGGCAGTAGTGTTTGGTGAATGTTTGCAACGCGTAGCTGCCCGTCCCCCTCGTGGAATGGGCGTGCAGACCCACACAAGGCTCCTTCTTTACCAGAGAATAAAAGGCTTTCATACACAAAATGACCCATCAGGATATGGTCCGCTTGTGTACGGCCGACCTTTCTTGGCGCCCACGTAGACAACAAAGAGCTGGTCATCCACCCGGAACAGTCTGGTGCGATCCAGATAAAAGGAAATCGCACGTTTTGAGTCCAGACTGTGGAGCCTCTCCTCCTCTTTCGAAGGAGGTGGAAAGAAGGTGGGCAAAGTGATGGTCTGCCCGATGTGAAAGGCAGTGACAACCTTGGGCAGGAACTATGGACGAGTCCTGAGAACCACCTTTTCCAGATGGACAGACAGGAAAGGAGGCTTGGAGGAAAGGGCCTTGAGCTCACTCTTCTGGCAGATGTGATGGCTAGGAAGAATGCAGTCTTAAGTGTTAAGAGTCGTAGAGGACAGTTGTGAAGCGGCTCAAAGGGAGCGAACATTAAATGGGTTAAGACTAGATTAAAGTCACACTGAGGCATAACAAAAGGCATAGTAGTAAAGAGATGAGTTATGCCTTTCAAGAAACGATTAACAACTGGGGACTTGAGAAGAGAAGGCTGATCTGGAAGCCGAAGGAAGGCAGAGATAGCCGAAAGATAGCACTTGATAGTGCCCAGAGTAGAGCCCTTCTGGGCTAATGAAAGGAAAAACAAGAGAACCTCAGAAAGAGGGGCAGAAAGGGGATCCACAGCCTCTGCTGTACACATTGCCACAAAATTGTTCCACGGGTAGGCGTACACCGCTTTAGTGGAGGGACGCCTGTCTGCCAAGATTACATCACAAACTTCGGGAGGCAGGTCAAAAGACGTCAACTGCCGCCCCTCAATCTCCACGCAAGGAGGTGGAGGTTTGACAGGTTCAGGTGGCAGACCCTCCTCTGTCGCTGCAACAGAAGATCCTCCCGAAGAGGCAGACGGGTCGGAGGATCGATGGCCATGTTGAGCAGCTCGGGATACCAGACTCTTTGTGCCCAATCCGGAGCCACAAGGATGACTTGAGCCCGGTCGCGCCTGATCATCTTCAGCATCTGGGCAGAAGTGGTATAGGCGGAAAGGCGTACAACAGACTGCAACTTCACTCGCGACGAAAAGCGTCACATAGCGAGTGCCGCCTTGGAAATTCCAAAGCGCAGAATTGTTGACATTGCGCGTTCTCTTCGGTGGTGATTAGATCTAACCAAGGCTCTCCCCACTGTCGAAAGAGACCTTGCACCACCTCTGAGTGAAGACGCCATTTGTGATCAATCATGCACCTGCGGCTGAGTTTGTCCGACCTGGCGTTCAGAGAACCTTCCAGGTGTTGACCCACCAGGGATATGCCCTGATGTTCCAGCCATGTCCAGAGGTGGGCCTCCTGACATAAGGTCCACGACCCCACCCCGCCCTGTTTGTTGCAGTACCACATGGCGGTGGTGTTGTCCATGTACACCTGCACTACTCTTCCCCGTAGAGAGGGAAGGAATGCCTTGAGTGCAAGACGGATCGCCCGGAGCTCCAGAAGATTGATATGGAGGCCGGACTCAGCCGAAGACCAGAGGGCTCTGATCTCCGCCTCTCCCATGTGGCCGCCCCATCCCAGAAGGGAGGCATCTGTCACCACTGTGTGTTCTGGTTGGGGAAGGGAGAGGGATCTGCTGTTGACCAAATCCTGGGTTCTGAGCCACCACTGAAATTGCCGTGCAGTGCCCTGCGAGATCCGGGAGCAATCTGACAGATTACCCTGATACTGCGTGCCCACTGGAGCTTCAGGTCGACCTGGCATGATCGACCAGCAGGATGCAGAAGGCCATGAGGCCCAGTAGCCTCAGGGTCATCCTGACCGAAACCCGGGATAGAGGCTGAAAGATCGGCATCATAGCACGAATGTCCCGGACTTGCTTTTGGGAGGATAAACCCGAAACCGCGTTGTGTCCAGAACCGCTTCGATGAAGAGGAGCTTCTGAGAGGGAATCAGGTGTGACTTCGGCACATTGATGGAGAACCCCAGCAAATGCAAGGGATTAGCCGTAGTCTGGAGGTGGGAGATGACTGCCTGGGGCGAGCCCGCCTTCAACAGCCAGTCGTCGAGATAGGGGAAGACTGGAATCCCGATCTGCGCAGATGAGCTGCAACCACCGCCATCACTTTCGTGAACACCCGAGGGGCGCTAGTAAGGAAAAAGGGGAGCATGGTAAACTGAAAGTGCTTGTGGCCTACCTTGAACCGCAGGTAACGCCGGTGGGCAGGCAGGACGGGGATGTGAAAATAAGCATCCTGCAAGTTCAACGCTACCTTCCAGGGTCGAGGGCAGGCAAGACCTGAGCAAGCGTCAACATCTTGAACTTCTCCTTCCGGAGGAAGGAAGCGATGGACGTTCTTGAGATTCAAGATAGGACGCAGGCCCTTCTCCTTCTTGGGTACCAGAAAGTAGTGGGAGTAACAACCACGACCTACTTCTGGGAGAGAAACACGCTCGGTGGCTCCCTTGGCCAAGAGAGCCGTAACTTCCTGTTGGACATTGCCCAACTGATCCTCCAACATGCGGTGGTATTGAGGTGGCATGGTTGGAGGAGTAGCCTTGAAGTAGCCCCTTCGGACTATTTGCAAAACCCACCTGTCCGACGTGATGGTGTGCCAGTGGGGGAAGGTGATGGTGGGTCCTGCCACCCACTGGCATTTGACGAGCCTGAAAAGTTGGACTAGGAAGGTTTGGAGGCTGCTGCAGAGGGGGGGTTGGTGGACTGGCCCACCCGCTGGTCCCCGGAGCCATGGCTGTGGTTCCCACGTCCCCAGCCGCCTGAAAATTGGAAAACTTGCTGCGGCCTGTGGCTCTGGGCAGGACATAGTGGGGCACCCCTTCCGTCGCCATGAAAGGGGCGAAAAGCAGATTGCACAGGGCGGCTGCAGAGGCCCAAGGGCTTGGTTGTAGCCCAAGAGTCCTTGAAATGCTCTAACACGTTGTCCGCTTTGTTGCCAAAAAGGCGACGGCCATCAAAGGGCATGTCCATGAGGGTATCCTGGACTTCCCTCAAAAAGCCAGTCGATCTCATCCAGGCGTAGCGACGAAGGGCTACTGAAGTGGAAATCGTCCCACCCAGAGAGTCGGCGGTATCCAGCCCACAACGGATGGTAAACTTCGTTGCATCACTCCCAGCAGCAATAGCCTGGGAGAGCACTGTACGGGCCTCCTCCAGACACTGAGGCAGCACCTGCGCAAACGTATCCCACACGGAGTGGGAATAAAGGCCCAATAGACATGCAGTGTTTACTGACTGGAGTCCTAAGCTGGCGGAAGAGAAAATCTTCTTTCCAAGATGATCCAGCATCTTGGATTCCCTTTCCGGTGGAGTTGTAGTAAACAACAAAACATTGAACTGGGGGTCTAGTCAGATCCTGCTTCCTAAGCAGAAAAATAAAGAGAAACGGGCTAAAAAAGTCCCAGAGAACAAAAAAAGTAAAAGAGTAAGAGAAGTAGAGAGAAGAGACAACCAGATGCAATCAGGAGTGAACCTTGGAGCGGAAAGATCGGATACCCATCAATTATCGATGTGATCAGTCTTATCATCAGGTTGTCCAATCCAAATTGAGATGCTTCTCTTGATCATAGAGAACATCTGAATGAAAGGATTACACTCATTGGTAAGCCAAGGTTGTCAAGGGATTGGAATGGAAAAACAAACCATAGTTAGATGGTAGGATAATTGACAGGAGTGCAGTGCTAACAAGATACAGTGAAGTGGTGTGTTAAAATAGAATTGCGAGAAAACACTACCAATTTATTACGTGTCTCGCATCCTAATTAAAACAACAGTGCAGAAAGGCAGAATTAAACAAATGACTGCCGTGTGGAGGTCGACATGTTTCAGCCAATTGAGATACAATCACCTCTGAGGTTTTCTTCAGGACCTGTGTTGTTATTTATCTAGCTACTGCAGTAAAGTGAAGAACACGTATAGTGAAAAACATATAGATAAAGACAGACAAGTACGTTTATCTCACTATCATGTAGACATGGCACATTGTACCATACTGAATGTATCCTCCGTCTCAAAAGGATGCTGCGTGCATCTGCCAAGAAAGCAAAAGGAATTGTCTCAAAAGAAGGAAAAATAAGAAATAAAAGCACTTGTTTTTGTTCTAAACAAAAAACCAACATAATATTAGATGTTTTAGAGGGCTTACCCGTAATGATCGGGGAGCAGACCTCACCTCGCCCGGATCCTGATTCCCGACTAAGAGGCCCCGCTCTATATGAAAAGAAAAATGAACTACCAATAGCTGGAAAGCAAATTCTGCAAAATCCAAGAAGAAAGTATATGCCAGTGTATTATACTACTAGCTACAAAAAATGGTAGTCTACAACTAGGAATAAACCCACACAATGTGTCATGCCAAACAAAAGGTAACTCCCCGGCAGGAAGTAATAGGTGATAATGTTAAATGGGAAAGGGGATATCTGATATGTACTTAAGCAAGAAAAATTCATGCGTGACGAAACATCTACACCTCTCAGGCATGGGCATAGTTGCATGGGTTCGCATGATGATGTTAAAGAACTGGTTTATCAAGGGGGAATTTCGCCAGGAAAAAAGACATGTAGAGAGGTCTAATAACTTCGTAAAACGAAGATACTCTACTAGGGAACGCCCGATATTCTTCTAAGAATAAGAAGACTTAAGCAGTGGCCCCTGTGCTTACCTCTCCGTCGTTGCCTCGTTGCGGCACGAGAATCAGGAGGGAGGTAACCGGGACTGCAAAGACGGCGTTCTAATGGAGCCTCCAAATCGCGTTTGGACAGCGCGAGATTACGTAGAGGTAGGCGCGTTACCCTGTATCCGGAAACATCAACCGGACTACAAGGTGACGTCACAATGGCCGTTTATGTAGTTCCTCAAGGTTACGAGGATATCGACTTAGTTGTATCCAGTTCAGTTACGTGGCAGGAAACAACAGCAAAACAGTGTCTATTATTATTTGTTAACAAAGTCGCCTATACTGTCAGCTTACAAACACATAATTATGCTGGCTGAGGCGGCAACTCAGTGAAAACGAACTGACCAAGACTACAGAATGACGTCATAATGGCCGCTGGTGTAGTTCGTTATGGTTTACTAATGAAGTATATGCGTGATTGATCTCGATACTCCAAAAGAAAAACCAATATTGGCTGTTTGAGGTGTAAATGCGTGTGTCTGCAACTAGCAAATAAGTACCTCTCTGTGACCACAAGATCTCTCATTAGTAATCGGGAAACAAGTAATGTCAGATATAGAAACATGTCAGTGATGGGAGTGTAAGAAACTCCAAAGTGACATCACAGAGTGTACTGGAATAGTTCAATGGCTATATCTGGACAAGGACTCGAACTATAAATAAGTAGCGAGTGTATCAAAAATGAGAGTCATAGTGTTAGTTGTTGAGAACGTGTTGGTAATGATCAGAAGATAATGCAAAGCGCCAAAGGCAATTTAAATGCAAATGGAGAAGCCAGCAGGTACCCAAATATTAAAATATACTGTAAGAGGGCACCAAGATATGTTCATAGGGTAGTCCAAGGAATTTCATCATTCAAACCCCTCGCATCGCTCTGTAATTTGAACACCCATTTCTGTTCTTTCACAAACAGGTATTTGGTGATGTCAACAATGTGTGATGGTATCAATGGTTTTTCGAGCACTGTCCAGGAAAAATCATCTGCTGTATGATTTTGATCAACGAAATGTCTAGTAAGTTTAGTCGTTGATTTTCTGCACCTGAAAGAACTCTTATGTTCTACCATGCGAGTCCGTACTTTCCGGGTTGTCATACCTACATACTTGTATTGACAGGGACAAGTAATAAGGTAGATCAAATTGTCACTGTTGCAGTTGGTGAACCTCTTCAGCAGCCAAGGTCTGTTCGTACCTATATCGATAGAGGTAGTATGTTTCGTTTGTGGACAAACAGAACAGTTGCCACAGGGGAAATGGCCAGCCACTGCCGGGAGTTCCCAGAGTGTACCTACTGATCTCTGGGGCAAAGTTTTGGGGCGGGTGTGTACTAACCGGTCCCGTATGTTGCTAGACCTCTTAAAAGAGAACAGAGGGGTTGCCAAGGACCTGTCACAAGAAGACAGAATCCGCCAGTGTTTCCTTACGCTTTTTTGTATTTTGTTCGCCAATGTACTGAATGTAGTGACAAAGGTCATGCGTTCAAGAGGAGGTTTCTCAATTGCAGGTTCCAAAAGGGCTTCACGATGATTATTGGTGGCCCGCTTGAAAGAGCGTTTCACTAGCCTGGGAGGATAGTGTCTCGAGATCAATTGTTCCGTGAGGACTTCAGCGTGTTTTTTGAAAGTATTCACAGTTGAGCAGTTCCTGCGGACCCGCAGGAACTGTCCAAATGGTAAATTGTCCCTCAACGATTTCGGGTGTTGACTGTCATACCTTAGTAGAGAGTTACGAGACATTGGTTTTCGATAGAGCTCACTTTCAAGACCTGTAGGTGTAACAAAGATGGACAGGTCTAAGAAGGCTAGCCTGCTCTCATTGATCTCAACTGTGAACTTTAAGAACTGATTTCTCGTGTTCAGCCATTGATGAAAGAGAAGAATAGACGCACGATCTCCTCTCCAAACCACTAGCACATCATCAATATATCGTTTCCATAATCGGATGGAATCAAGAAACGGATTGGTGGAATTAAAGATGTGTTGCTGTTCATAGGAGTGGACATAAAGATTGGCCAGGCTCGGCGCAAAAATACTGCCCATACTGGTCCCGGAAACTTGGAGGTAGATCTGGTCTTCAAATTTAAAGAAGTTGTCTTTCATGGCAAGTTTGGCAAGTGCCATAATAAAGTGTACAGGGGTGATGGAATTCAAATCGGTCTCTAATAGGATAGTGGATATTGTGTCCAAAGTCTCATCCTGGGGGATGGAGGTGTAAAGCGCCTCAACATCAAAAGAGACTAAGAGATCAGTACTGGTATCAAAATCGATGGTAGGTAACAGACGTAGTACGTCTTTCGTATCCTTGAGATACGTGGGCATCTTGCTGACAATGGGTCTCAGGAAATGGTCCACAAAGGTGGAAAGAGGTTCCAGTATAGCTCCTTGGCCCGAAATAATGGGTCTGCCAGGCGGTGGTCTTTGTGCCTTGTGTATCTTTGGTAAGATATAGAAGTACGGCATGATGGGGAATTTGGTTTGTAAAAACTGGGATTCTTTAGCTGTAATCCAACCTTCGCAGAGTGCTTCCTCCGCCATATCACTAATAGTACGCTGTAGTCTATTAGTGGGATCTTCCGCCAGTGGTAGGTAGAAGCGGCGGTCTTCCAATTGTCTCAAGCATTCAGTTCTGTAATCGGATGTGTCTAGAATCACTATGGCGCCGCCCTTGTCCGCTGGTTTTATGGTGATCAAAGTGTCTGCGGACAAATCTCGAAGGGCCCTTTGTTCACCCAAAGGTAAGTTAGTGTATGAGGATTTATGACTCGTAGAGAGTAAGGTGACATCTCTTTTCACTGCTTCTTCAAAGGTTAGAACAGCCGGCGGAACCGTTTGACTGGGGGGATTAAACACTGAGCGTTTCTTGAGGCCAGTGTTCATATCGGTGTCTTCATCTTCGGTCAGTTCTTTATCTTTGAAAAAGTAATGCAGTCTCAATTTCCGAAAGAAACGTGCCAATTCACACTGTGTCTGAAAAGGATCGCCGTCAAAGGTGGTGACAAACCCGAGACCTCTATTCAAAACTGATTCTTCATCTTTGGTGAGTATCTTGGAGCTAAGATTGACAATCAGGTCTGATGGGGGCTGTCTGTCGGAGGAACGTTCCTCTGTGTCTGACTGCGGGTCCCCATGTGTGGGCCTGTTTGGGGGTCCCAGTGAACCTGGGACCGTTGGTTTCTTCTTCTGCCTCTGGACCTGGGGGGGCCTAATCCTAAAAAAGGATGCGAGTTCGGGTCAGATGGAAAGCCTTGAAAAGGTGCCATTGGTGGTTGAAAAGGATGTGGGGGGTAATTCCACGGTGTTGGTGGCCACCACTGCTGGAATTGGGGCATGGGCTGTCCCCTATAACTATTGAACCGATTGAATCTGCCCCTCCCTCTTGGTGGTTGTTTGAATGAGCCTTGGCCCTCTGAGTCACTATCCTCCGTGCTGGATCCTGAATATGTAGACCCAAATCTCTTGCCACTATTCCGGAATTCAGGAGGAGAGTAATTCTCACTGGTGTATGGGTAGACTGTCTCATGTTTAAATTTGGCCAGGTCTTTCTTAAATTTCTCAATTTTTGAGAGTAAGATGGAATCTTTAAACTCTTTGTTGTTTTTATTGGATTCTTCCTGATTTTTACGAAAGAGACTGGCAGTGATGGTTGTTTTTATTTGCGATTCTAAGAGTTGTATTTCAATCAAAATAGAATCAGCGACCTTTTTGGCAGTGCTGATAATCAGTATGAGCCAGTCACGCGTGCAGCGCCAGGCTATCAGGGACCAATCTTTTAGAAAACCCTTGTCTGTAAGGAACAGACGTGGAGCATTAGTGACTATTAAGCCTGGGGGTGCGCAGTTGGCCCTTAGATATTCTGCCATAATGGCACCATGGACCGAGGAACGGGAGTGTGATTTCTTCAGAATCAGGATCTTACCCCATTCATCAACAACACTAACAGAGGAGGTGGAGGGTAAATCTAAAATACTGGGAGTATTGTCAAGAATGGATTGCAGAGTAGCATCATCATATGCTAAGCCGCCACATTCGGCCATTTTGGCATAGATCAGGGAAACAGCAGGGAACAATTGGATGACAGACACATAAAGTGGGAAAATCGAAGAAAAGAAGAACTCACTAGTTGTAAGTTCAATGTGTTCTATCCTAAAGGTATAGAAAGATGTATGTAAGCACAGACCCGCAGCTGGTAAGCTGCTCAATAACTAGGCACTAGAAAAATTCTTTGTAGGGTCTAAGGGAAATTTTAGTGACCTGCCACAGTTCTAATCCCCTAAATCTATATAGTAAACAACAAAACATTGAACTGGGGGTCTAGTCAGATCCTGCTTCCTAAGCAGAAAAATAAAGAGAAACGGGCTAAAAAAGTCCCAGAGAACAAAAAAAGTAAAAGAGTAAGAGAAGTAGAGAGAAGAGACAACCAGATGCAATCAGGAGTGAACCTTGGAGCGGAAAGATCGGATACCCATCAATTATCGATGTGATCAGTCTTATCATCAGGTTGTCCAATCCAAATTGAGATGCTTCTCTTGATCATAGAGAACATCTGAATGAAAGGATTACACTCATTGGTAAGCCAAGGTTGTCAAGGGATTGGAATGGAAAAACAAACCATAGTTAGATGGTAGGATAATTGACAGGAGTGCAGTGCTAACAAGATACAGTGAAGTGGTGTGTTAAAATAGAATTGCGAGAAAACACTACCAATTTATTACGTGTCTCGCATCCTAATTAAAACAACAGTGCAGAAAGGCAGAATTAAACAAATGACTGCCGTGTGGAGGTCGACATGTTTCAGCCAATTGAGATACAATCACCTCTGAGGCTTTCTTCAGGACCTGTGTTGTTATTTATCTAGCTACTGCAGTAAAGTGAAGAACACGTATAGTGAAAAACATATAGATAAAGACAGACAAGTACGTTTATCTCACTATCATGTAGACATGGCACATTGTACCATACTGAATGTATCCTCCGTCTCAAAAGGATGCTGCGTGCATCTGCCAAGAAAGCAAAAGGAATTGTCTCAAAAGAAGGAAAAATAAGAAATAAAAGCACTTGTTTTTGTTCTAAACAAAAAACCAACATTATATTAGATGTTTTAGAGGGCTTACCCGTAATGATCGGGGAGCAGACCTCACCTCGCCCGGATCCTGATTCCCGACTAAGAGGCCCCGCTCTATATGAAAAGAAAAATGAACTACCAATAGCTGGAAAGCAAATTCTGCAAAATCCAAGAAGAAAGTATATGCCAGTGTATTATACTACTAGCTACAAAAAATGGTAGTCTACAACTAGGAATAAACCCACACAATGTGTCATGCCAAACAAAAGGTAACTCCCCGGCAGGAAGTAATAGGTGATAATGTTAAATGGGAAAGGGGATATCTGATATGTACTTAAGCAAGAAAAATTCATGCGTGACGAAACATCTACACCTCTCAGGCATGGGCATAGTTGCATGGGTTCGCATGATGATGTTAAAGAACTGGTTTATCAAGGGGGAATTTCGCCAGGAAAAAAGACATGTAGAGAGGTCTAATAACTTCGTAAAACGAAGATACTCTACTAGGGAACGCCCGATATTCTTCTAAGAATAAGAAGACTTAAGCAGTGGCCCCTGTGCTTACCTCTCCGTCGTTGCCTCGTTGCGGCACGAGAATCAGGAGGGAGGTAACCGGGACTGCAAAGACGGCGTTCTAATGGAGCCTCCAAATCGCGTTTGGACAGCGCGAGATTACGTAGAGGTAGGCGCGTTACCCTGTATCCGGAAACATCAACCGGACTACAAGGTGACGTCACAATGGCCGTTTATGTAGTTCCTCAAGGTTACGAGGATATCGACTTAGT
The DNA here is from genome assembly GCF_964204655.1 of Triturus cristatus. Taxonomy (NCBI): domain Eukaryota; kingdom Metazoa; phylum Chordata; class Amphibia; order Caudata; family Salamandridae; genus Triturus; species Triturus cristatus. The sequence continues at coordinate 1,061,034,004 of NC_140590.1, forward strand.
TGTATCCAGTTCAGTTACGTGGCAGGAAACAACAGCAAAACAGTGTCTATTATTATTTGTTAACAAAGTCGCCTATACTGTCAGCTTACAAACACATAATTATGCTGGCTGAGGCGGCAACTCAGTGAAAACGAACTGACCAAGACTACAGAATGACGTCATAATGGCCGCTGGTGTAGTTCGTTATGGTTTACTAATGAAGTATATGCGTGATTGATCTCGATACTCCAAAAGAAAAACCAATATTGGCTGTTTGAGGTGTAAATGCGTGTGTCTGCAACTAGCAAATAAGTACCTCTCTGTGACCACAAGATCTCTCATTAGTAATCGGGAAACAAGTAATGTCAGATATAGAAACATGTCAGTGATGGGAGTGTAAGAAACTCCAAAGTGACATCACAGAGTGTACTGGAATAGTTCAATGGCTATATCTGGACAAGGACTCGAACTATAAATAAGTAGTGAGTGTATCAAAAATGAGAGAGTCATAGTGTTAGTTGTTGAGAACGTGTTGGTAATGATCAGAAGATAATGCAAAGCGCCAAAGGCAATTTAAATGCAAATGGAGAAGCCAGCAGGTACCCAAATATTAAAATATACTGTAAGAGGGCACCAAGATATGTTCATAGGGTAGTCCAAGGAATTTCATCATTCAAACCCCTCGCATCGCTCTGTAATTTGAACACCCATTTCTGTTCTTTCACAAACAGGTATTTGGTGATGTCAACAATGTGTGATGGTATCAATGGTTTTTCGTATCCCACACGGAGTGGGAATAAAGGCCCAATAGACATGCAGTGTTTACTGACTGGAGTCCTAAGCTGGCGGAAGAGAAAATCTTCTTTCCAAGATGATCCAGCATCTTGGATTCCCTTTCCGGTGGAGTTGTAGGGAATGCGCTCCTGGAAGAGGAGGCTTGGATCACCAAGCTCTCTAGAGTGGGGTGTTAGAGAGAAAAGTGGGGTCAGGCTATCATCCTGCCCACGGGAGCCCCCGTGTTGGGCCTGGACCAAGTGCCCAAAAAGACGTCGGTAAGGGCCTCATTAAACGGCAGCAGGGGCTCCAAAGAGCTCGCAGCCAGCTGAAGCACCTCTGTCAGGAGATTAGTTCTGACTGCCACCGTAGGAAGCTCGAGGTTGAGAGCCTCGGTCGCCCTAAGCAACACCACTGCGTATGACGCTCCCTCCTCCGTAGCCACGGTAGGAGGAGACAACATGCCATGGGCAGGGGAGGTGTCTAGACCACTGGCATCCCCCAGTTCCTCTCTCCAGTCCCGTTCAGATTATAGCTGATCAGTCAGAGGGTCACCTGACCCCGCCCAGTCCTCCTCCTCATCCTTTGGGTGCCAATCAGGCCGAAAAGGGACCCCAGGAGTAAACAGGGGCACAAAAACCGGGCGACGCCAGTCCAGTTCCACATCAGGGTGGAGGCAGAGGTCGATGCCGGCCGGGAACACAACCGGCTGCGGTAGTGGTAGTGGTGCCGGAGGAAGCAGCGCAGGTGGAGGTGTTATAAGGTCAACCAGCGCCGATCCGGATCTAGTCCTGGATCCAAGGGGTGCCTGCGGCGCCGGGAATACCTAGGCCCCCAACCGAGTCCGTGGGGCCCGAAGGCGTGCCGGCGGTTTTGGGTTGCCCAAAGATGGCATGCATCGCCTCGTAAAATTTACTAAGTTGGGCAGGAGTCGTCCCGGGTCCCGGAATGGAAGGGAAGGGAAGGGAAGCCCGGAGTCGACTCTTCGGGCTCCACGCGAGGAGCCGCGGGAGGGGCAACGCCCGCATCCCATCAACCCACCGAGGGAGAGCAGTCGAAGAGCGATGATGCTTCTTCGACTTCTTCTTATGCTTCGACTTACCCGACCCCCAAGTGCTAAGACTTGGAAGAATGATGATGGCTACGCGACCAGTCCCTTGACCTCCCTCTCAACTGGGACCTCGAACGGCCTGGAGCCAACTGCCAGCGCTCAAGAAGCTTTTGGGACCGCTCCCGAAAAGCCTTCAGAGCCATGGACCGGCAGTCGGAGTACGACTTGGGGTCGTGGTCGCGCTCCAGGCAAAAGAGGCACACGCGGTGCGGACGCATAACTGACATCAGTTGGGTACAGGAACCGCATGCCTTGAAGCCGGGCATCCCTACGTGCACCAGGAGTCGTAGACTCAAAAAAGAAATTGACAAAAGTCGCCAAAAAGTTCAGTCAAACAGTGACTGGAGGTACCGCTCTCTCTGGATCTGCGCTGGCTGGTGCGGAAAAATAAAGAACTGACGTCAGCGCGTGAGGGCGGCGTCAAAGTAGCTGCCACGATGTCATCCAGGCGACCACGACACCAACGACGGACGCAGAGCTGACCGACGCCCCCCTTTCGACGCGCAGAGGTACTGCTGATGAAAAAACTTTCCAGATCCAGTCTGACGCCTGGGGGTAATTCTATGGTAAGGAATCTATAACGAACGTGTTTCTTTCCGATTTACATGATCGCTTGTGAAGGCATACAAGGAGCCTTTTAAACCAGTGACCATCCTCGAGATATCGGATATGGAAAAACTATGTGGGCATTTCGAGCGTGGCCGCTGTGTAGCATGTGGCACCATAACTAACTGTAAAGCTTTAGAAATAAAAAAAGACTGACTTCAGGAAACACAAACCTCAAGTAATTAAACAAAAATTAAGAAAAACTGGTGATTACTGTACTGAATGACAGTGGGGTCTTTCCTATGTAGGGAACATCACTCGGAAAATTTGGTGCAGGACTCCTACATCAGTTTAGAATTTGTTGTAAAGCTACATGCCCAAACCATTGTCACGGGTGGGAAGGGAAAGAAACCCTTTTCTTTAAATAGCCCTCACTCACTTTAATAGTGACATGCTTCATCATAGGGCTCACCCCGACTGCTAAAAGTCGGAGTGGGCTCAACCGTGTTTCGGGGAGCACTTAAAGATATTGTGTATGGGGGCGTACTGTTAAAGATAAAATTCCTCAGCCACTCCTAAAGAATTCTTTAATAATGGAGTGGGAGGGAAGGTTAAAATATATACAATAGGGAGTCTAGGATGTGATGGTCCTATGATCCTAACTTTAGCACCAACATGTTTCCGCCCTTCCTATCTGGCCTAAATTGGTCCTGGGCTTTCGTCAGTGTGGGACGTAAAGAAGTTATTTCCCCCAAAGACGTGAATGTGAGTGAACTATTTGTTTCAGGCCCTCCTAAGTGATTAAGAACTGGAACAAGCCTAATACTTGCCACTGGTCTCGATGAGGAATTACCTATGTAGAGAAAAAGAGATAATATATGCATTTGCTACTGTTCGAGTAAGTGAGGGCTATTAAAAGAAAAGGGTTTCTTTCCCTTCCCACCTGTAACAACGGTGTTGGACATATTTCATTTGTTTCTCTAGTGAACTGTGTTCTGGAGAGGATCACCACCACACACTTCGGAATCCCCCATCCTATATTGATCATTCTTTCGTTGCTTGTCCTAACTGAAGAGAAAGCAGCAATTAAACTATAGAAGGGACATTCTAGTGGTAAAAAGGAAATAAAATAGGGAGGACGTGTCCCTTCTATCCTCTTGGTTGAAGACCTCTCTACCCATCCGGGACCTGTTGGTCCCAGGATTTGTGTACCAGAGTAAGGCTACATGCTCCTTTAGTTGAACTCTAAGAGACCACACCATCGTGACTCTGGTATGACCCAGTTTACTGATGTGGTATGCTACTCCAAAAGAAAAAAGCTCTCTCATGAGGAGAAAACAGAAGGAACTGATAGTTAGATATAATTAAATGAGGATTAAATATTGAAGTAAAAAGGATGGTATTATCTGTAAAATGAATGGCTGATTGTTTACAACGGATAAGATCTATAAGTGATGTGTGATGACATAGGATGTCATACTCTGAACAGCCCATTGTTCAGCAAGGGTTAAGATTTGTACTTTTGTACACTAATACAATTTTGGTAGAATTCTGTAGAGTTATTGTTTTAAGAATGCCCTCTCACGATACATCCTATACCATATGCCATTTGTTCAATGGTATGGTTGACACTGAGCTTAGATGATACTTTATAGCAGGTTTGGCTCGTTATTAATACAATTGTGTGTACACCTATTTTCGGACCTATATTCGGACCTACTGAGCTAGAAAAATAAATATGGTGGTCTGGTACATCTAGTATTCAATGTGCCATGTTGTAAGTATTGATCAAGCTTCGCTCAGATCTATAACTTTAGATTTAAAATGTGTTTTCTGGTCCCCTTTTCCAGTCGCATGTCAATTTGTTTAGTCTAGGCTTTAGTATTGTATATATGATTAGAGGTGGAAGCAATGCACAAAGCTGTTAAATGGATAATAACTGTTCTTATGTTACTTTGGCAGACATATAAGCAATGTGACCAGGTTTGAGGAAACACTGTGAAGTGTATGGACCACATTGTGAAATGTGTGGACTACAGGTTAGGTGATGCGTCCAATACTTCTTGGAAATATTTTTTTTTTTAACCTTTGCATCTTGTCCAGTACAGGGGAGATTCTATGGCTTATATACTAGCTGCTGCATTTCCACTTAAGTGTAAGTAACTGGACAACTTTAATCAGGGCATGCATTCGATTGGGTTGTGCACACTGCGCTTTATTATATAGCCCGACGTCCTGTACTCAGTAGTTTTTAGGTCTCGCCTGGCGAACGCAGCACGAAGCGCTGCTGTCGCCAGCGAGATCTATTGTTGCTGACTTGCCTCGGAAGGGGGAAAGGAGATGGGCACGCGCATGGTCTCGGCGGATTTGAGTTGGTGTACGCGCTTACAGCCACGCGGCGTGCACATCTCCTGTCCCCCTTCCCTCGCAAGCCAGCATGCAGTTTCACTTTCGTCCTCACCAGCCTCCTGTAATTTTTTTTTTTAAATGCGCTCGCGCGTTCCATGCGCGGCGCGCTTTAAATATACAACATGCAATTTATCTGAAAGCTTCCATGTCAATTGCAAGCAAAACAAAGCCGTGGCTGGTAACACGCTATCCTTTAAACTGCAATTGATTTAATTACAAGTGAGAGAATCACGCACGAAGGGAAAAAAAACGCGTGCAAATACTGAAATGCAGCATACTCACATTATAGTGCACCATACCACCCCCTGAGCTGCCAGACGCCACCTCGGCTACTACCGCTTTCGCCACCGCGCTCGTATGTTCAGTGTTTGTTGCCACTCATCGCCTCAGCTATCGCTTTGCCAGCGTTCGCGTATGCGTAAGCCACTGCCTCACTCACACCTGCGGCTCTAAAGAGAAGGCGGAGGAGTAAATTGACAAACTAGACCACATACTACTAAATAGCCAAACAGGTGTGACGGCCATATTGGATGTAGCTTTACTTGCTCCGTGATTAGCTACCCAAGTGACCTTGCGGACGTGTCCCGTTTATAGGAGTTTGTCAACTAATGCTCCATCTTGGCCACTGAGCTCCCATAAAAGCAACTGGAGAGAATTGTGATTAAGAGAAAACGAGTGGACTAAGAGGATCCGGGTTCTTCACTGACAGTCACTATCAATTGTGCAAGCAGACGTGGCTGGTAACACGCTACCCTTTAAACTGCAATTAATTTAATTACAAGTGAGAGAATGACGCACGAAGGGAAAAAAACGAAAAACGCGTGCAAATACTGAAACGCAGCATATAACTTTATAGTGCGCCATACCACCCCCTGAGCTGCCAGCCCCCACAACACTTTTCACCCTGGACTCTACGTTTAAATAGCCGCAAGTGTTTCCAGGCAAGGCGGCAGCTACATGTAATTAAATAACTGCTCTGGTGGCTCCTTTTTTCCATCATCTCGGACTCTACATTTTTTTTCCTTTGCCAAGCGATCAGCGGAGCTCCTTTCAAGGAGGGCGGGGGGGCTTCAACTTCATTTAATCTCCCTGTCCTGTACCCCAAAATCAATTCCAGCCGGAGTATCGTAAGATGGCAGCAGCCATGTCGAGCTGTATGTGTGAAGGGCGGCAGCTACATGCTACAAGTGACTTAGTAATTAAATAGGAGCATTTCTTTTCAGCATGAATTTAAATGTTTTCCATCTTGGTTGGTACTTTTGTGAGCTCCGTGATTATGTACAAAATGGTATGTCTGAGCTGCTTTGTATGTGTTCTGAGGAATGCTATCTTTTACCTTCTGCAGTGTTTATGTTCACGAGGACTTCTAAGAAACATTGGCATCTCTGCAACTTCATGTCCAAATGAAGCTCCGGGGAGTTTGTATATAATTTCTTTTTTTTGTGCAGTTTTTTATAGCGCGAAATCGACCCCAAAATACTGGGGTGCTTTACATGAGGGATAGTTACATTACACAAGGACACATTCATTTTTGGTAGGCACGTGGAGATTAAGTGATTTGCCCAGAATCACATAAGCATTTGCAATGTAATGTGTCTCGTATTACTGAAAGTTTGAGCTATTGGTGTTGCTAATAATAGTTCCATTATTGTTAGCAACGCCAATAGCTCAAACTTTTAGTAATGCGAGACCTATTGCATTGCAAATGCTTGTTTTTTTTGTTCTGGACTTTTGTCTACGTTGGTGTGCATAAGTTGTGGCGTCTACTCGTACATAGCACTGGATGCTGCCTCTGTTTATTATGTATATTATTGTTTGATGACATCGATTGATATAGGATATATTAACCCCTTCCCTGCTCATGACGGAAGCACTCCGTCATGAGCCACGGTTGCGCTGCGCTCATAACGGAGTGGTTCCGTCATGCTGCGGCCGTTGGCCGCCGCTCCGCCCACGCGGCGCTAATTCCCCGCCTGTGCGGGCGATTAGCGCAGTGGGCGGAGACGTGACGGAACCACTCCGTCATGAGCACAGCTCAACCGTGGCTCGTGACGGAGCGGTTCCGTCACGAGCACAGCGCAACCGCGCTAATTCCTAGCCGATCGCAATTTGTGACTAGTGTCATTTTTCGAATCAACCTATGTACTAATACATCAGTGTGCAAAATACTAAATCATAGTGGGTCTCAATTCGCCCTACCGGATGAATATTAATGAGATCGGTTACAAGCTGTGACCCACTACGATTCGTAGTCATCACAGGGAGGGTGGCCTGCTGGGGTCACCAGACCACAATGTCTGTGATTGCTCTTAAATAAAGCCCTTTTTATTTTTTTTTTAACAATGCAGGCTGGTTTCCTTAAAGGAAAACAGAATGTGTTTTTTTAAAAAAAAATAAAGTTTAGCTAACATTTTGAAAAAGTAGGCAGTGGTCCACGGGGCCTACTAATATTTTGCATTTATATAAATAAATAAATATATATATATATATATATATATAGATAGTTATAGTTACAACCTAGTTTCCATAGGAAATCTCAAAATTCTATTTTGAATAACTTTGGCGCCGGTTGACGAATCCTCGCAAAATTTTCAAAACTAATGGGGCGCTCCGCTCAGCTCCTACCCTGAAAGTCTTGGGGTGATTCGTCAAGCGGGGGCCGAGAAAAAAGGGGGTCCCAAAACGCGTTTTCCCCATGTTATTTTCCATAGGACCTTTAGACACAGCTACAGCCCGAACGGCTGAACAGAATTACGTGAAATTTGGCAGAGAGGTAGCCATAAGGTCAAGGAAGTGCCTTTTGCAGGTCTGGTGTAAATCTGTTCAGTATTTCCTGAGACAATAGCATTTAAAAGCATATCAATATCTATACGCGCGCACCGTGCGCGCACTGTGCGTGCACCCTGCCGTGCGCGAGCGCAATTCTGATTGGTTGTTAGATGTCGGTAAACATTCGAATCGGTCGAAACCAGGAAGTGTCGGCCGCCATTTTGTCTCTCACAAACTGAGGGGGTGAAAAAAGAAGGACCCCCAAGGGCGGAAAAAACAATCTTTTTTATTTTTTAAAAATCGAGAGGTGCGCGCACCCTGCGCGCACGGCACGAACTGCGAACCCTGGGTGCTCGGTGCGCCAAGCACACCGAGCGCCCACACCTCGTGATTTAAAAAAAAATAATAATAATTCACAGTGCGCGCACGGTGAAAAACCTGAAAAAAAAAATTAATAAATACATAACTTAGCATTTAAAAAACCGTACAAATTCACTGAAAAAACCATAGGTTTCACACACGTTATAGTTACGAATTAGCATTTAAAAAACCTTGCAAATTCACTTAAAAAACCATAGGTTTCACACATGTTATAGTTAGCTGGACATTTCACTCGTAAAAAACCAATGAAATTCCCCCGTTATAGTTACTGCAGGCAACTATAACTCACGCGACCGCAATCCTCTGCTGATGACGTCAGATATTACATCACTGATGACATATGTGTCTTTATGAAAAATAAATATTTGTAATATATGTATAGCTAAAGATTAATGGAAGAAGACATGGGTAAATAAGTGTCTAAATACAGTGATGTAATATCTGACGTCATCAGCAGAGGATTGCGGTCGTGTGAGTTATAGTTGCCTGCAGTAACTATAACGGGGGAATTTCATTGGTTTTTTACGAGTGAAATGTCCAGCTAACTATAAAATGTGTGAAACCTATGGTTTTTTAAGTGAATATATATATATATATATATATATATATATATATATATATATATATATATATATATATATATATATATATATGTATATCTTGTGCCATGTTATTTACAGCAACTGTACTAAAAAAATACACCTTTATTACTACATTGCAACTGTTAATTTTCAATTTATTACTACAGTACAGCAAACTTTACATGAGATAAACACTGTTTACTGCTTCACATATTAAAATTACTTTACACATGAAAACAACCAACAACCCTTATGGTCACAAGGCCTCTTCAGTATCATTATATCGTGCCTGAAAAATGTAATCTCTTTCTTCTTGGTTTTGGTTAGATAAACATGAAATATGGCATAACAGAAACCATACATGCAGCTCCGCAGTGTATAGTATTCTATTTATTATGACTATTGAGTTTCGAGAGGGGCATCAAGACTCACATGAGACTTCGTCTCGCACGAATCATGTCCCCTCTCCACAATCAACCATGATAATTAATTAGCATGCTAAACTCTCCAAATATATATATATTGGGGAGAGGATGTAGCCTTACGGCTAGAGCGGTCGACCTCAAAGCTGGGGAACCGGGTTAGAGTCTCGGCAGGGACGCTCAACATGCTGCGATTCTGGGCAAATCACTTACTCTCCCCGCGCCTAATAAAAATGAATGTGTCCATCTGTAACAAAACTGGTGCTCATGTAAAGCACTCTGATACACTCTGATACCCAATATCTTCGGGTCAAGTTTGCACTCAAAAAAAGGACTCAAAAAAGGACTCAAAAAAAAAAAAAAAAGCAAAATAAATATATATATTCCCCCCCCCCTAGAATATGATAATACACAAAATGTGTACAGCCGCCTGGTTCATCCTTCAAATGGCATGCCTCATAAAACACACCTGCTCCGCAATGAATCCTGAAAAACATTTCGAAATTCATCCCCAGACCACCAAAAGCGATGACAAGCCATGCTAACAGCAGACTGTGCACTATATAAATGACAGTGTAAATTATTTTCATTTAGCATAGATGCATGCAAATTTATCTCGAGGGGAATTGAAAATCTGCTTGGGAATCAGCTCTTCTGGCCCCATTTTGGCATTCCTGGTGATGTACAGTACGGATCCTTAATGCACTTAACACCCAGTACTGAGCTCAGGGCACGAGTCGGGGTTACACGCGGGTGGACGATGTCCACCCACTATTTTCACAGGGTGAACACCGTCCACCCTGCCAAGAATTTGGGCCCCACTGAATAATGTGCTGTACTCGTCCCGGTGTAATTTCCAAACACCGGGACACTTTCAGCAGCATACGCTTTCCATCTTCAACAAGCAACAACGTGCAGGCGGGGACGGGGCTTTCTTATTTAGGACTCCTGCTGGGCCCATAACAAAGGCCGAATTTGAGGGGTCATCAGGCCTCCTTTTGCTTGAGTCTCTTGGCTGGAAGCAGTCAGGAGCCTCCCATCTGCTGCAAATGAAGCGGAGGGGAAACAAAGGTTCACATCTTGTTAGCACTGAACGCATACTTAAGAGAGGCAGCTTTTCACTTTGTTAAGACACTTTTTAGGAGATATGCATGCACTGTAAGGATGTCAGATGTGTTGGTCTTTTCCAGTATTACACAAAGCAAATTGCATTTATATAGTGCTTACTACACCTGAGGAGGCGTTGAAATAATTTAAGTACCACTATTGTTTTAGGTCGAGCATTCGAGACCTCTTGTATATACTTTAGTATAGTGAGTATGTACTTTGTGGGCTCTGAAGATCAGCCCTATGACTTGTCTGCTTCCGCTTAGGGACATTTTTTACTGTTCAACAGCCTCTATTTAACTGCCTTGATGGGAAAAACACACTAGAGGTCAGTAAAATAACAGAATTGCTTTCTGTTGAGGGACTTTCTTTTTTTTAATTTTTCTGGCAACTGCCTCTATTTAACTTTCTTGATAGAAAACGACCAGCAGAGGCCAGTAAAATACCAGGACCACTTTAGCATCCTCTAGATTCCAGTCCATAGAAATGATCTTCCACGAGCACCCGTAGACTATAGTTTTTTCAAATCTAGTATTCTCAATGATATGACCACCGAAGGCCCTGATTTTATATTAAAAACAGAGCTTTGTACTATACCATTACCAACTGAAAGATAATATTTTCTCAATGTTAAAGAACAGTAAATGTTTCAGCACCCAGGCTAATATGCTGCATAGCTAAATACATAAAAGGCCCCAAAGGCGAGACCGATTGCATTGCAAATGCTTGTCTTGTATAGCCCTACTCATCCCATTGCAGAGTGTCAGAGCGCTTTACATCAACAGGTGCATATTACAAGTACAATCAATTATATACATTTGTAAATGAATGTACAGGATGTGTTGCATAAAACTGGGGGACTGCAAGGTGTAGAAGTCACATATCTCCCATAGCTCACAGTTCTATTATCCTCGCAATGCGCTCAAACATACACATGATAGACCTGCTAAACATAAATGTGAGGGCTTTAGATATTATGTCACTTCCTGTGAGGCCACTTCCTATAAAGTTGTGGCTTGTGATGCTACTTTCTAGGATGTCAATTCCTGTGATGGCATGTGAGATGTCATGCGCCGTGATGTTGTGCGCCGTGATGTCACTTGCATACTGCGTAACTAGGTTAGTCCCCCCACTTCTTTTTTTAAGTCTCGCCTGACCCAGCGCATGCGCTGGTCTGGTGAGACTTATTGAGAGGGCTCCAAAAAGTGCTACCAGGCCAGCCTAGAACTACAGTGCATGTGCACGTGCGCCGCGATTACTTTCACTTTCGCGGCCGCACGGCCGCTTTGATGTTTGATCGCGATCACTTTCGCGGCCGCTTGGTATAGCCAATAGGTCTCGCTTTTGGGACCTTATAAGTATTTAGTTATGCAACTGTTGCATGGCTAAACACTTATAAGGTCCCAAAAGCGAGACCTATTGGCTATGCCAATGCTTGTTAGGGCTTGTGCCCCGACTGAGCTATGTAGGGACCCTGTCGTTACAAGTCTGAAATCCTACCACGTCCAATTCACCCTGTCCCCCTCGCAAGATAAGTCACATGAGCGCTACTCAGATGGGGTTATAACAAAACTACTGACAATTTTGGTTCGACCCTGCAAACAATTAGTACTCCCTCTGTAAATACTCCTTTTCTCAACCTTAAGATGATTTAAAGCTTCTCCCATTGCACACAGTCGATGTGCTGATGTGATGAATTCTAACCTAAGACGACCTGCAAAGCCGCTCTGGCATCCTTTGGCGGCGGGACAGCTTTCCTCGCTGAGGACACTAATTGAAAAGGGAGCTGTAATTCTTCGCCTTGACATTCTGCGGCTATTGTTGCAAACATGTTTTAATTATTGCGTCCTCCATAAAGGAAAGCAGTTTTATCACACTGCGGATCTATATAATTGCGCTGACTTAACCGAGGATAAATGGTGCATGCATAATGTCACGCCGCCGGTAGACTCTGCAGTGCATTGAGCCTTAGAGTGTGAAAGGTCATAGTGGGTCAGTGGTGGTGAATCATGCCTTCACTGCAAAATATACGCCCCTGGTATGGGTTCCAGTAGGGTCACCTGCACATTTGACTTGTTGGCTAATTTAATAATCAGATTACCATGTTTCTGGTACGGATAACGTTTTTTAAATAGAACTACTGCAAACTTTTCAGGGAATGGCGTGCCAAAGCAGAGCCTCCGGCTGGGAGGAGGGTCAAGAAAGGACATTCCCTGAGTATCTTAATACTGTTCATCAAACTTTGACGAATAACATAACATGTGTATTTGTAAAGCGCACGTTCACCCCTGACAGGGCATCTTGGCGCTGAATAACAGATGTTTATTGTTACCCAACTCAATGGTACTCATTTTATCGAACTCAGATGGAAGAAAGGCTGAGTGGACCCGCTGGGATTTGAACCTGTGACCAGGAGGTCGAACACAGGGCCCTGCAGTGGATGCGAAGAGTTTAATGTTCTACTGAATTGCAAAGGAATATTTGGTCCATTACATTTCTAAGGAAGAATGCCCTATGGAGCAGCAAGAGGGATTCCCGCACCACCGCATCACCAGTGCTTTAGTCGCTTTATGCCTTTCCCGAAGTCATTTAGAAAATAGGCGATCAGTGCAGACCAACATTGGGAGAGGAGTGCAGTGGTTGACTCTAGACTCTGGTCAAGTGAAGCAGCCAAGCTTCAAACTCTGGCATCCTAGTTCCAAAGTTGCAAATCCTTTATTTGCATATAGCTCAGTTCTCTTATCTGCTGAAAGTAGGAACTCTTAGAAACCGAGTCAAGCACTATCTAGAATACAAGCACTGACAAAGCCAAAAGCTTTTTTTTATGGTGTCTGCACCCAGACACACACGATGCCAACACATACATTTACACAGCAAGCAAAAACAGAAGTACAAGACTACAGAAACCTACATTCTGGCTTCAAATGCACATAATAGTTACCCCTCGACTGAGGAAACAAAATTTGAGGTACACTAAAGAGTGAGGTGCCCTCCTATTCAATCCTGGTAAAACAAAAAGTGGAACTGAGAGCAATGAAAAATAGAGGGAAATGACAGAGGCGGGGACTACCTCTTTCAAATCATTCTTCCCCACTAGAAGCTCCCACCCAGAGGGGTTACCAGACTATGGAAGGGTCGAAAATACTCCAAACAGCGGCTGACCACTGGTTCAGCACATCAACCCCTATTCACACATGTAAGAGTCGTGCGCAATACGCTTCCGGGACCCGCCGCAGTTGGGCTCCACTGGAATCCAGACAAAGACAGTTTTTTTGAAATTATGGAAGGTGCACCAGGAAAGAAGTCAAAGTCCTTAAACGAGTCCTTAAATTCCTTTATTCTTCATTGTAAAAAGGATTAGGTAGACATCACACAATTCTCCTTCTGGCAGACGGCAGTTACGCCCGGTAATATCTATTTCCGGGTGTACCTGCCGTCTGCTAGAAGGAGAATTTTCAGCCCTGATGAAGTTCCTATGAATAGAACGAAACGCGTTGGCTGATGCCTAATCCTTTTTACGATGAAGAATAAAGGAGCACGTTCCATAATTTCAAAACACTATAGAAGGTAAACGAGGATTTTTGATGGATGGGAAATATGGAGAGACAATGAGGAGTTTTACTGAACCACGGGCAGAGTATGGGGTACTTTTTTTTTTTTTAACTAGATGCTTCACTCCAACCCAAGGTCTATTCACCGTTGGAAAGACAGGGTTTAATCTTTCTTTACAATGCTTCACGTGGGGCCGGCAGCTCCACTCTTTGCCTACTCACTTAACTTTCTTGGGAGCGAGCAATTACTTGGGCTACTTTAAGTACTGGAGTCAGTTTTAAATCAGCAGGGATGAAAGCTGCTTATATGAGCCACAAATAAATGAACAGATGTGGTGCGCTGCGACCCTCACAGTATAAGAAAAGAAAACGCAAACTGCCGTGACAACGGATTTAAGAGAGAAACCACCTCAAAAAGATTTCACCTTCCTAAAAACAGTAAATGTACATGCGATTGGAATAAATGCATCATAGCAGTGTTTATTTTCTTTTTCTACGATGAAAGGCCATCCCTAAATTGCGCTCAGAGAAAACAAGTAAAATAAACATTATAATAAGCTCTTATATTGCACTAAATATAACACGTCTGCTGTTTCTAAGTGCTACGAAATAAAAAAGTTATTATTGCCAATTTATAGTATAAAATGTACCCACTTCGAACCATGGAAGAATCAGTCCTACAAAAAGAAAAAAGTGAACAAACAGAATTTGGCACCACGACATAGATTTAAAGAAGGAACATTCTGTGTCTCATGCAAATTATTTCACATGCTAATCATGGGCACAAATGTAGGTATATGTGAGAGCATTGGGTCTTTTGCAGGAACCTATAGCAACCGTCAGAACACTGGTTTTGCTCCCTGCAAACACATCTCACCATTTGATCAGAATGGAATTGATAAAATGGGCACGAGTGATTTAACTGATATAAACATTTTTATTTAGAGTGCTACAAATGGACACATTTTGTAACGACTGCCACAAACACAGATTTTTGTAAACTGAAGATGAAATTCAAAGTTACAAAAGGTGTATGCCAAAAGATACAAGAGAATGGGTCTAACAAGCACTTTAACAAAAACCATCAAAGCGCTATACAAACAACATCATTATTCACAAATAATGCAGGAAGTTGTGTCTTAGAATATTGACAATCATTCTGCATTAGTTAAGGATTTTGTTTGGCACTAATGTACGAGTTGAACAAGTTACTTACCTTCGGTAACGATGTAGCTGTAAGAAACATTAGTTAGTTAGATTCCTCACCTTAGAATATCCCCAGGCGTCAGGCTGGATCCGGAAAGATTTTTCGTCAGCAATAGCCCTTGCGCGTCGCTAGGTGTCGTCTGCGGCTCCGCGTCCGTCGTCGGCATGGTGCGCCGGAATGACGTCGGAGTACTTCGACGCCGCCCTCGCGCGCCGACGTCAGTTCCTGTACATAGCTTTCCGCGCCAGGAACGCAGAGCCATGCAAGAGACCGACACTAGTGCCAAAAAAGTCTAGGGCCCTGAAAAGGATAACCTTAACCCTAGATGTCGGTTCGCAGAACGGGGAGGATGGGTAGGTCGGTGAGGAATCTAACTAACTAATGTTTCTTACAGATACATCGTTACCAAAGGTAAGTAACTTGTTCATCTGAAAGAAACACGTTAGATTCCTCACCTTAGAATAGATACCCCAGCAATACCATGGGTCTGCGAACCAAGATCACTCCAGAAAGTCCTGGAGAACAGAAAGGCCAAAGAAGCCGTCTCTCCGGACTTGGCTGTCCAGGCAATAATGCTTGGCAAACGTGTGCAGCGAGGTCCACATTGCTGCCCGACAGATGTCCTGCAAGGGGACTCCCCGACCCAGGGCAGTCGTCGCCGCCGTGGTCCGAGTAGAATGGGCCCTCAGCCCAACAGGAGGTTCCTTTTTAGCTAAGGAGTAACAAGCTTCGATGCACAAAAAGACCCACCGAGAGATGGTTTGCTTGTGCACCGCCCGCCCCTTCTTAGCGCCCACGTAGCCAACGAAGAGTTGGTCGTCCACCCAGAACTGTTTTGTGCGGTCCAGATAGAAGGAGAGCGCACGTTTTGGGTCCAGACGGTGGAGCCGCTCTTCCTCTTTCAAGGGATGCGGAAAGAAGGTGGGCAGCGTAACAGACTGCCCGATGTGAAAGGCAGTCACAACCTTAGAAAGGAAGGAAGGGCGAGTGCGGAGCACAACCTTGTCCGGATGAATAGAAAGGAAAGGAGGCTTAGAAGAGAGAGCCTGGAGCTCACTCACCCTTCTAGCAGAGGTGATTGCTACCAGGAAAGCAGTCTTAAGCATCAAGAGACGAAGAGGACAATTATGAAGTGGCTCAAAGGGAGCGCACATCAGATATGTCAAAACAAGATTCAAATCCCACTGAGGCATTACGAAAGGGACAGGAGGAAACGTATGAGTAATTCCCTTAAGGAATCGAGAAACAACAGGGGATTTAAAAGAGAGAAGGCTGATCAGGAAGCCGAAGGAAGGCATAGATAGCAGAAAGAACTTTTAAGAGTGCCCAGAGCAGAGCCCTGCTGGGCCAAAGAAAGAAGGAAGAGGAGAACCTCAGAAAGAGGGGCGGAAAGGGGATCCACAGCCTTTGCTGTGCACCATGCCACAAATGTGTTCCACCTACAGGCGTATACCGTTTTAGTGGAGGGACGCCTGGCTGCCAGAATCACATCGCAGACTTCAGGAGGCAAGTCAAATGGCATCAACTGTCGCCGCTCAATCTCCACGCATGAAGGTGGAGACTAGACAGGTTCGGGTGGAGGACCGTCCCCTGCTGCTTTGACAGAAGGTCCTCCTGAAGAGGCAGACGTATCGGGGGATCGCTCACCATGCTGAGTAGCTCAGGATAACAATACCTTCGTGCCCAATCCGGAGCCACCAAGATGACTTGGGCCCGGTCGCGCCTGATCTTCTTCAGCACTCTGGGCAGAAGTGGTATAGGTGGAAAGGCGTACAACAGACCGCAACTCCACTCGCGACGAAAAGCGTTCCGAGCCTTGGAAACTCCAATGCGCAGAACTGCTGACATTGCGCGTTCTCTTCGGTGGCGAATAGATCTAACCAAGGCTCTCCCCACTGCCGAAAGAGGCCTTGCGCCACGTCCGAGTTGAGACGCCATTCGTGATCCATCATGCACCGGCGGCTGAGTTTGTCTGATCTGGCGTTCAGAGAGCCCGCCAGATGTTGAACCACCAGGGTGATGCCCTGATGTTCCAGCCATGTCCTGCGGCGCAGAGCCTCCTGACAAAGGGTCCACGACCCCACCCCGCCCTGTTTGTTGCAATACCACATGGCGGTGGTGTTGTCCGTGAACACCTGCACCACACTTCCCCGGACAACGGGAAGGAATGCCTTCAGTGCAAGTCGGATCGCTCTCAGATCCAAAAGGTTGATATGGAGCCGAGACTCCGCCGGAGACCAGAGTCCTCTGATCTCCGCCTCGCCCATGTGCCCCCCCCATCCCAGGAGGGACGCATCCGTCACCACTACGTGCTCCGGGTGGGGTAGGGAGAGGGATCCGACGCTAATCCAATCGCGGTTCGTGAGCCACCAATGCAACTGTTTTGCAGTGCCCTCCGAGATCAAGACATGGTCGGACAGGTTGCCCCGATGCTGGGCCCACAAACTTCAGGTCCCACTGTAGAGCCCGCATTCGCCACCTGGTGTGATGCACTAACAGGATGCAGGAGGCCATCAGACCCAGAAGCCGCAGCACCAACCTGACCGAAACTCGGGATAGAGGCAGAAAGATGGGAATCAGAGCCTGAATAGCCCGGATCCGCTGCTCCGGAGGATAAGCCCGGAACTGCGCCGAGTCCAGAACCGCCCCGATGAAAAGGAGCTCCTGGGAGGGACTCAGATGCGACTTCGGCACGTTGATGGAGAACCCCAGCAAATGCAGGAGGTCGGCCGTAGTCTGGAGGTGGGAGACAACCTGCTGGGGCGAGCCTGCCTTCAACAGCCAGTCATCGAGATAGGGAAAGACTGGAACCCCTGATCTGCGCAGATGAGCTGCAACCACCGCCATCACTTTCGTGAACACCCAAGGGGCACTGGTGAGGCCAAAGGGGAGCACCGTGAACTGGAAATGCTCCTGACCCACCGTGAACCGCAGGTAACGCCGGTGGGCCGGCAGGACGGGAATGTGGAAATAAGCATCCTGCAAGTCCAACGCTACCATCCAGCCTCCTGGATCCAGGGCAGCCAGAACCTGAGCTAGGGTAAGCATCTTGAACCTCTACTTCCGGAGGAAGGCGTTGACGCTCCTGACGTCCAAGATAGGGCGTAGGCCCCCTTTGCCCTTCTTGGGAACCAGAAAGTAGTGGGAATAGCAACCACGACTTACTTCTGGACCAGGAACGCGCTCAACGGCCCCCTTGGGTAGAGGGCTGCAACTTCCTGCCGTAGAAGATTCAAGTGATCCCCCGACATGCGGTGGCACTGCGGTGGCATGGCTGGAAGGGTCGTCTCGAAGGGGAGGGAGTATCCCCTTCAGACGATTTGCAGCACCCACCTGTCCGACGTGATGGAACGCCAGTGGAGCAGGTGATGGTGAACTCTGCCTCCCACTGGCGTGGAATGGGACTGAAAGCACAGACTAGGAGGGCTTTGAGGCGGATGCTGCCGGGGTGGATATGGACTGACCGGCACGTTGACCCCCGGTACTGCATCGGCGGAATCCACATCCGCGACCGCGTGCAAGTTGAATCTGCGGCCGGTGGCTAGACGGGCGTGAGGGGGCGCCCCTTCCTTGGCCACGAAAGGGACAAAAGGCAGAAGTTTGCGGTCGTGGCCCAAGGACTTGGCCGTAGCCCGGGAGTCCTTGAAGCGCACCAGCGCACTATCCGCCTTCTCGTCAAAAAGGCGAGTGCCATCAAAGGGCATATCCATGAGGGTGCTCTGGACATCCCCTGAGAACTCACCCACGATATACAGAGAAGCAGGGTGCAGCACCTTGGACAACCTGCATCAGAGGGGCTGTCCCGCAAGCACAGGAGACAGAATAGGGTGACGTAAATTGAAGTTCCCCAGCTGGGGTTTGACCCCTTTGTCAAAAAGCATTCAGAGCCCCTGTTAGTTACCACTTGACCATCTATCCTGTCCCAGTAAAAAAGACCCATCCGAAGGGAGTGGCCGCAGAGGCACCGAAAGTGCCAATAGGAGCTGTGAATAGGAACAAGCATAACTGTTGAGTAGAACCTCAGATCTTCAGACCACTTCCTCAGACTGTGAGGGAAAAGGCACTCCCCTAGAGAAGGAGGCTCCCCAGGCACGATGGAACCCCGTCCCGGGCCTTTGGCGGGGCAGCAGGCCGGGGGACGGGGCCCAGGTCCGGAGCACACGAGCCGGGGCCCGGCGAGGCCCCTGGACCCAGCTGGGGCTCCCGGGCCCAGAGGCAATGAGGAAGCCTCCCCGGGCCTGCGGGACCTCGTTCAGGCACCCTACCACGCGGCAGGACCGAGGACGGAGCCAGGGGTGTGGAGGCCGCCCTCACCGGGGCCCCTGGACCCACCCAGCAGGGGGAGGCCCGCTGGACCCCATCCAGGGCAGCCTGCCACACGCCAGGCCCTGGGACAGACCCATGGCTGGGGCGGCATCCTGGCCCGTCCAGCTGCCGGCTGAGGACTGCTAGGCTGAGAGGGGTCCCAGAGTACCCTGTCCCTAGTAATCCGGAGGAAGGCTACCCCCCTTTCTGGTAACCCGCGCGCTCTGAGTGACGTAGGGGACCCTAGGTGCGAACGCGCCTGACCTCCTGCAGCCCTGGCTGGGATCCGGGAGGCAAATGAGCCCTCATCGGGACTTCCAGGCCGGCCCGGCCATCTGGTCGCCCTATTGGAAAGCATTGCGCGTGACCAGATGGCCGAGGGGAAGGGTGCGACCAGATGACCGGGACCGAAAGGACCCCCATCTGCCTGCCCCGAGCCTTTGCGGTAGGGTTCCCGCCTGCCCACGCAGGGCTCGGGGGCTCTGCTTCCCGGGGGCTCGGGGACCCCGGCTGGGACTCAAGCCAGGGGAAGGACCACCGGAGCTCTCGGGCCCGGACACCCGGGGGATGACTGCCCGGGAACCATGGAGCCCGTCCCGGGCACTTTACCACGCCGCAGGTCGGAGGAGGGAGCCCCGGACGACTAGGGAGGTGCTACCCAGGCATAGCTCATCTGGTACCCGGCAGAGAACCACCAGCCCAGGAGGGGTGTCCCGGCTTACCCTGCCCCTAGTAATCCGGAGGAAGGCTACCCCTCTTTCTGGGAACCTGTGTGCACCGCAAGGCTCAGTGGACCCTAGGCGCGAATGTGCACGACCTCCTGGAGCCCTGGCTGGGATCCGGGAGGCAAATGAGCCCTCATCGGGACTTCCAGGCCGGCCCAGCCATCTGGTCGCCCCATTGGAAAGCATTGCGCGTGACCAGATGGCCGAGGGGAAGGGTGCGACCAGATGACCGGGACCGAAAGGACCCCCATCTGCCTGCCCCGAGCCTTTGCGGTAGGGTTCCCGCCTGCCCACGCAGGGCTCGGGGGCTCTGCTTCCCGGGGGCTCGGGGACCCCGGCTGGGACTCAAGCCAGGGGAAGGACCACCGGAGCTCTCGGGCCCGGACACCCGGGGGATGACTGCCCGGGAACCATGGAGCCCGTCCCGGGCACTTTACCACGCCGCAGGTCGGAGGAGGGAGCCCCGGACGACTAGGGAGGTGCTACCCAGGCATAGCTCATCTGGTACCCGGCAGAGAACCACCAGCCCAGGAGGGGTGTCCCGGCTTACCCTGCCCCTAGTAATCCGGAGGAAGGCTACCCCTCTTTCTGGGAACCTGTGTGCACCGCAAGGCTCAGTGGACCCTAGGCGCGAATGTGCTCGACCTCCTGGAGCCCTGGCTGGGATCCGGGAGGCAAATCAGCCCTCATCGGGACTTCCAGGCCGGCCCAGCCATCTGGTCGCCCCATTGGAAAGCATTGCGCGCGACCAGATGGCCGAGAGGAGAGGTGCGACCAGATGGGAGAGGTGCGACCAGATGGCTGGGAACGAAAGGACTCCCATCTGCCCACCCCCAAGCCTTCGCGGGAGGGCTCCCGCCTGCTCTTGCAGGGCTCGGGGGCTGCAGGGCTCGGGGGGGGTCTGCAGGGCTCAGAGACCCCACGCTGGGCCTCAGGCATGAGGAGGCCCGCAGGCGCTCCTGGGGACCACCCGCCCAGGGGAAGACTGCTTGGGACCCATGGAGCTTTGCAGGTCTCCGGGGCTCTGCACCAGGGACCCTTGTCCCGGGCAGATGGACACTTGGCAGGCCGCAGGACGGAGGCTCCCAAACCCCTGGCCCTGACTGAAACCCAGGCCCCAGCGCCGGTCCCTGCTTCTCAACCCAGCCAGGCCGGGACGATCGGGGAGCCTGCCCAGGCACGAGGGACCCCTGTCCCGAGCACACGGACCCTCAGTACGTGCGCTCGTTTTCCACAGATTTTTTTCAAAATTCTGCGTAGTGGCGCTACGCCGACAACGCCCAGCCCTACTGTACATCTGCAATGCAGCTCTGGAGCACTGCCCAGATAATGTAAGCAAGATACTCCCTGGATATAATGTGTTCTTTCTGTGCACATCCAATCTATGCACATGTGCTGATAACATTTAATGTTGTTTTTCTTGAATTGAAGGAGTTTTTTTTCTACCAATAATTAAGGGAGACATGGCCCACGCACATTATAGATGCATGAATAAATTGTAACAACTTTGAAAAATGTCTGCTTCGTGTGGCTCTTTGAATGTATTTATATTTACTGACTACGTTACTACGAACTGGCGCTGGGACTCGCCGTCTATACTCGTCTGAGCAGATAGAAAGGTGTCCAAGTTCCTTGTCTAATGACGGCAGTTATTGATTTAGGCACAAAGACAGAGGGGGTGAGTTTCACAAAACCACTTGTGTATAAGAGGTAGCAGCCTCCTACACAGGACTGTCTGGAACACAGAATTTTCCGATACGCCTAATAGTGCATCTAAGGGATCGAGGAGTGGGCTGATAAGAGGAGAATTTCCTTCACAGAAGTTTCTGATACATGACTCAAACATGGTTCTGAAAGAGTTTCTCTTGGCTATCTGGATTTAGTGCAACCTTGCCAGGTGAGGCGATTCGGAGTCAGTGTCTCTCAGGCCCAAAACTAGTCGAGTATTTTTGTCTTCCTGAAGTCTACAATTTGGGCAAGCCCAGGAAAGGTCATTTTATCAATCTGACATAGCTGATTTTGTCCCTGGAATAGCAAGTTTTGCCATCCATGACATAACTTGGGAAGATTGTCCTTAACGTCTTCAGGGTGTTATAACAGATTTAGTCCAGCCTATTTAACAGGTGAGTAAAAGTTAAGCATGAATCAAACACGGTTTCAGACTGTGGTCACCTGCATTGGGGCATGGTAGAGAGCCATCAAGGATAGATCGAAATTAAAGGTGGGAGGGGTACACGCGTGACTAGCATCTCCAACGTCTCAGAGTTTAATTTGTGTTGGTTGACATTCACTATGCAACAGCTTTAAGGCATGCTTGGATGTTAGAGACTGTGGACGGAAAATGACCTTGACGCACACAGAATTGACAGATCATACACTTCAGACAAGCGCTGAAGCCAAAGGCGTGCTTGAAGCCAAGCTCTGCGGTAATGGCTGGGCACAGCATCAAGTCATGTGCCATAACACAGCTCCCATTACCAGTTATGTACTGCTGCTCTGCCCAGTGGACACTGGTCAAAGTTAGAGTGCCAGCAGTCCATTGGTTGGAGAAATAGTGGGTGATGGAAAATAGCAATCTTCATATGGCATTCCATCCTTGGACTCTGTGCTGTAATAAGAGAAGATAACTAATTCATCACAACTGAGCGTAAAAGGTCACCCAGGCACAAATATACAATGAATTGTTTTAATTTATTACAACATGTGCGAGCACAATTGGCAACGACTACAATTCCCAAAATGCACTGATTTGTTAAACAAAAAATGAGGTCCATAACTTTGTGTTTACGACAGACAGATCTGGCAACCCTAACAGTACACTGTCGTTTCTGTTTAGGTTTTTGATTTGTGCAGCACAGCACTCTCATTAGTCTCCTGAGGCTACTTAAAAGGACCCTTATTAAATGCAAGCCTACTCTGCAGATATACAACTATGGGCTACCGCCAAAAAGCTTGTATTTTAATTTTTCCCCACAATGGAAGATTCCAAACAAATGGTTAGCAGGATTCTGTCTTCTAACACCATCGTCTAACACTCAAAGTCACCCTCCTCCCCGAACCCCAGCCCCCCTCTCCCCCTCCACCCCAGCAGCTTTCTGGACTTCATTTTGATGGTAGCTAAAAGTGCTAAGGACTGAACATGGAGGGAGTGCCTAGGAACCAATGTTGAAATATATTTGGTCAGGAATGAAGGGCCTCTGTTGCGTTATTACTTTAGGCTTGATGGCACAGTACGGTGAATGGCGCCGGTCTAACATGATTTGCTTATTATGAAGATACTATACAACAATGCTGCTAGAAGGCGGGTTGCAACCCACAAAGATTCTAAACTGATAAGAATGTGTGATTAAATCTAGTTAAGGCTTATTTAACCCTGGCAGTAATTTGTATAGTTATGACTTATCTGTTTGTAATATGTACAATCTTTATTACAGATGACTTGGCGAAGAATTATGTATACTAATTTATCATGTAAAATACCAACCATTATGTGTGCCTACTGATTTTGGGACAACAGTGCGGGGTTCTTTACATAAAAAGTGCAAATCAAAGAGTCCCTGCCAGGTTTGTTGGACTCCTAAAACTTCCATCCTACCAGAGCATGACTCCGCAGGAGAGGGATGAGCGACACCTCCCAGCTCTTCAAACAGGTTACAGTTACCTATTGGGGCTTAGGGGTTTATAGAATGTGACCACAATAATTTGAAGTCTGGGATGGGTCCGATGACAGAATGTGAAGATGCAATATCCATTATAACTAGCCATTTTCTCATTTACGGTGGTTTGCTGCTCTTTAATGCATTAGTTTATACATTTTTTCTTGTCTTTGGCTCTTACTTAATATCTACAGTCATACTTAACTTCTATTTGGTCCTCTCTTCTGAGGTAATTCAGGTTATAATGAATCATCAGGGACTGGTACAAGAGAGCGAAAGGAACAATTCCTGTGGTGGACTGCCTCCCAAATGCCGATTGTACATATAATTGCAAAGTATCTTCACGTGTATTGGTGTCTACTATAGTAATCCTCTTCTTCCAATTGTAAAACACTAAAATGTCCTTAAATCATGTTCACGCGTCATGAAATACAATATTGAATAAATACCTTAAATGCTGCTCTGAGGCATTTGTGAAGAGTCCAACATAAACGTAGGAGACTTAAAATAACCAAAGTGTAGTGAGAGCTTTCAAATTAAACAATTAGATTATCATTCACCAAAATGTCAATTTAAATGACTTTGGTTACAGAAGAATATCTGCTTGGGGACGACCTCGTACTTATTTATTTTATTGAATTTATAAGGCGTGACAGCTACCCAAAAAGTGTTTCCCGGCGCCACAACGGACTGGGTGAAAAAATAGCAGCTTGTTGAGATTATTGGTTAAATAACCAAGTCTTCAGGGATCTGCGGAAGCAGGTGTAAATGGTTTCTTTGCGGATAGCTAGGGGAAGGGAGTTCCAGAGGGAGGGGCCAAGATAGGCGAAAGATTTGCCTCCCATCCTGTAAAGTTTGAATCTGGGAACAGTAATGTTTCCGTGAGTTGCAGAACGGAGGTGGCGAGTAGGAACATGGGGGCTGACAAGAGATTGCAGATACTGTGGTGCTGTGCCGATTTTGAGCAAGTAGCTCAGGGCTTTGAACTTAATACTGTTTTCCACCCTGAGCCAATGCAGGTCACGGAGGTAACTGGAGATGGAGGTAGCTCTGGGAACCCTGCAGAGTAGTCTTGCTGCAGAGTTCCGTACCATCTGCAGCCTACGAGTCAACGCCTTGGAAATAATTTTGTAGTTCACATCCCAGAGAGTCTTTTTCATCTGAAACTTCCCAGCACAGAATTTTCTGGTGTGAGTTGTGGGATGATAGAAATAAAAACAAGTGTGGCATGAAGTTGTAGTGGACCTATACAGAGGGGATGGTATGAGGTCTAATTATACCTCAAATATATTTAAGTACTCGTCTAATGGTTTGCTTATTATGTGAAGGGCTTTTTGGAGAAATACCAGAGTACAATAATTGTCTAACACACCAGAAGAACTTGTATAGAGTTAGGTAGTTGCTTCCATACATCTCAATTTTGTACGGTACAGCGCAAAGGTGGCAACACTAAAACATTCAGATTGCCCATAACAGAAATAGCGGATTAAACTGTAAAAATAATGAACAGTCCTTGTTCTACAGGGAACTTTAGGTTTCGCTCTCTCAAAAGAGTTTGGCGACTTAACACTGCTTCCATGAAGGACACCATATAATAAACAAGGTAGGAGCTGAAACATGCTGACAATTGTACAGAAAGGAAATATAAAATAAAATGGACATATTCCAAATTACCTTGCCTTTTCTTGAATTGTGTCTACGATGGGTCTTTTTTTCTTGTGCTTTTAACGTGCCCCCTCGAAGACAGAGTGGACTCCCATGAGCATAACGCTCCAAACCTCATGAAAACCGATAAAGAATTTTGCCCGATTTCTACTCTTAGATTCACAACTCCGTTCAGCCTGCCCAAGTGCCTAGAGGCTGTGGGCACACATGATCGGCGCAGTAAAACCAGTATTTAGCTACTGCAACTTTAACATACCTTAACTGCATTGAGTGGATTCAGAAATACCACCCCTAGAACCAAAAAAAAGGATTTGGAAGTTAGCGAGATGCACATAGTTCGACAATCACTTTCACTTGGTTCCACTGTTCACCACAACAGCCGAGCTGGGAGAGGCAGGCTACTGCTGCGTTTGGTCGCTCGAGTGAGGGACTCGTGTTAAGGGAAACTTGGCTCTGGGTAGATGGGGAGGCTTTATGTTTCTAGTAAGAGATGCACTGGTATTCATTCGGTCTGACTTTGCATTGCTTAGTTTCTTTAGAGAGATCTTCTGTCAAAGACAGTAGGCATTTTTTGTTTTGTAATAAGAAAAATAAATGTCAGACTGCATGAATTTTGTTTGCGGATACAAGTCTCTATCAAAGGTAGCAGGCACATTCTACAGTAGAAGGCCTTTGTTTCTTTATTAGTTAAAATCTTGTGACAAATCTTGAAGAGTTGTTTTTTTCCATTGGGAAACACCCATACCAAATGTATTAGGCCAGGCTAGTGGATATGTTTGTAATTTTATGCATAGTCTTTAGCTTTGCATGAATAAAGTACTTTTTCAAAGTAAAATCACAGGCTCAACATGGATTTATTGATTGTCATTAGTGTATGTTATGGAGTTTTGTGTTTGACTCTCAGCAGTTTTCTGAATCTGTCTAGGACAGCTTCGCCTTGGCATCTGGAGAGTGAGGTCTTAAAAGAGGTATAATCAGTGACTTGTACAAATAATACCAGTGAAGTACCTCCAAATAAATCATGGTTATCTGTCTGATGAAATGTATGTTCATAAATGCCTCTTGAAGGAAGCACAGTGATTGATAGAATTGGACCAGACCTGCCACTGTTCTCCTGAGCAAACGCATACTTTTCCATGTTTTGTTATTTAGTTTGTGGCAAATCTGTAACTTTTGAACAAAAACTATTTTAGTTAAATACGCACCACATCCCTGCAAATGTCTCCCACCCTTTGCTTCTTCAAATTTGTATTTCCTTGCTTAGTTCTTTCAAAATTGATTTGTTCTTTATAGGGATTCCAAGTGGGAATTAAAAAATATATTTTAATACAGCGCAGTAAAATAATCAATTGCTTTAACCGGTATGGTTGCGTAGCTGAAACACCATAGCAGATATGAGGTGGCCTATATAGTACAATGATTTTTCTGGGATTTGGAAACACTGGGTAGACTTATTCACTCACGTACTTCCACCGTGGTTTTAACAATTATGGAAAGAGTGTCAAAGTATTTCTGCAGCAAGAACATATGTATTAGCACATCTTATAGCAAATCCTCACCCAGCATACCTACAATGGACAATCGACTGTGTAAGTAAACTCGGAGGAGGGATGCAAATGTACCAGCCCAATTTTCAAAGACATCAGTGGGTGTGATTTAGTAGTTCGATTCTAGAGCTTGGATGGAGAGTATGATGGTAATAAGTGTCACCAAGCTGGCCAATTCAGAAAATGGGTAGCTTACTAGCATCAAAGGTGGCATGCAATACACCACTCTCGCAGAGCCCTTCTGCTGTAAAAATATTGGTCTTTGGGCATGCCCAGTAGATGGAAGGGAACTTGGCACATAGGTTCTTCCCCAAACAGGACTTGATGACCTAGAAGAGCAAGCTCTAAAAGGGAAGAATTTCAAAGTAGATTAAATCTAGACATGCCTCCTTCTGTAACACATGACACCTTCTCCAAGTGCAGAATGCACAAATACCATTTTCATCAAGAGATGGAGATGTAAGCCGAAACAGAGCGTTTAAAACATGCAGGTACATATGCCAGAAAGAACATGACGCGCCAAGGAAAAACTTAAGACTAAGCAGGGTTTGTACTGCTTAAATACAAAATACGCAAACCCAATGAGGCAGGGTCTCCAATTCCCTAAATGCTATGTTATTAATCCTTATAATGCGCACGGCTATTTTGCGCATATCAAAAATAAACTGTCCTAATAAAAGAACTGGAGTCTGGCTCTTTAAAAAACGCAAATTT
Organism: Triturus cristatus; assembly: GCF_964204655.1. NCBI lineage: Eukaryota > Metazoa > Chordata > Amphibia > Caudata > Salamandridae > Triturus > Triturus cristatus. The sequence continues at coordinate 1,061,061,453 of NC_140590.1, forward strand.
GCAAAAAAGACTTTCAACAAGACTTAAATATAGGAAATGTAGAATGTCAACTATGATCGTGCACCTTCTTTCCATTCTCTATGCTGATCGGTATTTAAAGCACACTGATACTGCTTCAAGCACGGCAGCTAGTGTAATAGACCAAACAGGTGAAATAATTTAAATTCAAACCTACCATGGGTGCCAGTAAATTACAGTTATACTAACCATGGCAGAGGGACATAAAAGGGATAGCCCCATTGAAATGTGTCATTTCAGATGCCTGGCACAAGACATGGAACTTAAATCTCCTGATAGGAACACATCAAGTGCGATAACTTGTAGAGAGTACCAACTCCATATCTCTGCCCAACAACAAGTCCCACACAAAGATGGCAACCACTTATGTGATGAGGTGACTTAGATCAAACAGGAAAGCAACTAACAAAAGAAACAAAAAGTAACGTGAAAACATAAAATAATTTTCAGCCTCACAAACCTGATAGGGGAGGAATCGCTGGATGTCGAAGAAGTGGGCATAGGGCTGGACGGCGCGGAGAACAGAGGCCCTGATGGAGAGAGAGGCGATGTTGGGCTTGGGTTCAAATGGCTTGAAAGAGAACAAAACAACACTGTCAACTGACAGCAAACAAAATGGAAAAAAACAGGATATTAAAAAAGAAACAAGAAACAGCTGGAGGAAACAAATAAACGATATCAAGAATGAAACATTTAGGGACTCGAACAATTACTCCTGGGCAACACTTTTGCAAAATAAGCGTCAGTCTTTCCAGCTCCATTGGTCATACACTGCGCAGCTCGATACTGTGCTTTAGGCCTCAATATACAAGTGTCAGGGCTGTGTTCAACAAGCGGATGTGTTGGCAATTTGTGTTACTCCTCTCTTGTTGATCATATTTCAGCCAACCAATGACGCCCGTGGCCAGCAGTGTCATCCAATCCATTTCTTTCTATTAAGTACAAGCATAAAATGCTGTTCTCTGGGCTGCAATCGCCAGTTTTCTATTACACCGCTAGTGGAATGGGCCTTGTAAATCCTTACGCCTGACACCTGGAGGAATTTATGATAGAACATAAACAGCGTTCTACAAGAGGATGGAAAATGCAACTACACCTCCAATAAAGGTAAAAACTACAGCATTAACTCACTTTTACTCTGGGCGAAAAAGTGACTTTGCCTGACCCCATAGCACCTTAACAAGTGAGTCGGTTTAAGAGCTGAATTCTACAGCGATGCGCTCCCCCCATGTACCCCAATGGACCACATTCTCAAAACTGAACATTTCTTAGATTGGAATAACTTGTGTGTGGAAAGAGTTGCCTCTCCATAATCAAATTTCTGATACCTTCGGTGCCATTCACTTCACAGATCAAGATTTGTTGAATCTTCCATCAGGCTATGTCACTTACGTGTGCAAAAAGTCCGTAATGTGTGCACATTTCTCTATAATCATAACTGACACCCAGATTGACCCCCTTGGTGCTCCAGGGAGTGGACAATGTAAATAGCCAGATCATGCACACAGTCCTGATTGCCTGGGTGTTCACCAACATTTAGGACGTCTTTCCACACTTACCAACGCTTCCAAACTAACAGCTAAATCAACCTGGATAAAGCAGTTAAGTGTCGGAACGCAACAGACACATTTTTGCTGGTGGTGTAGAAGGAAAGGTGTCAGGTGGAAAAGGAGTTTTCAGTTTTAGAAATGGAAAAAATGAACTGTGAAATTTGACAGTGAACCTACACAAACAAGGAACTTACCTTTGTTAACACCTTTTCTGGTAGAGACTATCTAACCACAGATTCCTCACCTTGTGAATTCCCCCAGGTGCCACACTGAATCACACCACCTTGATTTTGATGTCCATTTCTTTCTGATCTCTGTCCGCCCTGTCAGTCATGGAGAGCATAGAAGTCATAATGCCACTGGCAGATCTCTAGACTGGAATCTTATTACAGGCTGAGTTAGTCCACTCCACAGAAGAGGCAAGGTTGGTGAAGAATCGGCAGTTAGAGTCTATTCCAGGAAACACATTACCAAAGGTGACTTCTTGTTATGATTGAGTCTTCTACCGGCAAACTCCTCACTTTGTGAATAGATTCCAATGCAGTACTTCCCCAGGTCAGGGGTGTTGTGAACGCCCTTGCTTTAGCAGCTACAGCGGTGGTGGGGTTCTTGATGGGCATCTTCTGTCTGCAGCTCAGAGGACAAAGGCTCATAACTAACGTGAAAAGGTGGGTGGGTAAATGAGTGAAAGGTAGAGCGGATGGTTCGATGTGTGAGTGAAAGGGTGGATCGATGTGTGAGTGAAAGGGTGGATGGATGGGTGAGATAAAGGGTGAATGGATTGGTGAGATAAAGGGTGGATGGAGAGATGGCTGGAAGAATGAGTGAAAGGATGGATGAGCGAAAGAATGCATGGATTGGTGAAAGGGTAGATGATGCCGTTAAAGGATGGATGGCTGAGTGAAAGGGTGGGTGGATGAGTGGGTGGGTGGATGGGTGAACGGATGGATGGGTGTATGGATTCATGGATGAATGGGTGGATGGATAAGTGAAAGGATGGAAGAGTGCAAGAGGGAGGATGGATGAGTGAAAGGGTGATGGATGAGTGAAAGGATGCATGCCTGGGTGAAAGGGTGGATGGATGGTTGGGTGGATGGATGGTTGGGTGAAAAAATGGATTGATGGGTGAATAAATGGATGTAAGAGTGGATATTGCATGAACGGGTGGAGGGAAGATGAGTTGAGGAATGGAGGGGGAAAGGGAGGATTAATGGATGGATCGAAGGAGTGAAAGGGTGGTTGGATGGATAGATAAGCGAAAGAATGGATGGTTAAAAGGATAGCTGGAGGGATGGTTGAGTGAAAGTGGATGATGGATGGATAAATAGGTTTGATGGATAGTTTTGGAATTGGATGGATAGGTTTGGACATGGGCGTTGTGAACCTCCCCCCCCCCCTCCCCCTTAGCAGCTACTGTGGGGTGGCATTATTGATGGTTCTCTTCTGTCTGCAACTCAGCAGACAAAGGCTCATAAATAATGTGCGTGTGTGGGTGAGAGAAAGGTTGGATGGATAGATGTGTGAGTGAAAGAGTGGATAGATGGGTGAGTGAAAGGGTGGATGGATGGGTGAGTAAAAGGGTATATGTATGGGTGAAAGGATAGAGGAGTGAAATAATGGGTGTATCAGTGAAATAGATTATGGATGAAAGGGTGGATGGATGGGTGAAACTGTGGATGAGCATGTAAAAGGATGGATGAGTGGAAGGGTGGATGGCGGGATGGATGACTGAAAGGGTAGATGAAGGGATAGATGAATGGATAGGCTTGATGGATAGGTATGGAGATGGATGGGTGGTCTTTCACCATTCTGTTGAATGGTGAAATACTGAATGATGGATGAAAGAATGAAGGGATTACAAAATGTAAAGGTGCATATCAGTGGGTGGATAGTAGGATGAGAGGATGAAGGGACAGATGCATGGATGAAAGAGATAAAATGACTCTCCTGGGGAGGGCCGCAATGACGTGCTTTGCTTGCTTGGTGCATAAGAGCTTTGGTTCAAAGTAGGGGGTATTTTAATTTTCTGTCTACTCCCTTGCCACAGGTGGTGGACCTGTGGAAGGGGTCAAACAAGGGAATTCTGCAGGACCATTCAGACAAAATGCTCCTCCCGCTGGACCTTCCTATGCAGGAAGTAGTGCTTCGTGAATGTGCGGCGGGACGCCCACATCGCAGCTGGAAAAGGTCAAGTACTGGGACACCGTGCTCTAGTGCAGTGGTAGCACCCTTTGCTCTGGTAAAATGAGCGCACAAGCCGTCTGGGGGATGCTTCCTGACTAGCTCATAGCAAATATTAATATATAAAACAATCCATCAAGAGATGGTTCTCTTTTGCCCTGCTTTCAACTTTTTGGGTCCAGAGAAGTCCTCAAAATGTTCCTCATCCAATGGTTCCTGGTTCCATTGATGAAATTGCTGAGGGCCCTCTTAGGGTCAAGCCGGTGGAGCCATTTCTCCACCTAAGAGGGGGTCAGGTGGAGATAAAAAGCCTGTAAGGTGATTGATTGCCCTATGTGGAAGGGCGTGACTACCCACGGCAGGAATGCCACTTTTATCCTGAGGAAGAACTTGCTCGAGATGAAGAATGTTTATGGATGGTGTACGGACAAGGCCTGGAGTCCACCTTCGCTGCAAACAGCTTATAGCGGTCAAAGATCATATCCATCAAAGATTGTTGGACATTGATAGAGAATCCCACAGAGCGAATCCATATTAGGCGATGAACCGCCATTATAGTCCTGAATACCTAAGTGCCAGCTGTGTACATGAGGTGCACAATTATATTGAAATGGGTGCTTATTTGCGCAAAAACAAATATGAGTGTGTTTAAATCCATTCTTTGGTATGTGATAGATAAGACTGTATGTCAGTCATATCCAAGCCCGAGCAAATAGAGAGCTTTTCTGCAACCTGGACATTTGTGATGAGATGTTGCAAGATCTGCCGGATATCCTCCAGCCAGCTGGAAATGGTCCGCCACTTTGTCCCACAACACATGTGAGTACCTTCCCTGGCGGCAAGTAGTATTGACCGATCAGAGGGAAAAGCTGAGAGAGGAAAACATATGCTTGGAAAACATGTCCATATGTTTCAACTTTTTGTTCGGACCCCCAGGAGCAAGTCTATACCCAGGGACGTAGCCTCATGGGGGGGTGTTTGCGGTGTTACATCCCCGTAGCAAATATATTTTTGGGAAAATAGGCGGGTACTGGAGCTTTCAGTCAGGTATCTTAAGAGGTCTGTTGGATTTCACCAGGAATGGTCGCATACTAAGACAAATATGCACACACTCTCCTTTTCTATTTTAAAATGCTTTAAAAATGTTGGTAATTTTACAAAATATTGTGTTTTTTCTCACTTAATACCCCTACCAATCCGCATTTGTCTCCCTTTCCACTGTCCCTTTAGCCCCGCTGATGCACCATGCTTGGCATATAGAACAAGTTACTTACCTTCAGTAACAGTGTATCTGTAAGAGTCATACATTAAAGATTCCTTACCTTAGAATTACCTCCAGGCGTCATACTAGATCTGGATAATTTTTCTGTAGCAGTACCCCTGCACGTCGGTAGGTGGCCTCGGTCGACTCCGCATCCGTCGTCGGCGGGATGACGTCGCCGTCTCTCTGGACCTGGCTATCCAGGCAGTAATGTGCTGTGAACTTGTGTAGGGATGCCCACGTGGCTGCCTGACAGATGTCAATCAATGGAAGTCCACGTCCCAAAGCAGTAGAGGCTGCCATCGAACTGGTAAAGTGGGCGCGCAGTCCTACTGGAGGTTCCTTTTTTGCCAACGAATAGCAGATTTTGATTAATAGCACAACCCATCGAGAGATGGTACGTTTGTGCATGGCCCGACCTTTCTTGACGCCCACATAACCCACGAAGACTTGATCGTCCACCCGGTAATCTTTAGTGCTGTCAAGGTAGAAGGACAGCACACGTTTTGGGTCTACACGGTGGAGTCTCACCTCCTCTTTGGAAGGGTGCAGAGGCAGGAAGGTGGGCAATGTGATTGTCTGACCTATGTGAAAAGAGGTAACCACTTTGGGCAGAAAAGAGGGTCTAGTGCAAAGGATCACTTTGTCCGGATGAACTGCAAGAAAATGAGGCTTAGAAGAAAGAGCCTGAAGCTCACTCACCCTGCGAGCAGATGTGATGGCAAGCAGGAAAGCGGTCTTCAAGGTATGGAGATGAAAAGCACACATTAGGAAAGTAAGAACAAGATTCAAGTCCCACTGGGGCATTACGAAAGGAGAGGGAAGAAAGAGAGAAGTAATGCCCTTTAGAAATCTATTTACAATTGGAGACTTGAAAAGAGAAGGCTGATCAGGAAGACGCAGAAAGGCAGAGATGGCCGAAAGGTAGCCTTTAAGAGTGCCCAGAGCAAAGCCCTGCTGGGCCAAAGATAGAATGAAGAGGAGAACCTCTGAAAGAGGGGCAGAAAGGGAATCCACAGCCTTTGCTGTGCACCATGCCACACATTTTTTTCCATCTACAGGTGCATACCATTTTAGTGGAGGGACGCCTGGCTCCTATGATGACATTACAGACTTTGGGAGGAAGGTCGAAAGCTGTCAACTGTCGCCGCTCAATCTCCACGCAAGGAGGTGGAGGCTGGACAGGTTCGGGTGCAGGATCGTCCTGTGCTGCTGCGACAGAAGATCCTTCCGAAGAGGCAATCTGATCCGAGGATCAATGGCCATGCACAAGAGCTCTGGGTACCAGACTTTTCAAGCCCAGTGCAGAGCCACAAGAATGACTCTGGCCCGGTCGCGCTTGATCTTCTTCAGCACTCTGGGCAGAAGTGGTATCGAAGGAAAGGCGAATAGAAGACCGCAACTCCACTCGCAACGAAAATAGTCCCCTAGCGAGTACCGCCTTGGAAATTCCAACACGTAGAACTGCTGACATTGCGCATTCTCGCCGTTGGCGAACAGATCTAACCAAGGTGCTCCCCACTGCTGAAAGAGAACTAGCCCCACCTCCGAGTGAAGACGCCATTCATGATCCATCATGCACCTGCGGCGGAGTTCGCCCGCTCTGGCGTTCACAGAACCTGTCATGTCCAAAGATGGAAAGCCTCTTGACATAGGTCCACAACCCCACCCCGCCCTGTTTGTTGAAGTACCACATGGCGGTGGTGTTGTCTGTGAACACCTGCACTACCCTTACCCGGACAGAGGGAAAGAATACCTTTAGAGCAAGATGAATCACCCGAAGCTCCAGGAGGCTGATGTGGAGCCCAGACTTGGCCGGAGACCAGAGGCCTCTGATCTGCAATTGGTGAGCAGTGCCCTCCGAGATCTGGACGCATTCGGACAGATTCCCCTGATGCTGCGCCCACTGGAACTTCAGGTCCCACTGCAGAGCCCGCATATGCCGCCTGGCATGATCCACCAGCAGGATGCAGGAGGCCATGAGGCCCAGTAGCCTCTGGGTCATTCTGACCAAAACCCAGGATAGAGGTTGAAAATTCGGAATCATAGCCCGAATAGCCCAGACTCACTGCTAAGGAGGATAAACCCGAATCTGTGTCATGTCCATAACCACTCCGAGGAAAAGGAGCTTCTGAGAGGGAGTCAGGTACGACTTCTGCACGTTGATAGTGAACCCCAGCGAATGCAGGAGGTCCGTCGTAGTCTGGAGGTGGGAAACGACTGCCTGGGGCGAGCCCGCCTTCAACAGCCAGTCATCTAGATTGGGCAAGACTGGAACCCCTGATCTGCGCTGATGAGATGCGACCACTGCCATCACTTTCGTGAATACCCGAGGGGCGCTGGTACGGCCAAAGGGGAGCACTGTAAACTGAAAGTGTAATGCCGGCAGGCCGGGGATGTAAAAATAAGAATCCTGCAAGTCCAACGCTACCATCCCGTCTTCAGGGTTGATAGCAGACAGGACCTTAGCCAGAGTCAACATCTTGAACTTCTCCTTCCGGAGGAAGCGTTTGACGTTCCCGAGATCCAAGATAGGACGCAGACCCTTGGCCTGCTTGGTCACCAGAAAGTAGTGGGAATAACAACCACGACCTATCTGGGATAGGAACGCCCCTGATGGCTTCCTTGGCCAAGAGAGCCGTAAGTTCCTGATGGAGAAGGGCCAAGTGATCCTCCGACTTGCGATGGAATTGAGGCAGCATGGATGGAGGGGTAGTCTTGAAGGGGAGGGAGTAGCTCCTTCGGACTATCTGCAAAACCCACCAGTCCGACGTGATGTGGAGCCAGTGGGCGAGGTGATGGTGAATCCTGCCACCCATGGGCCTGAAAGGTTGGACTGGGAGGGTTTAGAGGCTGCTGCAGAGGGGGCGCTGGTGGACTGGTCTGCACGCTGGCCCCTGACCCATTGCGGTGGGACCCACGTCCTCTGCCCGCAGAGGTTGGACAGCTTGCGCAGGCCTGTGGCTCTGGGCGGAACGTGACGGAGCACCCCTTCCATAGCCACAAAAGGGGCGAAAAGCAGACTGCGGCGGGCGGAAGGTCGAAGCGAGGCCTAAGGATCTGGCCATAGCCCTGGAATCCTTAAAGCGCTCAAGCGCGTAGTCTGCCTTGCCGCCAAACAAGCGACGGTCTTCGAGGGGCATGTCCAAAAGCATTGCTTGGACATCCCCTGAAAAACCAGTGGACCTCAACCAGGCGTAGCGTCTCAGTGCTACTGACATGGAAATTGTCCAGCCAGTGAGTCAGCGGTGTCCAGCCTACTTCTTTGCGTCTCTCCCTTCGGCAACAGCACAGGAGAGCACGGCCCGGTCCTCCTCTGGGCACTGTGGCAGCACCTGCGCAACTGTGTCCCACACTGAGTGGGAGTAACGGCCCATTAGGCATGCGGTGTTCACCAACCGCAGCCCCAAGGTGGAGGAAGAAGAAAACATCTTCCCAAGGTGGTCCAGCTTCTTGGATTCCCTATCAGGTGGTGCGTTAGGGAATGCGCCTTTGGACGTGGAGGCTTGGACTACCAAGTTCTCAGGAGTAGGATGGGAAGAGAGGAAAATGGGGTCGCCCGGGGCCGGGCAATCATCCTGCCCACAGGAGCCACGGTGTTGGGCTTGGACCAATTGCCCAAAAGGATGTACATAAGGGCCTCATTGAATGGCAGCAGCGGCTCAGAGGAGGCCGCTGCCGGTTGAAGCACCTCTGCCAGGTGGTTAGCCCTGACGGCCACCGTAGGAAGCTCAATGTTTAGGGCCTGGGCTGCCCTACGCAACACCACTTCATAAGATGCACCCTCCTCCGTAGCCACAGCAGGGGGAGATAGCATGCCAAGGTCTGGGGAGGTGCACAAACTACTGGCCTCACCCAACTCCTCTATCCAGTCTGGTTCCTCCAACTGGTCTGCAAGAGGGTCCACAGACCCCTCCCAGACCTCCTCACCCTCTCCTGTGAGCCACTCCGGGCAAGAGGAAACATCAGGAGAAAACAGGGGTACAAAAGTACCAGTCGGTGCTGGTCCCGACGTCGGGCGACGTCAGACCGGCTCCGTGTCCACACTGAGGAAGAGGCTGGGATCGACGTCGGTTGGGGACACAACCAGCGGAGGGGTGGAGGTGTCGCCACTGGATTTGACGCCGGAGGTGTCACAAGGTCGACTGGTGCCAGTCCACATCCAGGCCTGGATCCCTGAGGGCCCTGCGGTGCCGTAGCCACTGGCATCGATGGCCTAGAGCCCCCAGCCAAGTCCGCAGGGCCCGAAGGCACGCCGGCGGAGTCGGGCTGCCCAAAAATAGAGTGGAGGGCTTCATAAAAGCTACAAAGTTGGGCGGGGGTCCCCCCTGCTACCGGAAAGGCAGCTATGCTCGGAGCCGACCCAACAGGCTCTGCTGGTGGAGCCGGACGACTACCATCCGCATCCCGCGTCAGCCGAAGGACGGGGAGAACGCGAAGAGCGACTGTGCTTTTTCCCCTTCTTTCTGTGCTTCGACTTACCCGTTAATGAAGACTTCAATGAGGAGTGGTGGTGATGGCTCCGCGACCAATCCCACGGCCTCCTTCTCGACCAGGACTTCGAGCGGCACGGAGCCGACTGCCGTGCCTCTAGAAGCTTTGGGATCGCTCCTGCAAAGACTTCGGGGCCATGGCCCAGCAGATGGAGAACGACTTTGGGTTGTGGTCGCGGTCCAGGCACCAGAGGCACGCAAGATGGGGGTCTATCACCGACATCAGCTTGTGGCAGGAGCCACAAGGCTTGAAGCCGATCCACCGAGATGAAATCTCTGTGCACCAGGAGTCATAAGACTCCAAAAAAAAAAAATCAGTCGACCAAAGTCACAAAAAGAGAGTCAAAAAGGGACTCGAGGTAGCGCTCTCTCCAGAATTGCGCTAGCTGGCAAGGAAAAAGAAAGAACAGACGTCAGAGCACAAGGGCAGCGTCTAAGTAGATACCGTGACGTCATTCTGGCAACCACGACGCCAAAGACGAAAGCGGAGTCGACCGACACCACCTACCGATGAAGAAAAATTCTCCAGATCCAGTCTGACTCCTGGGGGTAATTCTAAGGTGAGGAATCCATAACTAATCGTCTCTTTCAGATATCTGTTTGTAACAATCACTGCATTTCTTGGATTCTGTCGTTTTCAGTGGAGACATCGTCCCTGGCACAGTGTCTGACTGCAATTTTAAATGTCGCTGTAAAACCAAAGTTGGGAGCTGAGCTTGGGAAAAACGTTGCAGGGCGCGAAAAGTAAGGAGCTAACATCAATGTGCGAGGTGGTGCTTGTGTACGGGTCTGCCTCTTCAATTCTGGGGCAGAATGGAGTCACATGGAGCCAACTAGTGGTGTGAAGAAACATTGCTGGGAAAATTCTCTGAATCCAGTCTGGCACCAGGGGTATTTTCTTAAGGTGAGGATCTACGGTTAGAAGTATCCATAAGAAAGAAAACTTCCACAACTGTTTACACAACTCATCAGTTCTATAAGTGCACCAACACTGCTAGTGTTACATGCGCAGCAAAACATCACAAGTATGATTTACGAGTATTATGGGCACTTTAACAACCAGGCATGCCTGGAAAGGACAAATGCTATACAAGACTATCCAAAAAGAAAACCTTGGCAAGAAGTTAATGTCTAAAATGTAGATATCTATCCACTGAGTCAATTTTAATGGTGTTTACTGGTAAGGGAAAAACGTTAAATAAAAAAGCGAACATGTGTGTGCAGGGCTCCCCACTGTATAGGTCAGGTCTCTTCAGCAGTTGCTGAATGTCACTGTTGGGATATTAGGGTGTAACTACTCAGTTCAAGCATAATTTACCCATTCTCTCGAACCTGTGCAGGCATTCTGTAACTCCTCCATATCTGCTCGGACGGCACTCACATTAAAACATACTAGCCACGGCCTGCAAACTGCTGGTATAGGTGATTTTATGATGGTCACCTGCTGAAACCTCAAAAGCACCGGAAGGGAAATGTCTTAATGTGAAGAGATTTGAACAGTCTGTACCAATATAGCAACTGAATTTTATCTTAAAAACAAAACTAAAAAACAGGAATTTGTAGCAGTCATAAAACGTAGAAAGCCAACTCCTTCTCTTAGGTGGGCTTCAATTTAAATTACTGCATCAAATAATTATTCGGCGAAGAGTGCAAAACCAGAATTTGGGGACGCTGTCCCTCAACATGTGCATCCCCCACCCGACCTTGGAAACTTGTCCTCCACCCGTAAATATTTTATAGCACTGTTCAATTACAATATTGTGATATGCATCAGTGCTCTGCTGAGCGGTGACAAGTTTCTGTAACCTTAAGAGGATGGTGATCTACGTGCCTGTGCAGCCATGCTTTGAATCTGCTTAAGATTTATTACTGCTGTTGTAGTAACATCCCCAGACAACCAAGCAAGACTCCCAGAGGACCGAACTTTGAACAGGGTGAAAAAGAACAAAGGCACCAGCCGTATCCTCAAATTCCCTCAGATCAACAGCTTTGCACCCGGGAACAAAGCAGACCAGATTCAGATATAATGTACTTTGCGAAAACTGAGAAGGGATATCGGGGAAAGCATCAATACAGAGTTTAATGGGATTTCTGCCAATGCAGAGAGAGGGCCTATTACTCACGGTACACTGAAAAACACAATTGGTCTATATCTGCCAAACATGTAAGTGATCACCGAGTAACCAAACCCCCGTTGGGACTTCCTGTCCAACAAATCCACCAAGATGGAGTCGAGGCTGATATAGAAATAAACAGAAAACAGCCAAACTAGGTCAGCTCATCAGTACCGTAGAGCCTGGCACAGACTTTGTTCTCTCTACTGTAACTTTTCTTATGTTGCCTCTCGGTTTTATGTTCCTCACAACAAAGGTGCCTAGTTATTAAGAACATAGCCCAAAGGAGGGCATGAGGAATCGGACTCTGTATTTTATTTGACCATACCGAAAGGGCATATCCTCCCAAGTGTAACCTGTTTGTCTCACAGGGGACACACTCCGGGGTCTCCGACAGCATGCTGTCTGATTGTAAAACACACCAGTCTCGTTTGCAGGGTCAAGGTCCAATCAGACTGGGAGAGCTTGCGACTCACTCAAAAAAAAATGCACCCCTCCCCTTTTGTGATTGTGATTTAAAAAGGAGTAAATATCTGTTCTTCAAACTTGTCCGTGTATGTATTAGGCTGGTAGAGACACTGCGGCCCTCTGTTCACTTCATAAAGTGTGTGTTTGCGGAAAGCTTTGCTTTTTGGGTCAAGACATGTGCTTTTTAAACTGCAAAGGGAAACCTAGGTCCGCCCGCCTGGCAGGGCCGCACTGGCCGCACGGGTGGGGGCCGCTTTTGGCCCCCTGGGGGCCGTTTTCGTTACAGGGCCGTTCTTTTGCAAAATCGGCCCTGTAACAAAATCGGGGGGCGGGTTGCGAAGAGGTGGGCCGGCCGAGCACTTTGCTAGGGCCGGTTGTGGTTCCCAGTCCGGCCCTGCCGCCTGGTCAACTCGACCAAGCTGTAAAGGTTGGAGGAGAGCGGCCCTTCTCATCACACCAGCCTTATCTACTTGAAACAGGAGAAATACAGCTCCAGGAAACCACTCGATGGCAGTCAGCTGCAGATGTAGAATCGTATAAGCGTAGCTCAATGAGCAGGGCTAAGAGGTAGGCTTGGTGTTCTTTTAACCAGAAACGCATTTCTGCTAAAAAAAAAAAAAACACACACACACACACCCTTAAAACAGGTTTCCTGTAACTTATTTCGCACTCGCTACATATTTCCTACAAGGGCACTCTGGATATGTAGCCCAGAGATCTCAAACCTTTTTTTTGTAATAGGATCTAATTATGTTCAATCAAACAAAATATCGAGCTACTAATATCAGCATTGTAATAATGATCGCACGAGACACGATTACATTAGTTGCCACCTTATGCAATATTACTAGCAGTGATCATCGTGGAGTATCGGGCAGGGTTGCCAGCAGTAAAAAGACTCACTTTCAAATATCTCTCTACGTGGGTGATACATAACAGCCATCACTACAGTCACCCTGCACCAAGGTGATAATATTAGTAATACATCTCCCCAATATCACAAGATTTATCACCCTAGCATCAATTTTTTATATTTTTGGGAAATTCAGCCATTCTTCAAACATCAGCATATGAGTTATTAAAATAGACACATTTTCATCATGAATACACATTCTCAATTTACATATGATTTGAACCAAGTAAAAGCTTCTACCTTTGTAACCTGGGCGGCACACAGGAGGGCTACTTACAGGAAACTGAAGAGCTACTTACAGGAAACTGAAGAGCTACTTAAGGGAAACTGAAGGGCTACTTACAGGAAACTGAAGGGCTACTTACAGGAAACTGAAGGGCTACTTACAGGAAACTGAAGGGCTACTTACAGGAAACTGAAGGGCTACTTACAGGAAACTGAAGGGCTACTTACAGGAAACTGAAGAGCTACTTACAGGGACCTGGAAAGCTACCAGTAGCTCATGAGATACTTGTTGGAGAAGCCTGTCGTACAAGTTTCTGCTGAATTTCTTCAATACACAGTGGAGAACGTAGTTTGCCTGTCACATGCAGCTCTATGCTTTCCTGAACGAAGTTAGATACTTTTGCAAAGATTTGTAATTGAAAATGAATAACTGGTTTGGGAAACTGACTTCCCATCAATGGCATTAAGCATGCTTTCCCCACATTTTAGATAACTATGGCAAATGCTAACATACTTTGCTTTTACTACTTCACTACTGAAGATCATAGACTGGAGCGACCATGCCTGGGGTCAAAGTGTCATTAAGGAGTACTAGAAGCCCAATCATGTCAAAGTGCATAGGCATTTTCCAGATGCGCCAAATTCACAGAGATAGTGTTAAGAGCAAGACATATTTTCAATTAACTGGTATAATACATTCACAGGAAGTGGACTGGGACAAATTACTCTCACAATCCTCTAAATAAAGACTAGACAAGATCAGAATTTGAATCTTTGGTTAAAAAACTGTCAGATAAGCCACTTTGGCCTCCTGACGTTATCATCAACAGTAAATATAGTTTAGAGAAGGTATCTGAGGGAAAGTAGCCTTTTTGGATGGTAACCCCCCCGCCCCCACACTTTTTGCTCTGGATGGTAATTGATCTGAAAGTGCACTGGAGCCTGCTAATCCCTCCACAGTGCTCTTTCCCTCAAAGGTACTAGGAATTAGTAACCCCAATTGGGAAGATGCTTCAACCCCCCACCCCCTCCTTATAAGTCTCTAGTAGGTGGTACCAGTGGTTCCCAGGGCAATGGTGTTAAAGGGGTCAGCAGGGCCGCACCACTATTTGTTCCTGAGTGAGTGACTTGAGTAAAAGAAGTCAACAGGTCTCCCAACGCATCCTGCATGAGCAGCTTCCCAGCTCGAGATAGTCCCGGCACACACCATTTGTGACAGGGTCACCTCACTGCCTTAATATAAGTTAGCCACCCTTAAGGTAGGCCCTCCTATGGCCCAAGAGGGCAGGTGCATTATATTAATGGTGCAAGCATACATGTCGCTACAGTGATAATTCTATTTAAGATTACTGTAAGTGAACAGTGGCCCATAGGTCAACGTGGACTGGCTACCGGGCGATCTTGAGTTAGCCAGCTATATTAAGGGCTCACCAATTTCAGTCGTGTTTGGTATCGAGGGATTTAACCCAGATCTTTTGACTGGGGGAGAATGTTTGCATTGTCATCATTCCGTCCATCATTTGTTTGCTGTAACACTTTTCACACTAAATGAGATGGGTATGCCCAGACGTGGGTGCCTTGCTCACTGTGCCACTGGATTCAAGCTAGCCTGGCTGAAGAAGGGTGACATACCCTGAAACCGGTCCCAGGATGCTTGTTTCTGGTCCAGGGAGGAACTGGCCTGGCAGTTCGGTCTGAACTGTTCCCATGGGGCACAGGGTCAAGACTGATTTGCATATGGCTGGGTCCAAACTGGGGTGGCGTAGTGGGCAAAAGAACGATGGATTTAACCCAGATCTTTTGACTGGGGAAGAATGTTTGCATTGTCAGCATTCTGTTCATCATTTGTTTGATGTGCCTGGGTGGCATCCTTAGAGTTTGTCCCAAGTTGCTGCAGTCTCCCTGTGCTTTCCAAGATGGTTGCCGCAAAGACAGAGGTACGCCCTCCTGCTGGGAAGTGCCAACACTCGCAAAGGACGGAGACAAAAGGTCTGGGCAGGAAGGAGGTCACACCTCCACCCTCCCAGGATTGCTAGTTAATGACATCAGGGCGGCAAACCTCAGAGGCCAAACCACCTCTGATATGCAAGTGGCTTGTCTCCCAGTGGAGACAAAGGCCCCCCATCCCCAGGCACTCGTGATTGCGAGCAGGTGGGAAATTCGGTATTCAGGAGGCAAACAACCTCAAAGGCTAGCCACACCTCTAGGTTGGGCTGGTCTGTACAGACAAAGATGCTCGTACCATCTTGAAAAGTCCCAAAAATAGTGGGTCCTGGGTAGTATGGTTATATACACCCCCACAAGCCCCGGACGTGGTCACCTCAGGGGCGGATTAGCCACAGGATTAGTAGCCCATTTGCTACTGACCCCCACACCCCTAAAAAACCCCTAAAGAACAAGATACTTACCTTCTGTAACAATATATCTGTAAGAGACAGATTAGTTATGGATTCCTCACCTTAGAATTACCCCCAGGCTTTCCTCAGAGTACCTCTGCGCGTCGGTAGGTGGCGTCGGTGGGGGGTGGGACGGTAACGAATCCTTAACTAATCAGTGTCTCTTACAGATATATAGTTACCGAAGGTAAGTAACTTGTTCATCTGAAAGAGAAACTTATGGATTCCTCAATTTAAAATAGATACCCCAGCAATACCAACCCCGGAGGTGGGTCTGCGAACCAAGTTCACACCAGAAAGTCCTGGAGGACTGAACAGCCAAAGATGCAGTCTCTCTGGACTTGGCTGTCCAGACAGTAGTGTTTGGTAAACATGTGCAATGAAGCCCACGTAGCTGCTTGGCAGATGACATGAAGGGCGACTCCATGTTCCAAAGCAGTAGTAGCTGCCGTCACCCTGGTGGAATGGGCACACACCCCACTGGAGGTTCCTTTTTCTCTAAGAAATAGCAGATTTTGATGCAAAGAACAACCCATTCGTTTTTGCATGGCCGACCTTTCTTGGCACCCATATAGCCAACAAAGAGTTAGTCATCCACTCGGAATTGCTTTAAGCGATCCAGATAGAATGAACGCGCATCTTTTGGATCCAGACGGTGTTATGTTAAAAATAATTTATTAAGCGCACGTACACCGAGCGGTTTCTTCGCGCTGGAGAACAGAATGGCCAAAGAAGCTGTGTCTCCGGACTTGGCTGTCCAGGAAGTAGTGTTTTGTGAACGTGTGCAACGATGCCCACGTAGTTGCCTGACAGATGTCATTTCGTGGGACTCCTCGTCCCAAAGCAGTGGTAGCAGCCGTCGCCCTGGTGGAATAGGCGTGCAGTCCCACTGGAGGCTCCTTCTTTGCCAAAGAACAGCAGACTTTGATGCACAGAACGACCCACCTGGAGATGGTCCGTTTGTGCACAGCCCGACCTTTCTCAGTGCCCACGTAAACAACAAAAAGCTGGTCGCCCACCCGGAATTGTTTGGTGCGATCCAAGTAGAAGGAAAGTGCACGTTTTGGATCCAGACGTTGGAGCCTCTCTTCCTATTTGGAAGGATTTGGAGGCAGAAAGACAGTGGGCAAAGTGATGGTTAGGCCAATGTGAACAGAAGTAAAAACCTTTGGAAGAAAGGAAGGTCTACTTCGTAGGACGAACTTGTCTGGATGGACAGCCAGAAAGGGAGGCTCAGAAGAAAGAGCTTGTAGCTCACTCGACCTGCGTGCAGATGTGATGGCCACCTGAAAGGCAGATTTTGAAGTGAGAAGCCTGAGAGGACAGTTACGTAGTGGCTCAAATGGAGCGCACTTAAGATAGGTAGGAACCGAGTTCAAGTCCCACTGGGGCATTACGAAGGGAACAGGAGGAAAAAGATGAGTAATGCCCTTAAGGAATCTATTTACAACAGGGGACTTGAAAATAGAAGGCTGATCAGGGAACCTAAGGAAGACTGGAATGTTCGAGAGGTAGCCCTTTAGAGTGCCCAGAGCAGAGCCCTTGCTGGGTCAAGGGAAAGAGGAACAAGAGAACCTCAGAAAGAGGGGCGGAAAGGGGATCCATAGCCTTTGCTGTCCATCATGCCACAAATGTGTTCCATTGGCAGGCGTATACCATCTTAGTGGAGGGACGCCTGGCTGCCAAGAAAACGTCGCAGACTCCGGGAGGCAGGTCAAATGACGTCAACTGCTGCTGCTTAATCTCCATGCAAGGAGGTGGAGGCTGGACAGGATTTGGCTGGAGGACCGTCCCCTGCTGCTGTGACAGAAGATCCTCCCGAAGAGGCAGTCAAATCGGAGGTTCGATGGCCATGATGAGCAGCTCGGGATACCAGACTCTTCGTGCCCAATCCGGAGCCACAGAATGACTTGGACCCGGTCACACTTTATCTTCTCCAGCACTCTGGGCAGAAGTGGTATAGGTAGAAAGGCGTATAGAAGACTGCAACTCGTCTCGCGACGAAATTTGTCACCTAGCGAGTGGCGCCTTGGAGATTCCAACGTGCAGAACTACTGACATTGCGCGTTCTCTTCGGTGGCGAATAGATCGAACCACGGCTCTCCCCACTGCTGAAAGACCTTGCACCACCTCCGAGTGAAGACCACATCCGTGATCCATCATGCACCTGCAGCGGAGTTTGTCCACCCTGGCGTTCAGGGAACCTGCCAGGTGTTGAACCACCAGGGATATGCCCTGATGTTCCAGCCATGTCCAGAGGCGGAGGGCCAGGAAGAAATGCCTTGAGTGCAAGATGAACCATCCGAAGCTCCAGAAGGTTGATGTGGAGCCCGGACTCCGCTGGAGACCAGAGGCCTCTGATCTCCGCCTCGCCCATGTGGCCGCCCCATCCCAGAAGTGATTCATAGGTCACCACTGTGAACTCTGGTTGTGGAAGGGAGAGGGATCTGCTGTCGACCCAATCCTTGTTTATTAGCCACCACTGCAATTGGTGTGCAGTACACTCTGGACGCAATCGGACAGATTCCCCTGATGTTGTGCCCACTGGAACTTCAGGTCCCACTGCAGAGCCCGCATATGCCATCTGACATGGTCCACAAGCAGGATTCAGGAGGCCATCAGACCCAGCAGCACGAGGGTCATCCTGGCCGAAACTCGGGATAGAGGCTGAAAATTCGGAATCATAGCCCGAATATCCCGGACTCACTGTTCGGGAGGATAAACCCAAAACTGTGTCGTGTCCAGAACCACTCCGATGAAGAGGAGCTTCTGGGAAGGGGTCAGGTGTGACTTCAGCACGTTGATGGAGAACCCCAGCGAATGCAGGAGGTCGGCCGTGGTCTGAAGGTGGGAGACGACAGCGTGGGGCGAACCTGCCTTCAACAGCCAGTCGTCGAGATGGGGGTAGACTGGCACCCCTGATCTGCGCAGATGAGCTGCGACCACCGCCATCACTTTGGTGAACACCCGAGGGGTGCTGGTAAGGCCAAAGGGGAGCGAGGTAAACTGAAAGTGCTCGTGGCCTACCGTGAACCACAGGTAACACCGGTGGGCCGGCAGGACGGGGATGTGAAAATAAGCATCCTGCAAGTCCAACTCTATCATTGAGTCTCCAGGGTCGAGGGCAGACAGGACCTGAGCCAGTGTTAACATTTTGAACTTCTCCTTCCAGAGAAAGCGGTTGACGTTCCTGAGATCCAAGATAGGACGTAGGCCCTTGTCCTTCTTGGGGACCAGAAAGTAGTGGGAATAACAACCACGACCTACTTCTGGGGCAGGAACTCGCTCGATGGCTCCCTTGGCCAAGAGAGACATAACTTTCTGTTGAAGGGCCAGGTGATCCTCCAACATGTGATGGAATTGAGGTGGCATGGATGGAGGGGTAGTCTCAAAGGGGAGGGAGTAGCCCCTTCGGACCATCTGTAAAACCCACCTGCCCGAAATGATGGTGCGCCAGTGGGGGAGGTGATGGCGAATTCTGCCGCCCACTGGCGTTTGGTGGGCCTGAAACACCAGACTAGGACGGTTTGGAGGCAGTGGTGGCAGGAGAGATGGTGGACTGACCCGTCTGCTGGCCCTGTGACCTACCTCGGCAGGTCCCACGTCCGCGGCTGCGCTGAGACTGTTGCTGCGCAGGCCTGTGACTGAGAACGTCTTGGCCACGAAAGGAGCGAAAAGCAGAAGCCAAAAGGAGTGCGCGAGGCCGAAAGGCCCAAGGACTTGGCTGTAGCCCGCGAGTCCTTAAAACACTCCAACGCACACAACGAATGGTGAACTTGGCTGCGTCTCTCCCCTCAGCAATAGCTCAGCAATAGCTTGGGAAAGCACCATCTGGGCCTCCTCCGGACACTGAGGCAGCGCTTGCGCCACCATATCCCACACAGTTTGGGAATAACGGCCAAAGAGGCAAGCGGTGTTCAAAGACTGAAACCCTGAACTGGCGGAAGAGAAAATCATCTTCCCAAACTGCTTCAGTTTCTTGGATGCCCTGTCTGGAGGTGCGGAAGGGAATGCACCCGGGGATGCAGAGGCTTGGACAACCAAGCTCTCAGGGGTAGGGTGTTGGGAGAGGAAAATGGGGTTGGCCGGGAGATGGGGTCGGGGCACGTTCCTATCCATAGGAGCCCCTGTGTTAGGCCTGGACCAGGTGCCCAAAAGAACGTCTGAAAGTGCGTCACTGAAGGGCAGCAGCAGCTCCGCAGAGGAAGCAACCGGCCGAAGCATTTCTGTCAGGAGGTTAGTCCTGACGGCCACTGTATGCAAGTCGAGGTGGAGAGCCTCGGCTGCCCTACGCAACACCACTGAATAAGTGCCACCCTCCTCCGTAGCCACAGTAGAAGGAGACAGTGCGCCAGGTTCTTGAGAAAAATCCAGTCCACCTGCGTTCTCCAAATCCTCTTTCTAGTCCGCGTCTAACTCGCATTGGACTGCGAGAGGGTCCTCAGACCCCTCCCAGTCCTCCCCGTCCTCCGTAACGTGCTGGGCAGGCAGAAAAGAAGGAGGAGGATTGAGAAAGGGATAGAAATTCCCCATCGGCGTCGATCGACACCGATCCGGCACCGTCTCCATGAGTGGAAGCCAGGGAGACGGCCGACTCCAGCGGCGTAGACGCCTATGTCGGTGGAGGTCGTACGAGGCCAACCGACATCAGCTAGGATCCAGGCATGGATCCATGGGGATCACACGGAGCCGTCGACGCCGGGGCAGGCGACGAATATGGGCTAGGACCCCCAGTCGGACCGATGGGCCAAAGAGGCAGGCCATGGCTGACAAATTCCTGCAGCTGGGCTGGAGTCGCCAACTGACCCGGGAAGGGGGGGGTAGGCCGTCTGCAACTGCATAGGCTCCGCCTGAGCCGCAAAGGTGGCACCACCCGTATCCTCAGCCGTGTCGCACGACAGGCTAGGGGAAGGCGAAGAGTGACGTCGCTTCTTCGACTTCTTCTGCTTTGCCTTACCTGACCCAGAGTGCGAAGACCTTGTCGAACGATGGTGGCGGCTCCGCGACCAGTCCCTCGACCTCCCACGGGACCGGGACCTTGAACTCCCAGGCCTGAAGCAACTTTCGGGACTGCTCCCAAAACGTTTTCGAAGCCATGGTCTGGCAGTCGGGGCACGACGCGGGGTCGTGGGCACGCCACAGGCAGTAGAGACACTTGTGGTGCGGGTCCGTCACCGACATCGTGCGGGGAAAAGCCTTGCAAGACTTGAAAGCGAGCATCCCTATACACCAAGAGTCAAAGACTCGAAAGAACAGAGACAAAAGTCCCCAAAAACTCAGTCAAAAAATGACTGGGGGTACTGCTCTCTCTGGATCGGCGCTTGCTGGCTCGGAAAAAGAAAAAACGGAGGTCAGCGTGCGAGGGCGGCGTCTAAGTAGCTGCCACGACGTCATCCCGGCGATCAGGACGCCTACGACGGACGCAGAGCCGTACAATGCCACCTTCCGACACGCAGGGGTACTGCTGATAAAAACTTTCCAGATCCAGTCTGACCCCTGGGGATAATTCTAAGGTAAGGAATCTATCACTAACGTGTCTCTTTCAGATAAATGATGTACTTTACTCAACTGCTGGTCCACGGGTGGAAACCAATCCAATATCGGGTGAGGTATCCAGTCCTGTGGCATCTTGCAGATCCACATACCAGTTTTCCTCATCATAGAATGGGGCAAACTTGACCTCAATTATCGTCTCCACATGGCTGACTCTGGTCAGACTCAGAGCCAAAAAGTTGGAGAAGTGTATGTGACTGAGCAGTATTGTCCCTCAGTGAGAGGGACTGATTATTGGCTGTGCCACATCGCACTTGGGAGCGCAGCCTCATTAGCTTGGAGTTAAACACACAATAGGTTGTGGATCCTCCTCCAGCAGTCGGTGCCAGAGTAAACATCCAAGGGACCAGCGCAAATTTTGGTCTTGAAACTTAAGTCGGCATTGATGTCAGAGCGGAACATGAAGCGGGTTTGAAAGGCACAGACAGCATTGGGATCCTTGGGGCACAAAGGCACACCAACGGTAGTCAGAAGAGTGCTGAAGATGCACAGCATGGCCTCCCGAAATTCTTCAAACTGCTGCAATGTCATTGACATACCCAAGAACACAAAGTGCATCAGGACTAAGACTAGAATTGGCTCCTGTGAGGAACAAGAGCAAAATCTAGAGGCACGGTGAAGCTGTGGCACCTTCTCTGGAGATTGAAAAGGGCAGGATGGGTCTGGGTTCCACTTGGTCTTCTTATGCTTCTCCATGGACATGAAGACAATGACGATGTGTTGCAGGAATGAGTGCAGGAACAGGAATGAGTTGACTTTGACCAGGAGCAGGACCAGAGTGGAGGCTTCTGTTATTTTGGTACAGCTTTGGCTCGCTTTCTTGGATGGCTTTCAGGTTCATGTGGACACCTCTGTCACAGACCTTGGAGTTGTGCACCAAACCCCAAACTCAGAGGCATACCACGTGAAGATCTGTGTCAGAGATATCTGTTTACAAAAATCCCAACAGTCTTAGAGGTGACATGTTCCCTTGCACACTGGTAGAATTCAGAGAAAAGTAATTGGGTAGAAATCTCTTCAACATATAAAGAAAAGAGCAGAGCTCTGGATCTGCATCTGAAGGCTAGGTCTGGGCGGTAAATTCCGTTCCGCTCGCTGAATTTGGGTAATTTCGCGTTCCGCGGAATTGTCGAAAATTCCGCGATACGCTACTTTGAGGAATTTTTTGCATGTTCGTGCTTTCAAAATGCGTGTTCGCGAGATATTTTCCCCCAAGCACCCAAACAGTGTTCGTGAACAGGAAAGAAGCATCGCGAACGGGCGGAACAAGCAATTTCGCGTGGTAAAGCACTCACAAACTGGAAGGGGACCCCTTCCCATATGTGAATGCATGCGCAAATATTTTTTAAGGGCAGGCAGTGGGCTCATGGACCACTGCCTGCCCTTAAAAAATGAAACTGAAAAGTTTAATTTTTATGTTTTTTAATGCATCCCGTTTTCCTCTAAGGAAAACGGGCTGCATATACAGTTTTAAAAAACACACTGCTTTATTTAAAAGCAGTCCCAGATATGGAGGTCTGCTGACCCCAGCAGGCCACCTTCCCTGGGAGTGCCAGCCATTCCCAATGGGGTTGCAAATTGCGACTGCCTCATTGATATGCATGAGGCATGCAATTTGCTACCCCGTTGGGAATCGCAATCAGTGTCTCAGACACTGTTGTGCATCCCAATTAGCGAGTCGCAAATTGCTAGTCACAAATGCAGCGCAATTTGTGACTCGCTAATTGGCGGGTCGTACATCTGGCCCCTAGGCTCCGGGCTGGCATACCTTCTCGGGGTGTACATCAACACTTGCCCTCTGAGCAGCCTCAGCAATGCAGTGCGGTGAACGACCAAGGCCTGTCTCTTTCAATATGGCAGCTCTCAATCAGCGTGACACCAGGGGAAGCCTTGCACTGGTGGGCACTGATGGCACAGGTTGGCAGGCACTTCTCTCTGCTAATAGGATTTTGTGCAAAATGGCTGCATTTATAGGCTACCCACAAGGTGCACATCAACACCATGGTATCTGCCCATACTGCGATAACAATGCATTAGTGAATTTAATCATCATTTTAGAAGGAACATTGGTATTCACAATCAGAACTGAGTTAACTTCATGTTGTATGAAGTTGAATTTGCTAATATGACCAAGTCTAAACATACAGATTACCCTATGATCCGTTTTCAAATTTTCAAGCTCCCTGGCGCCAGACATCCTTAATTACAACTTTTACCTTTAGAGGAGGTGTAACATTGTTAGAGTGGGAATTAGAAACACAGATTGCCTTTCTACTGGGGAGAATCTTACCTGCCTGTTGCCACTGCCTTCAGCGTCGTCCCTCCCGCTGCCGCAGCCGATCATCCAGCGGCCGCAGAGAGGAGGGGGACTTCACCTCCCAGCCTGCCCTGCTTCCCGATCCGATGGTCACGCGCCCGGAGGCGCTATAAATTAGCGAAAGGCTCGGTGGAGCGTGTGCCTTTCTACTGGGGAGAATTTTACCTGCCTGTTGCCACTGCTTTCAGCGTCGTCCCTCGCGCCGCCGCAGCCGATCATCCAGCGGCCGCAGAGAGGAGGGGGACTTCACCTCCCAGCCTGCCCTGCTTCCCGATCCGATGGTCACGCGCCCGAAGGCGCTATAAATCAGCCAAAGGCTCGGTGGAGCGTGTGCCTTTCTACTGGGGAGAATCTTACCTGCCTGTTGCCACTGCTTTCAGCGTCGTCCCTCGCGCCGCCGCAGCCGATCATCCAGCGGCCGCAGAGAGGAGGGGGACTTCACCTCCCAGCCTGCCCTGCTTCCCGATCCGATGGTCACGCGCCCGGAGGCGCTATAAATCAGCGAAAAGGATCCGCGGCGCGGGATCGCGCACGGGTCGCGCCGGGCCAAGCCCGGGCAAAGGGCGGGCCGTCTGAGGCCGTCCGGGGACGCAGGAGGACGGGACAGGACACCCCCCCTTACCGCTGGTATTCTAGACTATGCATTGTGCTTTGTGTAACTAACGTCATTCGTGAGTCAATTGCGGGGCAGTGTGTGACTATGCCTGGGGTGTTTTGTTCAGCTTATGTGCCCGAGACATTTCCTGTGTGATTAACAAGCACTTAACAGCCTGCTTTTATGTGACCGTATTGTGTTTCACCAATAGACAGGCTGTCCCAAATATTAAGTATTGCCTCTTCTCTAAGGTCAGGGAGAAAGTTCGCCCAGGACAGTATAGGGGGTTCTGTGTATGGGTCCTTAGACAATTTCATTACAAGAGCGGCTAGTGTTCTTGAGCATGAGATTACCCTCACAGAGAAGAGATTGTCCCTAGAAATACTAGCTAAGAGATCTTCACTTGGTAGTATAATGTCCGTTGTTTCCCCTGAGCGCGTGGTTACGCAAAATCTGGTTTCAAGTATTGAGCCCATGGAACCGGATATAACCCCCCACAGCAGTCTAGATTCAACGCCTGAAAGTATTTCCATTCTAGAGAATAGATTACCTGCCGTGAAACCCACCATTAACCCCCCGTTGCCTCCGGTTAAAATATCATCGGTTGTTAACCCGGAAACAGGGAGTTTGTCCCAGCATATTGTGGGCAAAAGAAAAAAGAAAAAACGTGGTGGTGGGATCCAAAAGGGAAGATGTGCCAAAGTGTTCAAAGCTGACATTACCCCGAAAGTATTCCACCCTCAAGCGTCCTCTACGACACCTTTAGCGGCCCCCACACTTAGTTCAGATAAGTCAACATCCTCCCAGTCTTGTGCTAATCAGCCCCCATTTGATTTTTGGGAGTCACTTCAGCAATTGCTAAAATCATTAATGCTTCCTATACTCTAGAGAGTTAAACAACTCAGCATCAATGTTGGGAACTTGGAAAGCACTGTGCTTGCCAATACGGCTACTTTTAATAAATTTCTTGAGTCCACTGCTGCCCATGATTTAACAACTACCCCAGGTATAGTGACAAACACCCAGAACGTTTTGACTGCCACTCCCCAATCAATCTTGCCTAGTCATCTCCAACCTGGTCCTACTTCTTCTTTGTCCACTGAGTCAATAATTCCTCCCATTTTGGACTCTACAAGGGCAGCAGGCCAATCGTCCGATGGAACGGGTAGGTCGAAGATGGCCAATAAAAATCCAGGACTCCAACCCAAAAACGGAGGGATTACCATGCTCCAGAGTGACGGTTTGTTTTCCAAACTCCCGTGTATTAATTTATTCCCCGAATCCCTACCGTATACGGTTATTATGGTGGATGTTCCGAGGTTATCCTGTGATAAGTTTGAGTCCCATAGAGAGCTCAAAAACAAGGTCATACATTGGCTCAATAAGAATAGGTTTCCCCCTCCCAATATGGATACGGAAATCTTGTCTGTTAGAAGAGTGAGCTGGCTAGGCACCAAAAACAAAGATGTGGAGGGTGATTGTATAATCACAAACTTTAGGGACCCAAGAGTGGTTAGTTATATTTGCAGTCAACCTAATACTCAGGGTACCAGTGGGATTTTTACTTTTGATTTGTGTTATTTTTATCCCTCCTTCCATCATTATATACATAATGTTCAGAATGACGTGTGGGAAAGAGCCACTGGACGTTCATATGGCCAAATCAGAAAGGATTTTCCATTTCCCTTGTACAATCGATTTGGTCCATTGTGTGGTATGGAGGGGGTGGACTGGCTGGCTGTTAACAACTTGGGTTTTGACTGTGAAATAAATAGGGGATATAGAAGCACTAGCAGGGTGGAGCAAGTAGTCTGTAGAGGTAATTCGGGGGGCTTTCTGGGAGTTGGGTGCGAACAACCAAGTACCGCACCACCTATACTATTTGTCCTACCAAATAAATTAAATTCACTTTTTCTCTTACCTATTTCCCCTGTTCCCTTACATGGCAGAAATCTACCTTGCATTAAGCCATCTGTTTTAGTCCCAGCTCCCCATGCTAGTGAGGCCCAGTGTGACACGGCTAACAATACTTACTCTGAACAAAGTACCCGTGAGATAGAGTCTTTACTTTCCGGCAATAATTCTATTTTGATCAAACCCCAGGTCTTGTCCCCGCAACATTTGTCTGTTGTTAGTGTTTTTCAACAGCTTACTTTTGTTTCCTGGAACATAGCTGGCCTTCGGAGCAAAATCCCTATAGCTGAGTGGTCTGCTTGGGTGGAAAAATATGATATCCTGGTTTTTCAGGAGACATGGTCAGTGGACCCGGTCTACCTATCTGGCTATCTTAATTTCCATAAAGCTGCTATCAGAGGGACAAAGGGAAGACCCTCAGGCGGTCTCAGTATCTGGGTTAAGCAAACCATCAAGTGTAGACCTACAGAATTGTTTATAGACAGTTCTGATATTTTAATATTATTGTTGCACCCTCAGGACAGTCCCGATATTATGATCATTAATTTCTATAATAGAGGCCAGCCTGGTGGGCGCGGTTCTAACATTTTTCTCCTCCTTGATGGTTTTCTGGAAACAGTTAAATCTGATACTAATGTTCTGATACTGGGGGACTTTAATTGTTGTTTTGAGCCTTTGATTGTAAACGGGGAACCATTTATGACAGATGTGGATGCCCTTTGGAATATTCCTATTCTCGAACTTCCACCTGTCAAGAAGTGGACCGAGTCCGCTATTCAGTGGACGAGTTTGTGCTTAGGGCGTGGCTTTAGGGCGGCTAATGGACGGACTGGCTCTGATAAAATGGGTCGGGACACATTTGACGATGGTTATCGACACAGCAGAATAGACTATGCCCTTATTAAAGTGGAGTTTTGGTACACTCTTAGAGATCTGGTGATCATGGATCGCCCCGAGAGCGACCACAACCCTCTGATTTTAACCCTTTTGCCTTGTATTACCCATAGAAGTGCCGAGCAAACTGAGATAATCACTGCTGACGCCCTTCTCACTAATAACCTACGTAGAGTTCGCTGGGATAGGGTAGAAATTGATACTAGCGCATTAGAGGAGATCAGTTTAAAAGTTTCTTGTGCCCTGAATGGCTTGCGCTCCCTCTCTACTCAAGTTGATGTAAATAGAGAGACTACAAAAACCCATGAGGTTTTATTTCTGGCCCTAAAAACCTATTTTTCCAAACCCACCCAAGTAAAAAAACCTATCCAACCAAAGCGTAACCATTGGTACGATAAATCGTGCCGTGAGACTTACGCCAAATTGAAATCTACCATTAAAACTAAGATCATGGGTGATATTCAATTAACTAGGCGTAATTACCTTAAAGCAAAAACCCTGGCCAAACAATCCTGGGATTACAACCACTGGCTAGAGCTTTTAGCTGCCAGTAAACTAAAAAATACGACCAAGTTCTGGCATATTGTAAAGTGAGGTAACTCACTGAAAGCACAGGTTCCAACCAATCGTGTTCTTCCCGAACTCTGGGTAGAGCATTTTGAGTCCCAGTTCTCAGGTTCTAATGTGATTGATGAAACCATCCCTCATAAGTCCCGTGATACGACTATCACGCAGAACCTTACATTTTGCAGCGAGGTTGAAGCAGCATTAAAACAGATTCCTTGTGGTAAGGCACCTGGTATGGACTGTGTCCCGGCGGACCTTTTCAAATTTGATCGAGAAAACTGGGTACCATATATTGCTTTTTTGGCTACCGCCAAAGCCAGGGGGGCTGCTATCCCTGAATCCTGGAAAGGCACAGAGATTCTGCCTATATTTAAGAAGGGTGACCGTTCTTGCCCTGGGAATTATCGCCCGATCAGTCTGATCGACTCGATCCAAAAAATCATCGCTAGGATGGTTTTAGCTAAAATTCAGACATGGATCGAGCAGGAGGAGATTTTATCTCCCCTCCAGGCTGGGTTTAGATCACGCATCAGTACCATCGACCAGGTCTTTAGGTTTCAACTGATCGTGTGGAAGACGGTTTACCTGGGCGGTGGTACTTTGTATGCTGCCTTTGTTGATCTTAAGTCCGCCTTTGACCTGGTCCCCAGGCCCAAACTATGGGGGGTTTTAGGTAGTTTGGGGATGCCCCCAGATCTTTTGAATATTTTGATCAGGCTTCACGATGCAAATTTTGCACGGGTAAGATGGGGGAACCAAGGGCAGGTCACTGACAGATTTGCAGTAACCCGGGGTGTTAGGCAAGGGTGCGTCTTAGCGCCAACCCTGTTTTTGTTATTCATCAACAGGGTTGTGCAGTATTTTTCACCTATTTCAATTGACGCCCCTTCCCTAGGTGGAAACAAGTTTCCGTTACTTATGTTTGCGGATGACACCCTTTTATTATCCCTGACGCAGATGGGTTTACAAGCGGCATTAAATAAGTTTGACGAATTTTGTCGTGATCATGACCTTCAAGTCAATGTCTCTAAAACAAAACTTATGGTTTTTAACAAGGGTAGACGAGTGGCAGGTCACGTTAAGTTGAATAACGAGAAGCTGGAACAAACCAACGTTATGACCTATTTGGGCATTGTCCTTGAAAGTAAATTGAGTTGGAAACCCCAAATTGACACTCTATCCTTAAAGTTTGCACAGTTATCCGGGTGCTTGGCCAAAGAGCTGAGTTTGTCTCAGACCAAGAGGATAGGTCCCGCCATGAAGATCTATAACACTAGGATTAGTTCGGCGATTCTTTATGGCGCGGACCTTTGGGGGTTTGCCGATCTTTCTTCTTTGGTTACAGCTCAAAATAAATTTCGAAGGAAAATTACTGGTCACCCTAGTTCAAGTCCCGTGAAACCACTATTACTGGATCTTGGGTGTCACTCTATAGATGATATTGCCCGGTTTAAACCAGTGGCGCTATGGAGAAGAATCTGGACTACTCCAGAACTAGCACCCTATGCTAAGGCCATCCAAGATGTCCGTTCCATTTTGGGTTCGGGAAACTTGGCATGGTTTAAACAAGTTAGATTGCTCCTGGAGTCTTTGGGCTTGGGAATTCTGTGGTTAAATCCTGCTAATAATGCCTTCCCCTCTAAAAAATCACTTAAAAGTCTCTATTGGTCCTATATTCAGCAGAAACATTTTAGACAATATTCGGCTACCACACTGACTGGTACGTTTCTGTTGTGTAAAAGTGACCCCTTATTGGAAGATTATTGGGATATTATCTGCAAGCCCAGTGACAGGAAACTTTATCATCAGCTAAGGGTTGGCTCCCTACCAATCAGATCATTTACTAAAAATTGGAAGGGGGCAGTCTCTGAATCTTGTCATTGTTGCACAAACCGCAGAGAAACAATTGGTCATATATTCTTTGAATGCCCAGCCTATACAGTTCCTCGGGCGAAATGGCTTAAACCAATTTGCCGTAACTTGGGCACTAGAGTGGGGTCAGTGGCCCTTAGACTACTGAGACACGATACGCGTAAACCCATTGTAATCGCTGTGGCCAAATTTTTAGGCTGGGTTTGGATTATAAGAGCAAGATCATCCTGCTAGTACCCTCATCATACTGATTTTAAACTTTATTTATACATTTTGGAGTTTTAATGTCTGATTTTAATGTAAGTGTACCTTTTATCTCATTTTAATGTTCTGTGTAAATGTCTTTTATGATGAATTTTAATCGAAATAAAGACTATTGACTTGAAACACAGATTTGCCACTTTTCCTTTATTGATTAATGGACCCCCAAATGCATCTTTTACTTACAGCTTTTAAACAATCTCATCTAGTCATAAAGAAACAACCCATCTGCTATAGTTCAATGGTCTTGTCACCTCAAAAACCTTGACATTTCAAACCAATTTTTAGTAGTAATGAGACAAAGTTCGTCAGTCTGATTCAATGTATTCTGCCATCCAACGGTGGAAATGGACAGAGTGCTATTAAACAGATTGGAGGCTTGGGTACTGACAAATAACATCTTGACCCCAGCCCAATATGGCTTTAAAAAAAGGTAGAGGAAGTCAAGACCAATGTCTCAACCTAAGTCTGCTCATAGCGAAGTACACCCATGCTAAGCAAGGTACTTTTTACATGGTCTTCATGGATCTTAGTGCAGCCTTTGACTATGTAACCCATTCCCATCTTTGGATTATCATGAAGGAATGGGGGTAGATCATGAAATAATTACATATATAAGACAATTTTACTCAAAGGCTGTAGTGTGCGTAAGATATAGGCAACAAGGTGAGGGCACCAGATGGTTTTCAGTCGCTAGAGGAGTTCGCCAAGGGTGCCTTCTTGCCCTGTTTCTGTTCTCCCTATGTACGAATGGTGTAGAGTCTCAACTGCTTGAATCAGCGAAAGATGTCCCTAGAATAAACAAGAGGCGTATCCCAATTTTATTGCATGCAGATGATGCAGTTTAAATTGCACGTACGGGAAGGTCGCTCCACAAATTGCTAGATCCCTATGTAAAATTCATGCAAAGTCTGGACTTACAAACAAACAAATCTAAGTCATTTGTTTTAATTGCAGGACAAAAGCTGAAGAACCGCCCTTCCTTTTTTTATCTCTGATCGCAAAGTGGTGCAGACAGAGTTGTTTTCTTATTTAGCGTTGACTTTTGATTCTAGATCTTCCTGGATGAAAATGGTGGCAAATCGAGGGATCATGCTTGAAAAGAGCACAGACGCTATTCATACATTCTTCAAAAAATTGGGCACAAGACACCTAGATATTATAAGAAAGGTCTACGAGGCCAACTCTAGTGCAGTAGTTGCCGATGGCGCTGGAGTCTGGGGCCACGTCTTTGTTAAGGAGATACAAACAATAGAGGATTCTTTTTGGAAATCAATGACGAGCCTCCCCATTAGTTGTTCCAATTTTAAACTACATCAAGAACTGAATATCCCCTACACAACTGATCAAATGAACGTAGCACCTATCCTGCGTTGGCATGCAATATGGTGAAGAAACACTGATTCTTACCCAACAAATCATCATGGATTGTTAATCTCTAGAACACACACAGAACATCCAGTGGTTAGCGCAAGTTAAAAATACTCTACATACTTTAGATCTAGGGAGTTTATATGAATCACCAGAAAATTGTATATCTGTTTTGAAAAATGTTTTAAAAGCCTGCTTTTTAAAAAATGTGAATGATGTTAGAATGACTGTCCAGTATAGTAAACCTACGGTGAGGGGATATCTTGAGGGACCAATGAGGGTGTACCATCTTACCTGGAGTGTGTAACAAAACCCTGGCATATATTTATTTTGTTAAGGTATCAAGTGTATGCCGGGCTTCCCTGCTGGCACCTATTCTATCAATGATCTACCATATTGCCCATGTGATGATTTCTCGCACCAAACTGATTTGCAATTTTTTGTTGTTGTAAATCTTATTGTAATCATCGAGAAGCATTTTTAATCCCAATCTTGCGTAAGCATAGTTTCAGACAATGTTGCCCGGCCATATACTTTCTACGAATGCTGCCTGACCCATTAACCTGTTATAGTGTTGCCTCCTTTTCAGGTCTCGCTGGCGTTGCAGCGCGAAGCGCTGCTGCCAACGAGAACTATTGTTGCCCTGATGCCTCTCAAGGGAGACAGACCGGGGCACGCGCAGCGATTGGGGTCTGTGGACGCGCTTCTGAGACGCGCTTCGCCGAGATGCCTCTCGGGAGACAGACCGGGGCACGCGCAGCGATTGGGGTCGAGGTCTGTTGACGCGCTTGTTAGTTTACATAATTACAGTCCTTTATTTGCTTGTTCCTTTATTGAGCTTCTAAGCACACGCTTCGCTTACATTGAGGGCACATGCCCGCTTTTGCTTTCAAAGTGCAGCCAGGACAGTGCGTGAATTGTAAAAGTCGGGGGCGCGCACGGAATGGCAAGGGCAGTGGGTGGAAAGTGTGACTGCTTCGGTACGTCTCCTGCGTGGAAGTGCTTCCTCGAAGGAGCAGCGAGGGTTGCTGGCCGCGCAAGAAGAAAGGGCACCACGAGCTGTGCACCCCGGCCGGAGTCTCCCCTCACAGGAGCCCGACAGTATGAAGATCGTGTTTGCTCCCTTGAACATCCCCCTGTCCAGCAGGCTCCAGACCGCAGCCATCTTCCAGTGGGTCTTATTGTTCCTGCTATTAGGTACAGTCTGGCATTTCGCAGCACGTTACAGCATTTATTTTATCATGGCAGGTCTGAGAGGTGTTTTGTTGTTCCTCGTCGCCACGTAGCGGTGCATGCGCCTTTAGAATTCGGATCAGTGGTTTGACCAATTAAATTTTTAGCATAGGTTGTATTGTAGCACATTACCCAACAATTCCAAGCTTTCATTTTCTAGGTTTGAAGGTCTTTTTATTTACCCATCAGGAATGGGGTTTTAAGTTCTGTTACTGATCCGAAGAGCATGCTCTCATCTTAATCTTCTGTCCCTGGCGTTTCACATCCAAAATACTCTTTGGCCTAAATCATCCACCACTCATCCTTATAACCTGACGTTAGTGCCAGTTCCCGGATCAAGTTTCCTTGTGGCTGCCCCCCTCGTGCTCTAGATGCAATTCGCCTGCCAAGCCCGACTATGTATGCTTCTTTAAGTTTATGAGTCCATACACAATAACATGAAAGTCTGTGGCAAAATGTCCACATCGCATAATTCATGTTGTTTAATTGCGTAATTATGTTCCCTTCTCTACTTCTCAGTTGTGTTGTGTGTCCTGCCACTCAAATCTAAGCACATACTATAGTATTAAAATAGGCTGCAGAATTGTGCATCTGGCCGTCAAAGCCAATTACATTTTCGATGAGAGCTGACCCTGCCTATTTTAGTTAACTAATTGCGTCCCGTATATTATCAAGATGTGCATCATTATTGGATTTCTGTAGCGCTTACTACTTACGAGACGTTGAAGTGCTGTACAGTTGGTTGTTCGCTACACCTGAACATAGTTGTTTGTCACGTTTTACAGTTGATTATTGAGATCACCCTGGTGCTCTCAAGAGAGGGGAGCGCATGTGGCCTAATGGCTAGAACGGTTGCTCTCGAAGATGAGGAACCGGGTTCGAGTCTCGGCAATGATGCTCAACATCTTATAATTCTGGGCAAATCATTTAGTCTCCCAAAGTCTAACAAAAATAAAGGTGTCGTTCTGTAACGCAAGTGGTGCTTATGGAAAGTGCACTGATACCTTCAGATCTAGTTCGCTCTACATAAAATTCAGATGAAAAAAAAAAGATATCCGGCTATATAGTTTCCTGTCACCTACTGGGCTGTTTAACCTTTGACTAACTGCCTACAAAAAAAAGAGACAGGAACTTAATTTGATTTTTGCATTTCACAATTTTGCAAATTGGCAATGTGACATAATTGGGGTCACTAGAATGTGTTTCTGTGGTTCCCTCTTCTATCCCTGCACTATTCGTTTCAATCCATGTGTGCAGTATAATATGTGGCTGTGTGTCACTGGCGGCCCTCATGGGACAGCACCCACAGCATGTGCGGCACTTATTCAACGCAGGACCCATTTCAGGCTCTCCACCTAATTCACCCCAACCTTTAGGCCAAGGTTTAGCTCAGAAAGAGGGGTGGCAGCACATTGTTTTTTTTTTTATCAGTGTCTCTTCAGACACTTCGCATTTTACTGCCCGCATTGTTCTGGTAAATATCTCTTTAGCGTGCTCATACGTTTAAGGAGTTTTAATGCTAGCTCATTAGTAGTGAGATGCTGGCATTCTTATTTGAAACGCTATCACACTACATCTTTTCGTCACCCACTGGGCTGTTTAACCTTTAAATGACTGCCTACAAGAAAAAAAGACAAAAAGTCAGGAACTTAATTTTTTAATTGGGAGTATGACATAATTAGGGCAATAGGACGGGGTGAGCACTGCACACACCTACATTTGTAAAGCTGATCAGGTAAACATCTATGCCAGACTTTGGAAACACATTTCATCATTCTAGTATACATTTATGGAAGTGGAAGAATCCCACTTGAAGTCTTCTTTATCCTCTCAATAATTAATGTTCTGCATAGTGTTCAGCTTTGCATGATGGCACAAAAGAGAGCCAGTAGTACCTAGCGTAGGATTTGTACTCGCTGTACATCCTCCAGCACAAATTCCTATGTGTAGACAACACAACAAAACTTCAGACATGTAAAATACATAATGTACTCGCGAAGTTTGGGTTCGGCCCGGGTTTCATCAGCTGGGTCAAATTACTCTATTCGGGCCCAATGGCGCAGGTGGTGGTGAACGGGCGTGTGTCGACCCCGTTCGCGCTGGGACGGGGCACGCGACAGGGTTGTCCCCTGTCGCCTCTTCTGTTTGCCCTGGCCCTGGAGCCCCTGGCGGAGTGGCTGCGGTGGCACCCTTCCATCCGGGGTCTCCGCTGGACCCCCGAGCACGAGGACCGTGTGTCCCTCTACGCGGACGATATCCTTTTGTATCTCGCCTCCCCGCGCAAGTCCCTGATCGTCCTAGTTGATGTGCTGCGCTCCTTCGGTCGCAACTCAGGCCTAGTCATTAACTGGGCGAAATCCTGTGTCTACGTACTCTCCGGGGAGGCTCCGGTCCTGCCGCGGGACTGCCCGATCCAGATTGCCTCCCAGGGTTTCCGGTACTTGGGTATATATATCACTCTTGACCCGGAGGCCCGCTATGAGCGGAATCTGCTGCCCCCTCTCCAGCGTTTGAGGGAGGATGTGGTGCGCTGGCGGCGTCTCCCGCTCTCGCCGCTCGGTCGAGCGGCCTTGTTTAAAATGATGTCCTTGCCGCGCTTCCTCTATGCCCTCCAGAACACTATGGACATGGTCCCGGCAAGCTACTTTCGTGAGGTGGAGGGCCTCCAGCGGCGCCTGTTCTGGGACGGGAGGCCGCGTATTGCTCTGGCTAAACTGACGCTCCCGTGGTACGATGGAGGGGTCGCCCTCCCGGACATTAAACGGTATTACTGGGCCTCCCAGCTAGCTGCAATTAATCATGGCCTTTACGGGCCCGCCCTGAACCCGGCATTCGAGATGGACAAGATGCTCCTTCCCGGTGGCGATTACAATCGAGCACTGTACTCTGGCGCGCCCGACTCCCGTCTGACGGGACCGACGCGTGTCATGGTGCGGGTTTGGCACGCGGCAAATGCAGCTATGGGGTGGAAGGACCGTTTGACCCGGGCGTCTCCACTGTATGCCTCCGAGAGGCTGGGCTCCCTGTGGACATCAAAGGGCTTCGAGAAGTGGGACACGATCGGAATCAGCACAGTGGGGGATCTCTGGACGAGGGGGGGATTCAAAACTTTTGAGACGCTGCAGGCGGAGTTCCAGCTGCAGGGCAGTGAGTACTTTCGGTACCTACAAGTCCGCCATGCGCTGGGCTCCGTCTTCCCGGATGTTGCATCCATTCCGGAGTCTTCCCCCCTGGAGGACAGAGTGCTAGATGGCCATGTCCCGGACAGCACGATCTCCCTCATATATAAGAAGCTGATTAATGATAGATCGTGCCTGTTGACTAGTCTGCGCGAAGCTTGGGTGGCCGACGGGCTGGAGCTGGACGACGAAGATTGGATGTCCGCGGTGGCCTCTCCAAAAGAGGTGGCCATCCCGGCTCGCCTTCGTTTCGTCCAGCTCAAGATCCTTCACCGGGTCTACGTGACGGGGCCACGGCTTCTACGTATGGGTTATGCCGTGGACGGACTGTGTAAGCGTGGCTGTGGTGCGTTGGCGACTTTTATGCATATACTGTGGGAGTGCCCGAAGGTGGAGCGATTCTGGCGTGGTGTGCATGAGGTCCTGCGTGTGGTCACGCGTGTAGCGCTGCTGCCTGAAGCGAGGAGGTGCTTGTTGAATGTATGGGAACCGAATGACTATTTGGCTCCGCAGACGCGGTGGGTGACCCTGGGATACATGATAGCGAAACGTGATATTGCTCAATTGTGGGGATCCCAGAGGCCCCCTGCGGTGTCAGCCTGGAAAGAGCACATGGATTGGTGCATGTTCCGTGAAAAGGTGGTGTATGTGGCGAGGGGTAAGCCTGGGGCGTGGGTGAAACTCTGGGGCCCCTGGAACGCCTACCGTGGGGGCATTTGTGAGCCGCCACAGCTGCCGGCTGCCTCGCCTGCTCCGTCTCCCTAGCTGGACCCCCTTGCTCGGCCGCGGGCACGCGGCCCCCCAGTCCCTGATCTCCTCCCATCCCCCTC
This sequence comes from Triturus cristatus, assembly GCF_964204655.1. Taxonomy (NCBI): domain Eukaryota; kingdom Metazoa; phylum Chordata; class Amphibia; order Caudata; family Salamandridae; genus Triturus; species Triturus cristatus. Next base: position 1,061,097,658 of record NC_140590.1, read on the forward strand.
TTCAGATCTTTCCTGCCACTCTGGATCCCCCACTATGGAGCAAGTGTTGTCACCTTGAATCTTGGGTTGCCTTGCGGTTGTGGTTTCTGTTGTTGTTGTTAGTCTTTAAAATGAAACCGTACTCTGTGGCAGGACGCCGTGAGGCCTGCACCGTTGATTACTCCTGTGTTTCTACTGTGCACCGCTGAGAGACTTTTACTGTCTGTGTGTACTATATTTGTGATGCTCTAGCGGCCGGCCGTGCGGTTGTAGGCCCATAACTGTAACCTTTTTATGGATGTAATAAACGGTTTCAAAAAAAAAAAAAAAAAAAAAAAAAAAAAAATACATAATGTAGTGTAAAGCCTACATTACAAAAAATATTTCGGCCAATATACACACCACATACCTCCAATACACACCACAGATTCCCACATCATACTATAAAATTTCACAGCACATCACATAATTCAACATCCACAACTTCCCAATACACAACACACAATAAATCCTATATAATTAACTTTATGACTCACAATCTAGCTATACATCGTTCAATTAACTTAATACTATTTAATTACTATCCAAACAATTCTAAAGCACACCATGCAATATATTTCCACTACAGAACTCCACATCACACAATTCAATAACACACAATTCCAATACAACCCATCTCTCCCTTGCACTTCCACCAACCCTATCATCTCTCTACAACACAACCACTGCCTTTCTCATCACTCCCTCTCAGTGCCTCTACCCCCTCTTATCCAGCAATCCCACTGCCCCCTCTCATCCCTCCCTTACTGCCTATCTCCTTTCTATACTGCCTGTTCACACATGCTGCCTTCCTGTACCTCCTCAGGCTGTGCACTAGTCCACCTTTCGCCCCCACCCCTTCGGTGCCCCTCCCAATCGTCTATCTCTCGCTCTCTTTCATGCCATCTCTCACCACTCTCTCGCACGCACTCGTCCTGCCTCTCTCATATGGTTCCACACCCTCCTCTTCCTCTCTTTCACACACACTCTATCCGCTCCTTTATCTGGCATTCATTCACCACTGTGTACAAATTACCTATCTCTTTCTGTCTTCTTGTCTGTAAATTCTCTGCACCTCTCACCACTAACTATTCATCATGCCACATAATTCCACTACACAAATACACTACACACCACACAAAACCACCCCACGCTATTCCACAACTAACAATTTCAATCCAACCCACATCATTCCACTCCACACCACATACTTCAACAACATTCCAAGCAAAAGCACATGGGTAAAAGACATTATCATTTACAACACCGATAGCTCTAACTCTCACAAATGCGAGACCTATTGCATTGCAAATGCTTGTTATGTTTGTCACTGAGAACCAGGAAATTGCACAGTTGCTGATATGAATTCATGGCTTTTAACTGTCTTTTATAGTTTTTATTTGTGATGTATATTTGAACTTTTATGATTAATTTTGTTAATAATCAAATAAAGTAATCTGACCAACTGACAGTGCCTTAGGGAGCCAGATTTCTAATTTTCTGAGAAAGAAGTTCAGTCTGAGCAGTTACCAGCAGGGTTCTCGATAAGAGGAGACGGGTCGGATTACCTTCCTAAAATAAGTCCTATATTCCCAACAAAACATGGTCCAACAGATTTGCAGGTGACTGACCCCGGTACTGCTCTGCTGATATTTAAAGGTCAGTAAATATCATGAGATGTACATGAGGAATTCGATTACATACAATGTGATACAGTCTTCAGAATTGGGAAAAGACTATTAATGACTGCACATTCTAGTCTCATTTTTAAGAATGTATTTCAGCAAATCTGAAGTGGACTACGCTGCTGTACAGTTGTTTCATGATATGGTAGCCATTAGCCAGACTACATCCTCCACTTCATTAATTTTGTAATATTTTTGGCTTGTTTGCACCGAGACGTGTGATCTGCATTCAATCTCAGGCGAAAGCCCCTTTTCGCTCAGTGTTGAAACAAATAAAAAATAAATGAATAAATAAATAAATGAATCTAAAACAATAGCTATGGTTATACGACTTGAAAATCTTCTGCCCAATGCAATTAACCTGGGACGAATGTGTAAAAGGGTCACCATAAAAGTTATAAACTTTTGGTGCACGTCGTTACGAATGTTTTTCTTTAAAACTAATTTTTTTGATGAAATAGAAAAAGATCTGTGAAGTGAGTGAGATTCTGAAAGTATTTCTCTTAAAAGACACTTCCTGTTTGGATCTGGATAGGAAAAGCCCCGGCAAAAAAATGTGAAAAGTTCACCGATGAGACAAAAGATTTCCTAAATTTAGAGTTCCCTGAGCAGGATGTTAACATTTCCAAAAGGCAAACACCGAAGTCAAGAATGCCTTGAAGCTGAGACAATCTAAAATCATTCCCTATTTTACTATGACTACCAGATGCCTTAGCTCTGATTCTTCGATTCTTTTACTTTAGACAAAGTTTTTGGAACTGCAAAATGAATGCCTTGGTAGGAGTCCTCGTTAGAGATGGGGAGACTCTCTGCATTCAGGTATCTTTGAAGACACCTAGGAGACGATACAGAGCCGACTGGGTGGAACTGGTAGCCTCAGCAACACGCGTTTAACATCTTGCTTATCTCAGCATGATCATGACATGGCAGATGTTAGAGACCATTTTGGATCAAGCACTGGCAAAGCCGATAGGGCAAGGTTTTATATTCCCATGATTTTGCCTTTGCCAATGCATGTTTACACTGGCATATGAACGCATGCATGAAGATGTATGCCCAGCAATCTAGGAATGGGATTCCTAGTAAAGGAAACGTACACAGTATTACTGCCATTTTTCATGATGCACGCACAAGATGCATGATGACACCCACGTTACAACACATGCGCAAGCATGCATCAGGATATAGTCTTCGATTTGTTTTTGTTTTTTTCACTTCCAAGTACAAAATTGTGGATGCCCACCTTGAGGCAGCAAATTAAAAATAAATAGATAAATGTGTGAGAAAGCCCGTCTCAAGAAAGAAGTGACCCGCAAGTTAACGCAGCTGCTAGGCCCTCTCAAGCAGCACAGAGTGGAAGATGTTAGGTTCACACGAGTGATGATTTTTTTGAAAAAGTGTGACAATAAATGATTCCACACTCTCCCTGATCAGCCTGCTGGTATTCCCCTAAAGCCTAGGGTTATCATCGGATTATGGGGTATGAGAAGCCCAGGTAGGACTCACCTGGGGAGTTGAGTGGGTGTTGCACTTGCATCACCACCTAGGGTCCCCATTTGACTCTTAGGCTTATATGATAGGGATCCACTAGCCCTGAAAAAATGCCTCGACCTATTAGGCTAATCATTGAGAGCAAAAACATGTGGAAGTAAGAAACAGGCTTGAGTCATTGCACTCTGACACCTGTCAATAGGATTGTTTTTAATATACCTAGTGTCCTCACGAATAAAGGTGATAACTGAGGAACCCTAACTTATTTTTCATTTATCTGGATCCCGTTGTATGTGAGAACTCTCTTCCACTACCATGTCTTCGTGGGGGTTGAGTCCGTGTTGGTAGCAACACTTTACCAGGGTGAGGAGAAAATGCCAAGGATGAAGCATGACACTATTGTGTGTGAGGCATCCTCTTCCATTAAGGATGGCCTTCCCGCTCTAAACAGTCTCAGGCTGCTTACAGTAGGAGGTGATTGATACAATCCGTGGTCTCTCTACCACTTCTTTTCCTACTGGCATCCTACATTTTTCTGTTTTATTAATCTTGTTTTGGATGAATGTAGGGTTGCCTTTCTACTCCACCTCTCTCTTTTGTGGCAAAGACCTCCCAAAAGAAATACATGATTTAAAAATTAATGTATAAAAAAAACTAAAAAGACACTACTAAAACAAAAAAATAGCAGTTGTAGAGTAGGCAAAGAGTGAGGATGAAGAAACATTGTCAAATCATGAGATACAGAGGGTGGGGTTAGCACTGGAGTAGCTGAGCGGGGGTGGGGGGGTTGTGTGTTTATGTAGGGGGAGGAGAAGGGCTGTGCTTAATGTGAGCCGGTGGTTTCCTTAATTATCAACACCAGCACTTATGAGAGCTGCCCGCATAATGGTACTGTTTGTGTAATTTAGAGATGAGAAGAACAGTTTGCTTATTAATTCAATCTACATTAAAAACAACTAATACCTTCCGCCCAAGCACTTTAAGGGCCTGGAAAACTCTGAAATGTCACACTTGTAGGAGTGTGATGGTTAGCACTTAAGCTGGTACTTGTAGTATTCTCATGTTGTGTTATTATATACTATGTTATCTTGCTCCTAGCTGCTCAGCCAGTGTGAATGTTCTGTGCGGAATGTTGGTGTGTGAGCCATGAGTGGAATGCTTGAGTGACTGGGTATGAGTAGTTACAGTTGGTGGAAGGGCTGAGCAGCTAGCAGGCTGCTCCTGGTGGGGCTGCTGATGAGGACTTATAGACTGCTGTACATGATTGAAGCTACATGTTTATCTACTTGAATAAACCAACTTAAATTACATCTACCAGTGTGAACTACATTACTGTCATTGTCAAACAATGAATTTAGACCCAGATCTCTGTACTGGGGTGAATGTATGACACTGTTCTGCATTCTGTCCATCAATTGTTCTTTTTGCATTTGTCACCCCGAGTGGGACGGGTATACCCAGACGGGGGTCCTGTGCTCTCCATGCCACTGGAGTCAAGCTATCCTGGCTGATGAGGGCTGTAAGACCAAAATCGGCCCTAGGATGCTTGTTTCCAGTCCAGGGAGGACCTGGCCTGGCAGTACGGGCTGGACTGTTCCCATTGGGCGCAGGGTCAAGACTGATTTGCATATGGCTGGGTCCAAACTTGAATGGCATGGTGAGCAAAAAAACGATGGATTTAGGCCCAGATCTCTGTACTGGGGAGAATGTATGACATTGTTCTGCATTCTGTCCATCAACTGTTCTTTTTGGTAATGGCAGCAGCAATGGGCGGTGAAAGCTGTGGTGGCCTCCTGATTAAGCACTTGGTTGTTGGGGTAGGAGAGAAAAGGGGTAGTATTAAAAAAGAAATGGTGATTGGCACAATACATTTAAGGGGAAAAAACCCTACTTTAGTTGTGGAGTTAAACATATATGCTCCATTCTTGGGTAAGCTTAGCCTTGGAGAGGTGGCGTCTCATTGAAGCCGAAAACAAGCGAATGAGAACACAGTAAGAGTTTGAGCAATATTTGTGGTGAAGTATTTGACCACTTTTACCCACCAACATGTTGATAGAGAAGTGTGGTGTTGCATAATAGTAGAAATTACTTACTGTGATAAATGGAACTTAATCTACCACAGTACTGATCGTGGCAGATTTTATCTAGGAGATTGGTTTCGTGATAGGAGCGTATAAGTAACTAGGCAGTCATACGACTTTTTGTAATCCTACCTGGGTTTCGACTAGGTGGACCTAAACTGGCTCGCCTTCTTGCTGTTCACCAAACAACTATTAGTGCAAATGGAGACCTTCAGAAATCGATCAGTTGAGTCAAACCCTTGTGATGGACATTAGAGTTCACCGTAAAAGGGCATATCAACAAAAAAAACTAACTTTCATTACTTATTTGCCAAAATAAGTTCCTGCCCACCCACTGCCACCTCATATTCGAACTAGTTCTGATTCTCACACTGCTTGCTACCTTTCCTTCAGGAATGCAGAATTGGTCTCAAATGTCCAGGTACAATTAAAATACAGGAAAAGAAAGGCAAAATCTCAGCACCACTGATTTCTGCTGTGTATTGTCAAATTCTTCTGGCCTGAAAGATATACGCATAAAACTCATATTGGCAGTGGGTCGCAAAGGTGCAGTGTTCTGGACACTTTAGCGATTAGTGAAAAGGAAACAAGAGTTTCGAACGCAGTTTGTTTTCCAGTAGATCAAATTGTATAATGCTGGATAAACCACTATGAGCGTTTCGAAACAGTTAAGTGCGTAGCCAATACTTCTGGATTTCATGAGCTAACCCATGCAGCATTAGCACATGGGAGGGAGCCAGCAGGAGCGGACAGAATGGGCTGTCCTCAAAGTCTAATGCAAGCACTCGAGTGGAGGCGAAAGGATACATCCAAATACCCAACACCATTGGGTGAAAGGTAAACACTCCACTGGCAGAAGCCAAGGCATGACTGACAAAGTCTCAAGCCAATGGCTGAAAAAGGCTAATGGTAGAAAGCCAATGATCGAAGGGAGCCGACCCCATGTATGCTGTTAGGAGTGGGTCTGTTTTTCAGCTGAGCTGTCAAAATACAGATCTAAAAGCAGACATTTGCAAATGTACTATGTTCTCCTCTTCACGATATCTGAATCTTTCCACCTCACCCAAAGGCTTCTCCCATTTTGCATCATTCACAGTCACTCCCTTGCCTCTTGAAATATAAACGTGATATATATCCCACATTTTGTTGTCCTCACTTGCTTCCCCACCCACCTCTCCCCCCCCCCCCCCAACTCCCTACGAGGGTCTGTGCCCTCGCCCTCTCACACAGCAATGCAGATTAAATGTCATCCTGCTTTAGTTGCCTCTGGCAGCTGCAATCGTGGTTACCCACGAGGGCTGAGAAGGAGGGAGGAATTGCTTTTACAATAATTTTCTAGGAAATTTCCAGTGAAGGATGAGCCGATATTTGTCAATGGAAACTTCAGAATGCACGCACTCAGCCTCGCGCTGAACATGATGTTCTGTTTTTATCAATACCTGCAGAAAGAAAACAACCTATTGCGATTTTTTTTCAACCTTCGGCCAAACAAAGGCTGTTAAAGCTTCCGGTTAGTGCTCAGGTGAGTCACAGACTCATCATCAACTAGGAGGTTTAAATAACATGAAAAAACACAGGCGATGCCATCAGTGCAGCAGCCAGGCAGCAGCCAATCAGCAGCCAGATATTTTGCGCTGCAGGTGAGACAGACTGTTCCAAGCCTGCATCATCCAAATATTTGGTAGGAGGAAGAAACTAAGTAATACTAGCTCTCCTCCTAACAATACTCCACGGATCCACATTCTTAAAAAGCGCCCTCTGGTGAACGGGCCACATGACTATATTAAAAAGAACTACTAGATAACAAAAGTCAGTGTCATGTGTTTCCACGTCATACTGTGGAGAAGCCTTCACTTCAATGGATGGCACCGGCACCTGACTTCAAATAGCGGGAGGGTCGCAGATGTCTGCTACCTCTAGTGAATACAAGTTAAAAAAAGCTAGCTTCACTGGTGTAGACCACAGCTAAGCCATGCACTGACATGATGGACAGAGTCACTTACCTCTATGGTGTTTCAAGTAGAATCCTTTCACTAAAGGCTACCATTGTTGGAAATGATGGTAAGAACAAGTGACTCCCCTTCGGTAAGGCTTTTTCTTGTGGATACTCCATCTACTCACAGATTCTTCACCTATGACTATCCCTAGGCACCAGCCTAGATCCGGTAATGTTTCACAGTATTGCTCCCTTGCACCTGTGGGTGGCGTTGTGCAGCTCTGCATCAGCTTCACCCCTCCACAGAAGTGCTGTCGAGAGCATCGGAGCCGGGGGAGGACACTATGGCACAACCAGTTAAAATACTGTTACAGTGATTTACATTTTTAGATAACACAAAGCTAGGCTGACTAAATGGAGCCTGTCGGAACGAGCTAACTTCCTTCACTCCAGGCAGCAGATGCTCCATGAAAGAGCAAGCCATGAACACTGACTTTGCCAGCCTCTCTAGGAAAGCCTTGGGCAACAAGAGCCAGCTTCTGTGATGTGCAATCACAGCCCCCCCCCCCCCCCTCCGAGTCATGCAAGGATGCCATATCTTTGAAAAGTGATTGTCCTTGTGAAGAATCCTGCACAGGCATTCCAAACAAACTTCAACAACACAGCTGTATACACAGAACAGCCAGAGGGTGCATCATAATAGGTGCCCTTATTGTTCTCACTTGGCTTCTAAATCTACTGTCCTCTGTTACCATACCGAATAGGACTCCCCCAGCTCCAAGGATCCCAAGAAAAACTTTACTTAAGTCAAAAAGATTCCTAAGAACAAGATACTTACTTTAGTAAGAGACTATCTAGCTGCAGATTCCTCACCTTTTGAATATTCTCCATGCATCAGACTGGATCCGGAAACTTTTCAGCAGTACCTCTGCACGCCGGAATGTGGTACCTTGAAGCTTCATACAGATGCTGTTCCAATCTGAAAATTATGTGCGAAACCTTTTTAGGTGTGTAGGAGAGTAGGATCTGCTTCTTATGGTTACCCCCACTTTTTGAAGATGTTTCACTGTTTTTCGACTTTAGTCTGGCTGGGAGCCTGCTATTCAGAGCCCCAGCCTGGCTGCCTCCTCTCTAAATTGATTGCATGTATTTTAGGTAAACTCCAGATTGGATGCTGGGGTACCCTTATAAGTCCCTAGTATATGCTATACTATGTACCCAGGGGATAGGTACCCCAGAGGCCTACCAGGGGCTGCAGAATATATTATGCCACCCCTGGGAAGTCATTCAAAATGACACAACAGGTCTGCTACAGCAGCCTGTGTAAGGTGGTGTATGCACCCCTTACTGAGATATAGGTTACCTAGATCTCTCCATATCACTGCACATGTAAACCTATCAGTCACCCCATGGCAGGACTTAACAATCCTGAAGGCAGGGTGCTGGGTTTCATGTGAGAGGGTGCCCATGCATGAGTAGAGCCCGTCTGCAGCTTTCGGAACCTTTATTCCGGGGTTGTTTGTGATGCAGCCAAACCATATACTCTTAAGTGAATCGCTGCATGGAAAAATATCGTGTTTGGTGTCAAACATCTTGGAATCATACCCCCACACCAGTAACTGGTGTGGAAGGTATGATGCCACCCTACTAGAGGGAGAAACATGACAGCACCGGTATACCCGGTACCAGCTTAACAGACCCTGGCATCACAAAATGGATGCTGCCAGCCACAAACACGAGTCTGCCCTCCTGCTGCTGGACAAAACTCCAGCAGGGGAGGCCTGGACAATAGGTTTCCGGTCACAGGGAGGTGTAACCACCTCCCAGTCAGGCTTTAGTGTATTGGGGCTGGGTGGGTGCACTCGAAGAGAGCTTTGAAGTCTGCACTGGGGGCACATTTGGTGTCCCTGTGCATAGTCCTGCTCAAACCGGTTGCAGGGGCTACCAGCCCCTGCTCTGGCACAAAACTGGACAAAGGAAATGGGTGCAGCCACCCCTCTTTCCTGACCCTCTGAAACGTGGGTCCCCAGAATTTGTCCCACCCCTTCCTTGGGTATAAAGTAGGAACCCCTGATTACAGGACTTTAGATTTACCAGGACGAAACTCTGCTACAGAATCCAAGAACTTCTACTATCTACATGACGTTGGATGACCAAAGAATCTCCCTTGGAGTAAAGGAGTTACTCCCCTGCAAGGCAGGCACCAAAGACGCATCTGTCTCTTTTGCATCGACGCTGCTCCTGAAGGACACCGACGATTTTGCAACACAGGAGGTGAGTTTCCAAGCTTCCCCGAGGATGATCTGTGCTCTCAGCAACTCTGAGATCCAAAGCCCTCGTGGGGACCATGCAACACGAACCCCTGGACACCACGACCATTTGCAGCAGCATATGCTTCTAGGCGATTCCTGAGGCTGTGCTTTGGGCTACTTGAAGTCCAGACCCTGAGCATGGATTCCACTGAAGATTGCTGGCCTACACTCCTCCAGTGATCCGTGGGCTGGTATCTAGTGATTCCTCTCGAGGTCCCTTCGCGATCCCTTGTCCGTTGACTTGTGGGTCCCCGAGAAGGGTACTTTAACTTTCAACAGTCTTTCCTGGTTGCTCCAGACGTGCCCTGACTCCCCATCACTTGGGGAGTCCACAGGACCTTGCTGGTCCACACCAAAGCCAATTTTCTCTCACCGCGTGGGTTGCTGTTGCCAAGGCTTGTTGGTCTCCAATCCGGAAACTGACCCCCCCCCAGCACTCGACATCCTTCATGGGACAGTTCGCCCACGGACTGTGGTAGTCGTCGACATCTCCTGGTCCCCGTGGCAGTGGAGTCAAGCTTCACCTCTTTACACCTGAAACACCCGACATCGGTGGGCATTCGTCTATCGTGCCCCTGGCAAGTGACTCAGACTCTGTCCCCTCTGCTTTCAGGTTCTTCACATCTTCGATCCAGGTTTGGATCACACCGGACACTTCTCCTTTCCACAGCAGTAGCACTTTGCAGCACATCGCCATTGTAATCAACGACGATTCCTGACACCATTTGACACCTATGCACCCGGCTTCCCTGGGTGAGGTAACAAGTTCTCCGGTGCTCCCGTGGGTGCTGGCCCTAGAACCCTCCAAGTCTAAAGGGGTTTTCTCAAAGTACTTTCCTAAGTGTCCTTATTCTTTAAAATTCCAACCGCGGCTTTCCTATTGAATTGTATGTGGCTCGCGGCTGGTTTCTCACACTGCACACGTCCCCCTTGGGTCTTCTGTGTCGCTGGCTTGGGTGGTTCCTTGGGGTCGCAGCAATTCTATGTGCCCTAGGCACTGTGTCTAGTCAAGTGGTGGTTCTTATACCACTTTCTTAATATATGGTTTGGTCTCCCCCTGGGGCCCATTGTATATTGTGCTATTTACTGTCCTTCAATAACTGTTATTGTGTGCCTCGCTCTCTAACTTCATAAAGAGGTTAGTAGAGAGTGTTTAGAAATAAATACATATATTTTATATATATACCTTGTGTGGTTCTCCTTTCATTTAGATATTCAAGAGGTTATAATCTGGTAAACCAAGCTGCTTTACACTCCTTCAAGACTTAGCCTGAAGGCTGCTCTCCCTAGCTACCACTAGGATAGCTTTCAATAAAGGTTGTCTTAAACCTAATCATCAATAAGGGTTGTTTGGACTGGTGCAAGGTGCCCACTATAACTAGTGGACAGCATACACCAGGCCAACTTCTCACAAGGTGCCTATACCGCACAATGACATCAGTTGCTTTCAAGGCTGTCCGCACCACCAGATGCAGAGCCTCGAAAGCAAATAGTAGAGTGTGCAGATTTCTAGACGTAGGATATTATTGAAGGATAGAGTTCAACTAGGGAACGGGAGGATTTGTGAGGAATCTGTGGCTAGATAGAGAATTATTGAAGGTAAGTAACCTGTTCTTCTGAGAGAGACTTCTAGCTGCAGATTCTTCACCGTTTGAGTGGTTACCAAAGCAATACCTATTCGGAGGTGGGTCCATGTATGAACTCAAACCAAAATGTCGGACGAAGTGCCAATATGCCCGCCTGACAAGCCTGACTGTCCAGGCAATAATGCTTCGTAAACGTATGGACGAACACCCACATAGCCGCCTGACAAATTTCTTGATCAATATAGGATAATGGGGTAACCCAGTTATGTGCAGAACCTGGGGATTTGTGCATTAAAGAAGTAGTGGTTCTGCTACTTATTAGCTTCAAAAAAGCATATAATCTGTATTCATTTTTATATCCCTCTAATCAGATGGAATTCAAATCTAATAAAAATATATGTATCTTAATTGCATTGAAACCAAACCACAACCCAAAACCTTTTGTTTCTCAAATATGATTTTATAATAAATTCATGTGAATCATGTATTCAAAAAAGGAATAAATAAATGCATACACAGATAAATACTACAAATTTGCAAAAATAAATGACATGAAGTGAACACAAAACAATGACTCTACTAATCACAACACCATATATAAGAGACATCAACATAAATTCAATGAAAATACATTTAGACAAAGTGTGAAATATTTTGAGAAAATATCATCCCAGAGTGAAATAAATCTTATTAGTCTGTCTTGAGCTGGGTGATCATCTACACTTGATGTTGATCGTCGACGTTTCGACCCCTGAATGAATGCGAAATTATACTTGTCTGTGACTGGGTCTTTCTCAGGACTAATAGAATCTGTGTATGGCCTTCTGGAATCCCAGAATTCGGATGGCACTTTTAGAGGCCGGGGGCTGTAAAGGCAAGTAAATAGCCTTTTTCCTCATACATAACAGTTTTCAGGAGGCAGATGGCCCCATCAGATTCTAAGCGGATTTTAAAAGTGATTCGTTCCTTGAACCCCCGAGCGCCAGACGCCGGAGATACAGAGGCACGGCTGTGCCTTGGACCTATTACTACTACAGATTAGGAGGATTAACGCCACACAAAGGTCACCAGTTGTGTACAAACTGTCGTGCTGTCTAAAAGAACTCAGGGTGGAACCTCTTAGAAGGCCATACACAGATTCTATTAGTCCTGAGGAAGACCCCGTCACAGACGAGTATAATTTCACATTCATTCAGGGGTCAAAACGCCGACGATCAACATCAAGTGTAGATGATCACCCAGATCAAGACAGACTAATAAGATTTATTTCACTCTGGGATGATATTTTCTCACTGGCCTCCTTTAAGTCCTTGTGCAAATTGTCATCTTGATAGGACTGAGCGAAAGCATCACTTGGGTCAATCATTTTTAGAGTCAGTCCCTAAGTGGGAATGAAAATAATGTTGTCTAGGCTGACTGTCAATAGGGGTAAACAGAGCCTCAGGTGGATTTGAAGCAATGCCGACCCATGTCAGACTGGCATCAACTCGGCCTTGGAAAGGACAAATAAGGCCACATCTTCATGTGGCAAAGTGGGTATCTGCGTCGGCATGCCCGGGAAAACAGTGCTAGCAATCGCAGTGTTATGCTGGGGGAGATTATGAATAGTATCGAATGCAGGAGACTTCACAGGTTCTTCCACATTGCTATGCACTGAGAATGTAATTTGGACAAAAGGGCATTATAATCCTCACAGGTACGCTGAAAAAGAGGTGCTGGGAAAGGCTTTCGATTATTGTTTGCCGGATATATTAAAAGCAAACCATCATTTAAAAGATTTTTTCTGGTTGTCAGCATCCTTTCACTTTGGCAGACATTGTCCTTAATCGATAAAACTTAACAATTTGTAGTTTATATAAGCACTTTGGTAATTCTCACTGCTCGGGAATGAATAGGAAGGGCAGATGGCGGGACCGGGCTGTCATGTTGCGGCAACTATTTTAAATGCATTAGAGCTAGTTCAGAATCAGATTAATAATGGATTGGGAACATGATGGTTTTATGATGTAAGAGCCGGTTACGTGTCCCTGATAAAAACTGCAAAGCAAGGAGAGACTGTATACAAGTATACTGAAATACAATCAACTATAAAGTGATGACGGTCGAAAAAGATACAAAGTCAAGCAAGTTCATGGATACATTTAGGGATCACAGCTACAAAGCCTGGCTCTCTCCTTGTCACCCCTGACATTGCCTTTGCAACCCTCAGGCTTGGCAATGTAAAAAAAAAAAATAGTGCCGGGATGTGTACTGTTTATTTTCTGCAGCGCCGGCTGTGATCTGAGGTATTAAACCCTTAAATTCCTATAAAAAATAATAATAAAAAAAACGCCGTGCAATACGTACTGTCCAGAATAATTTTTTTTAAATACAAAAAATACATATTTTTGAACAAGATGTTGAAGATTTTCACTATTGTGAACACGTGGAAAATAATTAATCTCATCGCTGTGCTTTCAATGTTATAAGGTGTGTTATCCCTTCCTCAGAGGATTACACGCCGAAGATCCCATGATGTCACTGCCTGTGATATCAATCAGCACTCAAGAAGAAGGATCATTATGATCAACACGCCAGAGAATAAATGTGCTCAATGTCACCACAAACAGGTTGAAATGTCGAACCCCACAGCACAACAGGAAGGGCGAACATGAACTAAAACAGTGCTCCTGAAGGGAGAGGAAAGTCCCAAACGCCACAGTATAACACGAAGATGTGTAACACCAACTAAGAACAAAAAAAAAAGCAGAATAGAACGATGAAAGTGAGCTTCCCAATCACATAATATAGATGGTACCCAACACCGGTGCACAAAAAGATGGCTGAAAGTGTTAAATACCATCACTAAGGAGTAAGGCTACACCACACAACAAAAATAAGTTAGGTACTCAGAACAACCACCAAACAGGAATGGAGGGGGTACAACCCCAACAGCATGCTCAGAAGAATGGTGGAGGTTTAACATATTGAAAGAAAAATAAATAAAAGGTTGTGCAACACAACTGCACAAGAAGAACGATACTTTTGGGCAACACCACTACTAAGGATAGGAGAAATGTTCTCAACGATGGCACACAATGTAAAAGATGAGTCTAACACCAATTGGCAAATGAAAGAATGGTAGTGTCCACGACTACACCAGAGAGGAAGAGGAAGGCGACCAACACAGCGACGCAAGTACAGCAAATAAACTTAAAGCAAGTGTTGCTACTGATGGAGCAAGGACTCGTATAAAAGAGACTTGCTCAGAAGGTATCCTCTCAAATAACTTGTAATACCGTTATAATTGTGTTCGTAAATACTAATAACACATCAGAAAATCCGTACACATAATCTAGGGAAAGCTTGCCTATGTATATTACTAACAAGTAACCTGTGCGTCTTTAAAATGGGTGCTAAATGTGGAATTCTGCATTGCGCATGCATCTACTGCATCTACACAGTTGCCCTTAAAATAGCCGCTTGGAACTCACATGATAATGCACATGCTTTGCTGAAACTAAACCATTAAGTTTACTAAAATGCTAAAGCGAAAGATTTTTATAAGTAAATGGGAGTAGAGTAGAGATAAGTGGTATACAGTGAAATCATTTATTTTTGATTTTAATACACTCTCTTTGACCTCTCTTAGTTCGTATTTGGGCCTCCTTGCGGGACTGAGGCTTGCACATCATGTGACCATTTCAGATGCGCAGTTGAAACGACCCAGGAGCCGTGGTGCAAAGCCTTGAACGTCACTGAAAAGAAGAATAGTAACATGCCTTGAGAACAAGCATGATGTCCTGAGAACGGAAATAATTTTTAATAAAACTGTATACATTGTATTGATTAACTTGTGAATACGGGTGGGAAATAAAGCATGGGAAAGTAAATTAAGGGGAGGGAACTTTGAACAATGAGCTTAACGAAAAGTATTAAACTTAGCATAGTGTGCTGATCATCTCCTCTTTTCCTTGTCCAATCAGACTTAGGAGTTTCGTAAATTCAAAACATTCAGGGGTGGTACATGCCATTAGAAAGGTATAATAGAAGTAGTTTAGCTAGATTAGTTACACACAGACGGAGAATGCAGAGAGACTGAAATGCTGTCCGAAATTTGAGAAGATACTG